>NC_045427.1:368182525-368782525 GCF_902635505.1 Sarcophilus harrisii | reverse complement strand
AACTAAACTGAAAATGCTCATGACCAGTAGACTGGTCATTGGGTGATGAAGTCTTTGACTATACCAACCCTTGAAACAAAGTAAACATAAAATGCTCTATATACTTCTGTTTCCTCCATGATGGTGATGGTATAGAGAAAAGAAGGACACAGGATCCCAATAATATTTGTAGACTGTACTTTTCATCATATCAATGTATATATGATCTTATTGATTGGAGTACTTCTTCCAACAGTACACATTACCCACATCCCAATATTTTTTCAATCTATGCATCCTTTTGTTCCTAAGGATTTTTCTTGGGATATTTCCACTGTCTCCTTGCTGTTGGCACAGTAGATAGAATGCTAACTTTATCAGAAAGACCTGAGTTCAAATCCAGCCTCAGATACTTACTAGCTGTGTGATCTTGGGCAAGCCACTTAATCTCTGTCTGCCTCAGTTTTCCCATTATAAAATGAGGATAATAATAAAAAATATCCACCTCCCAAGGTTGTGGTGAAGAACAATTGAAATAAGAATTGTAAAATACTTAGTATATAGAAGGCCCTTACTAAATACTTGCTTCCTGAAGCATACAAGCTGTCCATTGCTTATTGCTCACTCTAGCTAAATAATTGACCCTCTCCCTTTTCCAATTTGAAATTTCTTGGATGATCTCTTTTGCTCCATTTCTTGACTGTGGTGACAGATAGAAAGTCAACCCTAGAGTCAGCATGAACTGTTTTTTGGTACACGTTAGCTATATGACATAGAACAAGGTACTTTATCTTCTAGTGCCATGTGAAAATCTCAGACTCTAAATTTTCAGTTGAATTGTTCATCTGCAATAACAGTGGAGGAACTTTTTATAGGTTAATGCAATCACAGGGTTTTTTTGGGGGAGAAGAGACAAATTCATCTTATGTCCATTATTCTTGGGCATGATCTTGACATCTTTTTCATCAGTTGTCTTGGTAATACATATTCTCTGACCATAGGCATTATCTACCCATGTGGCCCTTTATGTATATTTTCTGATTATGCATGGTTTTTGTATGTGTACTCTATCCTTTTTGGTTTTATGGTAACCTATTGTAGTTCTTCACTGCATATGTATGTGGGTATGAAGTGACTTTCTTGTAATTTTCTTTATTATGCTGTTTATTTAAATGAATTTAATTTATACCCAACTATCCTCTGGTTAGCTGGTATAAGTATAAACACATGGAAGAAGCTTATTGACTGTAAAATGCCTCAGAAATAGGATAGATTTCAGAGTACCTATGTGTGAGGAGAGCCATGGGTACTCTAGGATGATTTGTTCAATTGGATCACTCCAAGCTTTCTGTAAACTTGTTTTCTCCTCCATTGCCTCTTGCAATCTTCTGAGGTAGATCTATTTATATTCTTCTGTCATCTTCTATAAGATTTTTTGACAAATATGTTTATATTCTATAGTCTCAAGTTTAATAGTCAATAAAAGTTGCCAGGGATATTCAAGATGTCAGAAGTACTGAGGGGTACCAAAGAGAAGTCCATGGAAACAGTGGCCTTAAAATTTGATTCTGAGAATCCTGGGGAATAGAGGGTGAGATTGGAGCAGAGAATCCATATTGTCAGCCATTCAGCTATGCAAAAGGTTTAGGTGTCAGAGTGGAATGCTCTACCTTTTCTACCACCCTCCCACCAACTACACTGTAACCACTGTTCACTTGGATTGTTGTGGATTGCTATTGTCAAAAATAATATTTAGAATATGAAGAGTGATTGCCCTACTGGGAACTGATGGCCAGGATGAGTAAGATTATGGCACAGCAAATGTAGGCTTTTATCTCTCCTTTTGCCTGAGGAAGAGGATTTGGTTGAAAGCTAATATCCTTGGTAGATTGTCAGTATCTTTTGTGTTCCTTCCTGCCTAATATAGGAAAGAAAAATCATAAAGAAGGCAGTAGGTTATCTTTTCCTCCTGGGTTACATTCAGATGTTTATACATTTATTACCCTCACCTAGATTCCTTTAAGTCTCCTTCACTCTTCCATAGGAGGTCTTTCCCAATTCCTCTTAATTCTAATGTCTTTTACTACTATTATGTCCACTTTATCCTATATGGAGCTTATTTGTAAATAGTTATTTGCATATACATATTATATTCCCCCATTAAATCATGAGCTACTTGTCTTTTGGCACAATGCCTGCTATATAGTAAGCACTTAATAAATGTTTATTGACTGACTGATTATAACCCTTTAAATTCTGATGGTATTCAAATTATTTTAAATGATTTGTTGTTACTTCCATTGTTTAAAAAGAAAATGACTTGCCTGAGATCTCACAGATAATTAGATCTACATTAGATCCAAAATTAAGACCTGAGTCTTCTGATTGCCTGTCCTGTGTTTTTACCACTCAACTACTGCTGCCTTCTATGGAAAAATGTCTTTTAGTGACATTTCAAAATAGAAGTAATGAAAAGCCTGTCTGACCTCTGTTCTTGGGCTGTCATGCATACAGGTTCAGACGGAGAATTTTTGTTTATTTCCTGGTTTGATGGGTTCACCTGTTAGTGATTAGACACCAGGGACATTTACAAGGCAAAAAATGTTAATCTTCCTCTTTCTCCATTTCTCTCTACTTTCAGGAAAAGACCACATCTTTTTTACTCTCTCTTTGGCTGTTCTGTATTAATGGTCAAGAAGGATTAGAGAGGAGAAGAGAAAGATGAAAGCATTTGTAAATCTTATGTAGAAATTTAAGTTATTAAAAGTGACATAATCTTTGTATTGGAGAATCTCTCATTATTTGAAGAGAAAACATATACTTTGGAGCTTCTCATTTCTTCTCTGTTTTTGAAGTTTTGTTGATTTTTTAAAAATATCATTATCACTTCCTAATGACTCTTCTCCATCACCAAGCGATTATCTTTGTAATTATGTGGTCAGGTACAGAGATAACATGTTCAAAACACATAGCCAATTATTTGCTGATTCAAATGTGAGGAGGAGTGTAATAAGGACTGAGCAGAGAATTCTGGAGAAATCTCCCCATGGGGAAGAGATAAGTAATCTGCTTCTGAGAGAATTCTGACTATGTATAATGGAGAAATTTTAAAAAAGACATGACTACTAGTTCTGCTCTAATAACTATGTGATCAGCAAAAGCCTTGACTGCTTAGCTTGATTTGGGGGTACCTTTAAAAGGTATTAGCAACCATAACCTTTTCCATTTTCTCTTCTGTTGCTGTCTCTTGGTTTGGCTCCTATGGAAGCCTCTAGTCAACATAATGATTCTGTGAAATATCTCAGTCCAGGGTAAGAAGGACATTGATAAACTAGAGAGAATCTAGAGGAGATTAATCAAAATAAGTTTATGATATTTGGAGATGGGACAAAGGAATTGAGTGTGGGGAAAAGAAGACTGAGAAAGGGACCATGATGATTGTGTTCAAATATCTGAATGTTTGTCACATGAACAAGAGATTAAATTTGTTTTTGTTGACTCCCCAGGATAGAAATAGGAAAAATGAGTGGAAATTACAAGCACATTTATGTTTAATTTCAAGGGAAAATATTCTAACATTTAGAGTCTCCAAAGTGGAATGACTTGTTTTGAGAAGTTTCCCTTCCCTTCCTTTCTATGAAGATTCTTTTCGTGAATTGGTTGGACAATTGTTGTTTGTCCTTTGTTCTCAAAGAGGAACCTGACATTAGGGAGGTGATGGCATGACTAGCAATTGAATTGAATTGAAGTGAGGAAGGATGTGCACAATCAACTGCCTCACTTTCCCCTTCAGAACCATCTGGATGCAGTGGCCAAATACAGGTAAGGATGACTGAGATGGCCTGGGATGCAGTGGGAGACACTTTTTTAAGCTAAGGTCTTCAATAGGTCTAACTCAAGTCTACTGAGACCATACCCATTCAATGATTAAGCGGGCTAGAAATTGAGGCAAAGAATGGATTCTTTCACCCAGCTAAAAAAAGTAAATAAATAAATGGATTGAATGATAGCTGAAATTCCAACACTCAGATTCTATGATTTGGGTTATCTCTACTTTGATTTCAGAATACCAATTTTTGTATTTCTTTGAGGATTTAAATTTGTTGATTTCTGGGGATTTTTGCTGGCATAATTAAATGATCTTTCTTTTATAAATAAAAATGTTTAGAAACATAATTTTTTTTAAATAAGGAAAGATTTTTCTATATCACCAAAGAATGAAAAATCCACTTTGGTGAGCTGCAAATTGGTCCAGTTGCTCTGGAAATTTGAAATTATACTAAGAAAATGATTAAAATTTCAATACTTCTGCTCTTATTGACCTCACTTTTAGGCATTTATATCCCAAAGAGATCAAAGACAGATGCAAAAAAGTGGCGTATATCCAAATATTCATAATATCAGTTTATTGTGGTAGCAAAGAAGGAGAAGTAAAGCACAGGCCTATTTAATGAGGAATGACAAAACAAATTATGATATATAAATGTAATAAAATATTACTGGGTTATAAAAAGGTGATCATGAAGAAGAATTCTGAGAAGCATGGAAAGGCAATTAAGAAATTATCTTTTTAGATTAATTTTTAAATTAATAAAATCTAAAAACCAAGGCTAATTTATTTAAAAAATGCTCCACAAATCTTTCTCATAGGATTGAGTAAAGCAAGATTATCTATTCAAGTACCAAAAAATGTTGTCTCATCATTTTATTTCAGAAAATTATTTGCCATATATATCATTTATTCTTTTGTTTACTTATTTTTGCCTGTATTATTTATTTTTTATTTAAGTCTAAGTTCTTTCTTCAAATTACATTTTATCATATTTTCCCATGTGATTGGTAAGTGATATAGTCTATATTTCTAATTTTTTGCATTTGTTTATGAGTTCTTTATGTCACAGTACATGTTAAATTATTCTAAGACACCATGCTTGCAAGTAGGTTTTTTTTTTCTACCTTTGGTTATTTTGCATGCCAAATTTTTTTAAAAATTGTGTTTGCTGAATAATCTTTTGTTATATTGACTGTGGTTTCTTGGACTTTGAGTTCTCTCTTTTTGGCTTCTTGCAGAACTTTTT
The DNA here is from genome assembly GCF_902635505.1 of Sarcophilus harrisii. NCBI lineage: Eukaryota > Metazoa > Chordata > Mammalia > Dasyuromorphia > Dasyuridae > Sarcophilus > Sarcophilus harrisii. Next base: position 368,777,468 of record NC_045427.1, on the reverse strand, counting down.
CTTTTTTAAAAAAATGGGAAGCTTTGGAAGTTAGGAATTATATTTCAAAATATGTATTAACTTTTGGGTTTTTTTTCCAGGTGTTTACCTTGTGAATATTTCTAGTATCACTCTACTCTTTGATTTAAATAGTTTTAAGCTATTGTCTTTGAGAATTTCTTGAAATATGATATCTGACAGCTGAATATAGCAGAATCACTATGATGACCATGAGGTTGTATTTCTTTTCTCTGTACCCTGTTCCCTTTCACAGTTCTAGACCAATTCTGGATGGGAAAATGGACCCTCTTCAGTACTAGTTCATATCTTGATCTAATAGCATGGGAATTATTTCACTGGTGGGTTTTTTTTTACTCATATATGTAGTTTGTTGACCTTCTACTTCCTTCAGGAGGGATTTCCATAATTCCTGAGGTAGTTTTAGATCTGTAGGAAAATAATGGCAGGACTATTTTGATTTACAAATGAAACATACAAATCCCTAGAGTGGAGAGGGTAAAATAGAGAGGAGAAACAGAGAGTAGAAAAATAAATTGATCATAGGTATCATCAAAGAAGTCTCATCAAGTATCATCAAGGAGGAAGAAAGCAAAAAAGATGGAGAGAAGACATCAGCAACAGAACAATATAATATTTTTCAAATGGAAGGGATGAAAGAAGGCAAAACTGGTTATGAAACTAACCAATGGAGAGTTTCTAAATGGGAACTAAATGGAGAAGAATTAAATGGGAAGAGAAAAAATAAGCTTTCTTCCTACAAATATATGAAAATTCCTAAAATGTTAATGGTCTTCTTATAAACAAAAGGAAGAAGATAGGGACTGACGCTATAGTGTCACCAATATAGAGGAGCTCCCAAATGAAATATACTACTCCTTTTGTTGGTTCTTATCAATACCTCCTCTGCTACTTCTAGTCTTTGAGAATTGCTTATAGTACAAAATACATGACTTGCCCAGGTTCACATAATCATTATGTATATGAGGCAGTATAACTACCCAGGACTTTCTGTCCCAACAACTACATCAGGATGCCTCTTGTAGCACTCAAAGAAGTCTTAAATACATTTAGAAAGGAAGATATTTTAAATGCTACATTTATAGATCAAAATGCTATAGAATGATAAATGAGTCAGTCACTCAATAAGTATTAAATGTTTACTAAGTGTCAAGCATCCAGCCAAGCCCCGGGGATACAAAAAATAGAAGTAAGATATCTTTGAAAATTAAGCCCTAAAGTTTGAGGCATCATCCCCCCCCTACTCCACAATTAGAGGTGCTTATACTAATATCTCTTATTTTAAAAAATGAACTGGCAAAGAAGAAAGAACCCCACCATTGAAACATTATGGGAGCAAGGAAGACTAGAATTCTTTTTCAGATGAGGACACTTTAGTTAAAAAAAAAAAAAAAAAGTTTCTATCCTAAAGGATAATGTGAAATGACTCCTTGCTCAGAGAGGATTTATAGAAGAACTCATAAAAGAATTCAAAAATCAAATGAGAGGCTTTGAGGAAAAACTAAAGAAAAAATTTAAATCATCCAAGAAAAACAAGATTATGAAAAAGTTAACTAATTAGAAAAACAAATACAGAATCTCAAAGATGAAAATTACTTTTTGAAAATTAGAATTGGGCAAGGGGAAGCCAGTGAAACTATGAAATACTGAGAAATAACAAAACAGATTATAAATAATGAGAAAATAGAACAGAATATAAAGCATCTCATCAGAAAAATAACAGATCTAGAGAACAGACTAAAAAGAGAAAATATAAGAATAATTGGACTGCCAGAGTGAGCAAAAAGAGAACCTTGACACAATAATGCAGGAAATAATCCTAGAAAATTATCCTGGAGTAATAGAACATGAGAGGAAATTAGAAATAGAAAAAAAATCCACTTATCATTATTTCAGAGATTCTTTGTGGAAAACACATAGGAATATCATTGCCTAATTTCCAAAGCCCCAGATCAAAAATAAAATTTTGCAAGAAACAAGAAAAAAACAATTCAAATGTTCTGGAGCTACAATTAGAATTGTACAAGACTTATCAGCAGCTACAATAAAAGATGACAGATCTTGGAATCATATTTACAGACAAGCAAAAGAACTAGGCCTGAGGCCAAAAATACTATATCCAGCAAAATTATCTATAATTTTCAATGAGAAAAAACAGACATTTAACAAAGTTGCATATTTTCAGGGATTTCTATCAACCAAACCTGAACTTAACAGAAAATTTAATATATAAGCGCCAATATCAAAGAGCAATTTTAAGGAGTTCAACATGAACAAACTGTTTAAACATGGACAAATTGTTTTTTTTTAAATATGGGAAATGTATACTTTATGTTTAAGATTTATATCAATAATAGGGTAAGCTCAAAAGAAAGATTATCAGAGTAAAGGTAAAATAGTAGTCATGTTATATAAATAAGGTACAGAGGAAGAACACATACAGAGGCATTATGGGGGGAGGAGGGCTTGTAGTTCTAAAAACCTACTCACATCAGGAATGAGTTCAATAGACAACACTACATATATACCATGCAGGATATAGCACCCTCTAAAATCTATAAAGAAATAGAGGGGAGGGATAAATAGATGAGGAAACAAAGGGTGAAGGAAGAAGACAAGGGAGGATCCTTGGGTGGGGTTAAGTAATAGTAAGCCAAGTTGTGGAGTAGAATTTAATGAAAGAGTTAGCAGGAATAGGAAAGACATATTTGTATGGGGGGGAGGTATGCATGTGTGTATATGTATATGTATGTATATATCTACATGTGTATATATAAATATGCCTTTTCTTAATTGTAGATAGCTTGGGGGTAGTGGAGGAATGAAAGGAAGATATGTGTGTGTATATGTGTGTATATCCAGCTATATATTTATTTATATACATATCTATACATAGATATATCCTTTCTTAATTATAGCCTGCTTGGGGGTGATGGGAAGAATGAAAGGGGATGAAAGAATAAAGTAAATAAGGTGTACAGCAGAGAACAAAAGAGCAATTTACAAGGAAGTAAAGATGGATACTCAAGAAAATAATTTCTTATATATATATATATATATATATATATATATATTTATATATATATATATATATATATATATATATATGTATATATGTACTTTCTTAAACTGGTATTTATTGTTATATATTTTAAATCCAGAGCATGATATCCTTCTAGGCACATGATAGTGTTCTCTTTTGTTTTGTTTCATTTCGTTTTGTATCACTTTTCTGTTTTTTGTTTGTTTGTTTGTTTTTTGCTTATTTTGTTTCTCCAAATAAAATAAATTTTGAAAAAAAAAGAATTAAGGGAAAAATATATTTTATGTGATGGTTCTCTAGGAGAAATAATGAGAAAGAATACAGGTACCAATGTTAATGAACTAAAAATAATTGTCAAAATTTTATTTGAATAAAAAAAGAAAATTAAGCCTTATCAGGAGAATAAATAAATTGTGATTTACTGAGTACTGGTTAGAAATGATATCAAATTATGTTAAACATAGCAATCTATGATCCAAGCAACTCTGCACCTTTTCAGATTTGGATCCAAATTATGGGTAAATTTTCTTTCTTTCCATCTGGGTTCAAATCATATTGTCTGCACAAAGCTACTAGTTTGCTGACTCCTGATCCTATTCTAGATGATACATGGCAATACATCTAGCAGAATTCACCATTAACTTCCTTGGCTTCCAAGAAATACCCTTTTACCAACAAGCTGTTGTCATGGACACATGGCCTATAGAAATTGAATATCTTGTTGTCTTCCAGTGAATATTTATGTTCTAAATCAAGACATACTGGAAAATATAATTTTTTCCTATTTTATTCATGCCTTTTGTAAAAATAAGGACAAAACAAATTCATCATATCAAAAATTTATGCGATATGGTTGAAGCATTACTCAGTCGCTAATATGTGTGTGTGTATTTAAATGTGTATTAATAAAAGAAAAAGAAAATTTAATTGTTTAAACATTAGAAAGTAAACAAATTTATGAACCAAAAATAAGAATAAAATACTTCCATAAAAATAAATTAATAAAATAACTAATAGAATTAATAAAAATATTTTTAAAAACCAGTGAAGTTGAGAAAACATTAACATTTAACTTGAAGAATGGGAGGATTTAGCATCATGAATACAGGATGGACAAAGCATAGTTAGATCATAACTTTTTTCTGAAAAAGATTTGAGAATATTAATGGTCAGTAAGTTCAGTATGAAGGAGTTATGTGAAGTGGCCACCAAACAATTAAATGTAATGCTGGGACACACAAAGGGAGACACAGCTCTAGAGATAAGGAGATGTTAGTTCCTCTATACATTGCTTCATCAAATTATTGTATTTAGTTCTGGATATCATAGTTTAAAGACATTGATAAGTCAGAAAGCATTTGACAATAACAACAGGAAGGGGTAGTGATTTGAGATTGTATTATTTGAGGATCTGTTGCAATTGAGTTTTTTAAAATCTCAGGAAAAGCACACTTTGCGGGGGCCATGATACCTGTCTTCAAATATTTAATGGTTTGGCCTCACAAGGTATAGAACCTGGAGGAATGATTAGATGCTATTAGGATGTAAATATAAGCTTGATGCCAGGAGAAATTTTCTAACAATTAGTGGTTTCCCAAAATAGGATTCTCTGACTCCAAAGATAATGGATTTCCTCCATTGGAAGAGACTGCGCACTCATTTGTCAAGCAAATTATAGGGGAAATTCTTTTTTCTCTCCTATCAGTTGTATTAAATCACTGCTGAGGTCTCTTTTCTACTTTGAAGTCCTATGTTTTTATGAAAGCCAAATGACTAAAATTAGAAATAAGAGGAAAAGTCACTAAATATGGAGAAAAACTAAATAAAACTCCAGAGATTAATATATTACATATGTTAATATGTTAATATAATTTAGACTATAAAAGAATAGATCATTATTTATTTAAAAATATAGAATTTCCAAATTGACAAAATAGGAGAACTATAACAAAGAAATCATATCAGCTCATATATGTCTTTTCATGCTTCTCTCTACTAATGCTATTCATTGTTTCTTACTGAAAAGTAATATTCTATTACATTTCTTACCCAAAATTTGTTTAGCCATTTCTCAATCTATAAGCTCATCTTTTTCTGCTCCCAGTTCTTTTACACAGCAAAAAGTGCTATTATGAATGTTTGGTTTCAGTGCTTAGCAAAATCTCTAGGTCAAAGGATATAGGGACTTTGATTTGGAAGAAATATCCAGGGATCCTAAGATTGCTTAGCCAAGCACTTTCTTTAACTTTCACATGGGAGCAATCGTCATGTAGCCAGATTAGGTTATAGATCATTTTAGAACTTTATGAGTCTCTCCCAGTGGGAGATGCAGGGAGGGGAAGTGACTCTTTCCCTAATCTGGAATTGAGTAAGAAATATGCCAAAAGGACTGGCAAGTTCTCAATCCATAGGCAGAATAAAAACAAGACATAGAATCCACTTCAGTGACTCCCATACATTTGTAAGTGTAGTCTTAAAAAACTGCTTTGCCTAAGACAGAAGATGTCAGAAATTATCCTAAGGATCTTTTAGGTAATGGTCTTAAATAGTTTTTTCATTCCTCAGGCCATGTTTCTTTAGTTTCATCTTCTCTCTTCTCCCCTTAAGCCAGTAGTCTTGTCAATCAATCACTATATATTTATTAAGTACTTATTATGCTTAATAGTTGATTAGTGTGTTCCCTGTGCATATAATTCAATCTCTTTATAAAAATTCCATTTTCCCTCCTCGTTGGAACTATTTCTCTTTGAGTCTTAGATAGAGTCATCAGTAAGCCAAAGGAAAGGGATAATGGAAACATAACAAAGAGGGCTTAGGGAAGATGAGCTTGTATACCATTTGCAGAGAATATATAAGAACTAGGTACCAGACATCATGGAAGATGATTCCGATTAGTAAAGAACTTGATTTTGGTATTCTCAGATGGGCCAGTTCCCTCATTCAAGTATTTCTTGACTTTCTCTTCAGAGTGGTGGGCAGACAGATCAAAGGAATGGTGGGGAAAAGGTAGCAGTCAATATCTTCCCTCTCTACAATTAATCTGTCAGTTCCATTGGGAGAACCCCATAAAATTTAGTATTAAATATTTCACACACATACACAAACTCACACAAGTATTAAAGAAAATAAAAGTAAATGCATGTAGCTGAAAGCAACTAGAGATTGGAAATGAGAACTGCTATCTTTTCCCACACTGTGTCAACACTAAGATGGTCAAATTACTGTTTAACGAATGGGGAAAAGTTCTGTGTTAAACCCCTACTCATTCTGAGTCAGGGATGACCTGAATGTATGGATTTTGGTCCGGTCTGCATTTTGGAGGAATAGAGGTTTGGACTTGGATAAAAGTTATGTGTTTGGAAATGTCTCTGTTAGGTATAATGACATCAATTTGCTTTAATGTATTGCTACCATTAAATCCTTTCTATAGTTTGTCATAGTAAATTATCTTAAATGAAATCAAGTAGTTAAAGAAGGAAGGAGAAGAGCTAGTGAGATTAACATTTGGTATTTGATGAGATTATGCAGATACAAATACAAAAGCATTGTAAATCTCACCCGTGAAGAAGTTGATCCAAAGGATAAAGTGAGTCAGCTACTCCGAGAACATAAGAATTGTATGGGAATTTGGCTGATATCCCTGACTGCCCTCTGGTGGTGAGTGTGTGTAGCTCGTATGGGTATCTGTATCATCATCCCCTGATGGTCACATATTGTATTATTTTTGTATTTGTCATAATATAAGCAACGCGTAGACAGGGATAATGTCTTACTTAAACTAGGGAGCTTCTTTCACTTCCTTCCCCTGGAATAGTGATTTGCAAAGAGGGCAATAAATAATTGTCTAATAAACTGCATTGTTTCCTAGTTCTTTTTTCAAGAACAGAAATATTTGAATTGGATTTGTGACTCAGCTGCCAAGTGTGCTATCAGATTTTATTTCGCAGTTAAGTTCAAATCCCCATGAAAAGAATTCTAGAACTTTGAGGTAGGGGGAGGGGTTTCTCCACGGTGAACTTATAGCCTTAGCCAGGAAAACTTTCCCTGTAACAGTTTGAAAATTATTATCAAAACAATGAATTTATTAGCAATCAAAATGTTCCCTTTGGCAAATGAGATAGTGAGAAAACATTTCTTTCTGAAGTTCTAATGGTCCTCAGCTTGTAAACAGGTTCTGAGGCATCAGCTTTGATCCCTCAGAGTCTACTGGTTCCCTTTAGGCACAACCTGATTCAAATTCTCCTTTCACTGAACCCTGACATTTTTGTTTGGAGGAAAAACTCAGAATTCCGAAACAATTTACAAAATGACATGTTTTGTACTGGGTATTTCTTTAGACAAAAACCTCATTGAGCAATGACCATTAATAGGCTGTTAAGAAAAAAAATGTAAATTCAATGAGAACTCATTGTCTCAGTATCATGTGACCCCTGTTGCCAAGCAGCCCATACAAATATTTAAGATCTCTCCAACCAGGCCAGGGTCAAAAATCCTGCCAAATCATTTCAGCTCTAAAACCAAATCTTCCCTTTCATCTGGTTGACTGGAGAAAGAGGAGGACAAGAGACAGAACTGATGGTAGCTCATTAATAAAGATCACTGCTGACTGGCCTCAGACACCAAATGTAGTGAATGCAGGATAGAATGAGTCCTACATTTGGAGTAAGAAGACAACTTCTAGTGCCACCTTTGCCACAAACTACCATGTAATTTTTAGGGAAGCCATTTATTTCACTTTTCTAGGCCTTAATTTTTGCCCCTGAAAAATGGGGTGTGGAGTGGGAGGAGAGAGGTTATGTACTAGATGGGTTCTAAGATCCTTTCCCTTTCTAAATATTATGATTTTGCCAGATTCCGACAATATTAATTTTCAGCCAACTAATAATAATAATCCACATTTATAGAGTTCTTAACGTTTCGCAAAGAACTCCCCCCAACAAAATTCTTTGTGATAAGTAGTATTATTATACTATTTTCCTGTAACACATGTCACAAGAAGTCAGGGCATACTTTTTGAATTTCTTTGTTTCAGGTGAGAAAAGTGAAGTTCAGAAATGTCACATTGGTTACCTATGGTCACAAAACTCATTAGTTTTGAAACCTTGGGAACAAAGATTCAAAGCTAGGACTCCTGACTCCACTTAGGTGATTTTTGCCAATTTTCAGAAATTTCAAATGAAAGAGGATGACGGCCCTTGAAGTACCCTAATGATTGTTAGAAATGATATAAAAAAGTTGTCTATTTAAGTTCTTTGGCAATTTTCCCCCCCTCATACAAAATTCATAGTGACTATCTAAAAAGGTAGCCATAGTCTGATAAGGTATAGTAAGTCTGAGGGAAACTGAGTGGGAGACTGAAAAACAATGATCTCTGTAAATTTTTCAAAACTGAAGAGAGGTCATAATCACCAGAAGAATCTATTTACAGATACATAGAGAAAAGCTGAAGGATAGTTAAAAATTGAACAACAACATGTTAAAAACAAACCCCCAATTTTTAAATTGATTAAAAGTTAAAAAAAAAAAAAGTTCTGTGTTATATGGAGTTCTTAATCTTTTTTTGTGTGGAGGACCCTCTGGTGGCCGAGTGGACCCTTCTGAAAATAATGCTTTTAAATACATAAATTAAAATACTTGGGATTGCAAAGGAAATCATGTTTTAAAAAGTTAACAGAATTTATACACACAGACACATACATGTATAATATATATGTAAACCACATGTATATAGCACAGTATACTATTTATCAATTGGGAAAATATTACATATTCTTATAAGTTTGATGAAGCTCTCTATATATTTGAGATAGGAGAAACTGTTTATAAATTGATTTCCCCCAATTTTCTGCTTTCTTTCTAATCTAGGCTACATTAATTTTATTTGTATAAAACCTTTTCAATTTAATGTAATAAAAATTATCCATTTTACATTTTACAGTGCTTTTATTTATTCATAAATTCTTTTCCTATCCATAAATCTGATAGGTAATATGTTCCACACTCCTGTAATTTACTTATGATATTTCCTTTCAGGACTAAGTTATGCCTCCATTTTGACCTTATCTTGGTAAATAGTGTAAAATATTGATCTAATCCTAGTTTCTGCTAAACTGCTCTCCAGTTTTCTCAATAATTTTTTTTTATCAAATAGTGAGTTCTTATCCCAAAGTTTAAATCTTTATTTTTATTAATCATGTGTTTACTATAGTCCACCTTTATTTGTTAGCCAATACTAGATAGTTTAGATCACTACAGCTTTATAATATAATTTAAGATTTGGTACTGCTAGACTTTCTTTTATATTTCCTCCCATTATTTATATAGAACTCTAAGGTTTGTGAAGCACTTTTAAAATATCTCATTGTTTTCTCTCAACAGTCTTGAAAGCTAGACCATATTATTATGTTCACTTTTTGTTTCCCAAGGAAGGAAGGGAAGGGAAGGGAAGGAAGAAACTGAGAAAGAAGTTAAATGACTGGCTACTGTAAGGCAGGATTTAAACTAAGATCATCTTGAAACTAGGTCCAGTACTTTTTTTTACAAATGCCACTTGTCTGATGCCATTCATGTTTTCATTTCTTTTTTTTTTATAAAGCTTTTTCTTTTTCTTTTAAAAAATTATTATAACTTTTTATTTACAAGATATATGCATAGGTAATTTTTCAGCACTGACAGTTGCAAATCCTTTTGTTCCAACTTTTTCCCTCCTTCCCCCTACCCCTTCCCCCAGATGGCAGATTGACCAATACATGTTAAATATGTTAAAGTATAAGTTAAATACAATATATGTATACATATCTAAACAGTTATTTTGCTGTATAAAAAGAGTCGGACTTTGAAAATAGTGTACCATTAGCCTGTGAAGGAAATCAAAAATGCAGGCGGACAAAAACAGAGGGATTGGGAATTCTATGTAGTGGTTTATAGTCATCTCCCAGAGCAGAATTTATTACTGCTCCATTGGAAATGATTTGGTTCATCTCATTGTTGAAGAGGGCCACATCCATCAGAATTGATCATCATCTAGTATTGTTGAAGTATATAATGATCTCCTGGTCCTGCTCATTTCACTCAGCATCAGTTCATGTAAGTCTCTCCAGGCCTTTCTGAAATCATCCTGCTGGTCATTTCTTACAGAACAATAATGTTCCATGATATTCATATACCACAATTTATTCAGTCATACTCCAATTGATGGGCATCCACTCGGTTTCCAGTTTCTAGCCACTACAAAGAGGGCTGCACAAACATTCTTGCACATACAGGTTCCTTTCCCTTCTTTAAAATCTCTTTGGGATATAAGCCCAATAGTAACACTGCTGGGTCAAGGGGTATGCACAGTTTGATAAGCTTTTTATTTTTCAAAATACATGCATAGTTTTCAACATTCACCCTTGCAAAACCTTGTGTTCCAAATATTTTTTCTCCCTCTCTTCTCCCCACCCCAGACAGCAAGCAATCCAATATATATTAAATATGTGCAATTCTTCTATATATATTTCCACAATTATCATGTTGCACAAGAAAAATCAGATCTAAAAGGAAAAAATGAGAAAGAAAAAAAAGCAAGAAAACAACACCACCAACAACAAAAAGAATGAAAATATTGTCTTGTGATCCACACTCAGTCCCCACAGTCCACTCTTTGGGTGCAGATGGCTTTCTTCATCACAAGACCATTGGAACTGGTTTGAATCAACTCACTATTGAAAAGAGCCACATCCGTCAGAATGAAGAATTATAATTTTGTTATTGCTGTGTATAATGTTCTCTTGGTTCTACTCACTTCACTTAGCATCAGTTCATATAAGTGCCTCCAGGCCTCTCTGAAATCATCCTGCTGATCATTTCTTATAGAACAATAATATTCCATAACATTCATATACCATAACTTATTCAGCCATTCTCCAACTGATGGGCATTCATTCAGTTTCCATGTTCTTTGCCACTACAAAAATGGCTGCTATAAGCATTTTTTCATTTATGGGTCCCTTTCCCTCCTTTATGATCTCTTTGGGATACAAGCCCAATAAAGATGCTGCTGGACCAAAGGGTATGTACAGCTTGATAGGTCTTTGGGCACAGTTCCATATTGCTCTCCAGAATGGTTGGATCAGTTCACAACTCCACCAACAATGTATCAGTGTCCCAGTTTTCCCACATCCCCTCCAACATTCCTCATTATTTTTTCCTGTCATTTTAACCAATCTGAGAGTTATGTAGTAAGGCAACTTCAGAGTTGCTTTAATTTGCATTTCTCTGATCAATTGTGATTTAGAGCTTTTTTTTATACATATGACTAGAAATGGTTTTAATTTCTTCATTTGAAAATTGTCTGCTCATATCCTTTGACCATTTATCAAGCCACTCAGCTTGTATTCTTATAAATTTGAGTCAGTTCTGTATATATTTTATAAATGAGGCCTTTATCAGAACCCTTGAATGTAAAAAAAAAAACAAAACCAAAACTTTTCTCAGTTTACTACTTCCTTTCTAATCTTGTCTACAATGGTTTTGTTTGTACAAAACCTTTTTAACTCAATATAATCAAAATTATCCATTTTGCATTTCATGTGTATTCTAATTCTTCTTTGGCCACAAATTCCTTCCTTCTACCCACAAACTATCCTTTGTTCTACTAATTTCTTTATAGTATTATTCTTTATGTCTGAATCATGAACCCATTTCAACTTTATCTTGATATATGGTGTTAGGTGTGGTCAATGCCTAGTTTCTCATCTCTTCATTTCACTTGGCTGCTGCTTTGGTCTTCTTGCCCTTGTACTAAGTACCTTCTCTTCTTCATCCCCTATCCCCATTTTCAGCTTCCTTTTATGTGGCTTTCTCCCATTAGAAATTAGATTATAAACTCCTTGAGATAGGAACTGTCTTTTATGTGTATTTGTATTCCTAGCATTCTACACAATACTTGGCTTAATGTTTAATAAATATTGTTGTTGTTTGACTGATGCAGGAATAGAGTTCAGGAGAGGAATTAGGGCTAGATATATCAATTAACTGAACCCACAGGAGCTGATAGTTTCACTAAGTGATATAATATAGAAGGAAAAGAAAAGCGGGCTCAGAGCTAAGCCTTGGGGAACAGCTATAATTAAGGATAAGAGGGAAGAAGGGACAACAGTGTCATAGAAACTAAAGGAAGAATGAATATATAAATGTCCTTGAAAGTGTTAATATTTAGACTTTGGCTAGATTGCTGCTCACATTCTGGCTTTGACTAGTTTTATTTTAGAGATTCCTTGGCTCTGCATTCCTCTATCCAGGCACCCAAATTAAAACTTTTAGTTACTATTTCACTTTCTAGGAAATTTCTCAACTTAGTTGGCTGTGATTTTTACTAGAACCCAGGCCAAAGTTCTTTTTCAAAGCTTTCCAAATGAGTTATTATCTTGGGACCACAGGTCTCATCCCCTATTTTAGAGTAAAAGATCTCAGAATATACCACCTAACCTAGTTCAGCTTCTATGATAATTTCCTTTTTATTTTTCTCCACAGGTCAACTCATTCTCTTATTTTCTTCTTTTTTTTATTTAACACTCTTCTTACTTCTCTCCAGATATTAGGTCTTCTGCCCCAAAGTGAATTTCTTCTTTAAGATGAGTTCATGTTTTGGATGGAGGTTAGACAAGAGTGAAAATCCTTCCAGCCGAGAGACTATATTATTCTACATATTAATTTCTATAAATTACATGGGAAGTGATGATATATCACTTAGAGTAGGAGATACTCTAAAACATAATCATTTTTTTATCATCACAGTAATAACTGACACTTATAACGTAATCTAAGGTTTAGTTATTCAGTCATTTTAGTAATGCCCAAGTCTTCATAACATCATTTGGAATTTTCTTGGCAAAGATCCTGGAGTAGTTTGCTATTTCATTCATTTTACAGATGAGGAAACTCAGGTAAACAGGAGTAAGTGACTTGTTCTGGGTCATATAGCTAGTTACTATCTGAGGCTGGATTTGAATTCAGATCTTCCTGACTCCAGCCTAGCACTGAGCCATCCAGCTTTTCAAAGTCTTTTTATATTGTTTCATTTGTTGTTCACAACAACTTTGGGGAAGTATGTAACTGGAGATTCTGTTATCATTTTACAAATTAGGAAACTGAGGCTCAGAAAGAGCAAATGACTTGTTTGTGATGCTACAGCTAATAGATCTCAGAAGAGGAATTCAAACTCAAGCCTAGTGCCTATTATGGCAACATATAATGCTATTCTGCCTCATACAGACCTCCAGTACTGGAAGGATTAGAAAGGAAACTATCTCTGGGTATTCCACATGCAGAGATAACTATGATTGTGTATTTTATGCCTTAAGGATAAAAGATGTAAGATGTCATTTGTTGAATTTGTATACATTTTGTATTTGGGAATAATAGTAATATCCAGGCCCACTAGCTTTGCTGGGCCTGAACTCTCCAAATAGATTTTTGTTTGGGGATTTTCTGGGAACGGTGCTGAATAGAATAATTGGGCCTTTTTTTGTTTGGCATTTGGGAAGCTATTGAATACAATACTATTAAAAATGTGGGGGACTCTGGTGCAAAACATTGTAAAAACTAGGGACAGGAGCAAATGTACAGAAATATACCATATTTCATTTATTGACTGGGTAAGGGCTATCTCAGTTTATAGAGACTGCTTCCCCTTTTGCTCCAAACTGTGTATTCTATTTTCCTCCCCTATCCCTCCTCCTCTTCCCCATCTATTTAGACAAATGTAAGTTGAATCAGTTGTGTCAGTCTCCTGAGTTAATTGGTTTTTGTTTTGTGTGGTTTTGTCTGCTTTAATCCCCAGTGGTGACAGACAGCAGTGGCCAAGGAAATAGGGGAAGATATCTGGATATCATCAGAAAGTTGAAATGAGATGGGTCATCTCATTAGAAAATTGAATTTAGTATTGTCTTATTGCCTCTTGTTGGTTTTTGCTTTGTTTGGCTGTTTCCTAAATAAATAAACCTTTATCCTCAGTGGTGTGTGGCAGAGCAACCACATTTTAACCATTGCAGTGCTTTCCATTATGCCTGCTGTCTGTAGTTCCATATCTCTTTTAACTACATGCATATGGATATGATTTTGCTTTTTAGTGTAAAAATAAGAACCATTTCTGGTTCTAGGGGAACTGGGCTACTCGTCTTCTCCCTTTCAAGGATCCCTTTCAACAAGAGCTACAAGTGAAGACTAGCTTCAATCCAGGGGAAGCATAGCCTCTAGAGAATAAGGTTAGCCTCTTTTCTCATACTCTTTGATTCTTCACACCCTCACCTGAAAGCCACATAGGTTTTGGAATGTCTAGGGTCTCTCTTAAAAGGGAAAATGCATAGGTACTCAGTAAATCAATTGTGGAGAAGTTACTTATTTTCTCTACTCAAAAGAAATGTTTAACCCAAGAGATGAACAAATGCATGTTAATAAATTCTTGAAAAATAAGGATTTTTAAACTATAATTATACTTTCCTGGAAGGTCATCACCTAAAACATTAAATAAGAAATACGTTGTAGGATTCCCAGTTAGGTACTTCACCTTCGACTTAACTCTGCACTATCTCTCAAAAGGCCCATATCTTTTAGAAGCCAGGTCAGAGGGTTAGCTGCATCTTGTCTGAAGACTCCTCCATCTCCTGTAGCTCTGGTGATTGGGGTGGGGGCAAGAAAGCAACTTCAGGATTTGCTGCATTATCCCAAATATTCAAGACCTTCTATGGGGAAACATTTGCTATCAAATGAAGGAATTGACAATACCTCCTTTCATTTTTAAATTCATTGAAATCAAGAACTTTATTCCAGCTGCTAATGAGGTAAGGTATAATGGACTTAATTTTTGTAAAGGAAGTCAGTCCAAAGAGAATGAGGACTTCTCAAGAATTAGAATAGAGAATACATGGATTTTAAAACAACCTATGTAGAAGAAAGAGGAGAATGAAAACAAAATGGTTTGTGTTCCTAGAATAACTGTCAAGAATACTAACCACTAGGATGATAAGATACTAATGATAAAAGTTAAGGGCAACTGAGAATTGTTTGTTTTTTTTTAATTTTTAAAAATTTAATTTACTTAAATTTTCAGCTTCCCAGGTCCCTTTCCTGATCTATTGTGAAAGCAAGAAAAGCAAATCCAATGGGATTATTACCAATTAAATTAAATTACCAATGGGATATTGGTAATGACCAATATACATAGCATAAAACAAAATATATTCCATAGCATAAAACAAAATATATTCCTACATTAGTCATATCCAAAAACAATATGCACATTAAGTTCAGCATCTATCCATCAGGAGTTCTTTTGAAATATGGTGCGTTGGTCACTATGAGTTCCTAAGTTAGAGTTCCTAAGTCTTTCAAATTTGTTTGTTTTTACAGTATTGCTATTGTATTACTTGTTTTCTCTCATTTTACATCAGTTCACATAAGTCTTTCTAGATTTTTCTAAAGTCATCATCTTCATTATATCTTATAGCATATGATTTGATTTTTAGGTTCTTTGAAGGCAAGAGAAAAATCAAAGGAAGCATAGTACTATGAATCAAGCTTGGTAGGATTCATTGATAATAATGTAGATAATGATGGATAATGGTATACAGAATAACTATTCACTTCCTATATTGTTTCTGTTTCTCCTCTAAGGAAAATGTTGTTTGGAGAATGGAGGACAAAACCAAACTATTTAGCAGGGAGTAGAAGCTCAAAATAAGTAAGAAAATGTTCTAGTTTGAGCTCAGTTCAAATCATGAGGCTATGATGAGCTTTCCTCAAGAGTATTGAAAGAAATGTCAGTTATCTTTGCTGAGTTATTGCTGTTGAATCTTTGAAAGATCTTGTAGAGCAAGAGAATGTTTCAGGATGCTCTGAAAGAGCAAATATTCTGATTTTCAAAAAGCATAAGAAGGTGGAATTTGCAAACTATAATTAAGTGAGCTTGATTTAGCCTGCTGGCAAAATTCTAGAATGTACTGTATAAAGAATGGCTTGTGAATATTTAGGAGTAGTAATCACTAAAATCCAGCATGGCTTCCTCAAGAATACTCATGCCCAATTAACCTCCCTTTCTTTTTTGAAAAGCTAACAAGATTCGTATGTTTAGAGGATACTATAAACATATTTTATTTCAGTGAAGCATTTGACAGTTTTATATGCTATCCAAGATGGAGAACATCATGTCATCTAACTCCCTTATTTTATAATGAAGAAAGTGATTTGAAGGAGGGAAGTGATTTTCTCAAAGTCACAAATCACTTGAGGCAGAGCCAAATTTCTCTCTTGATTCCAGTACAATGCTCTTTATATTAGATCACATTCTTCATAAATTTGAATAGGTTCTTAGTACAATGGATAGCCACCATTGTCATTGTTGTTGTCGCCATCATCATTTTTATCATAATCATCACCATAATTTCCTCCATTAATTTCCTGCTTCAGTGCAATCCCTTCCTTTCAATTTAAAGATCCTTTTATTATATATATATATATATATACATACATTTACATATATATATATACACACACACACATATATATATATATATATATATAAGATTCTTAAAAATTTTGTTGAATCAGTAATCTCATTAATGTAGATACTCCCTACAAAAGTTTATATCTCAATCTCTTCACAGCTTCTTATCTTATGTGATACTATCCATGACCTGCTACAGAGAGTCTAGATCTCTTGTCATTGCATGGAAATTCCTGGAACATGTAGGCTATCCATCAGTCATCCCCAACTCTTGGTATATGGCCCTTCCACCTTCTTTTCAATAATATAGCTCTCAGTATTCACTTCTTCATTGATAATATATCACCACTCATGCTGACCATATGCTTTTTGAAAAGATTTTTTTCTTGGTGACTCACAATTTTTATTCTTCAAAGACTTGGTATTTTACGATGCATCACCCTACAACATTATTAAAAGAATATTAATGTTTAATGAAGTTCTGTTTCAGGGAAAAACTCTGATCATGAAAAGGTCTGCATTATTTCCAAAGAAAATCCAATTTGCTTTCCTTCTCCAATTGCAAGATTCCCATAGAAAATATTTTTACCAACTCCTTTCTGACCTGAAACAATTCACCCCTTACAATTCAGGAATTATAGGAGATCATGAACAAACATCACATGAAGGGCAAAGGAAGGGGGAAAAAACATTTATTAAGTACCTGTTATGTCCCATGGTAAACATTTCAAAATTATTATTTCATTTGAATGTTTATTTCAACACTTGATATAGATGATGCTATTATCCCCATTTTACAATTGATGAAACGAAGTAATGCAGAGGTTAGGTGATTTGTCCAGAATCACTAGTTAGTATCTGAAACCTTGCACTTCATCCACTGTACCACTTAGATGCCTTTTATAGGAAGAAAAGGTGGGATAGATTGTTATATGTACTACAATAGAGATTACTCACTGATAAGATCTTAACTCCAGCAAAATGTTGAAGGAGAGGTAAGAATAAGGTAATTTTCTAACTTTTTATTTAGTTTTCTGATTTTAGTCTTGGGGCAGGGCATCAAGTTTGAATTGTGTCAATTGTTACTTAAGATGAAATTTATTATTTAGCATATTGGTAAGAGATGTTAAAGATTTAGTTTTATTTCACAAAATCAGAAAATATTAGAACTGGAAGGGACCTTAAAGGGTGATTTAGTCCCCTCATTTCACAAATAAGGAAAATGTGAATGAGAATTAGTGTTTTGCCCAAAGTTGTATAGAAAGTTAACTTAGAACACAAATTTCCTGATTCACAGACCAGTAACTTTCTGCTTCTGCATGTTTCCACAGGTATATGTGTGTGTGTGTGTGTGTGTGTGTGTGTGTGTGTGTGTCCCTATGATATCTCCAATGATGTGGAACTGATCACTGTGAGTAGACTTTCATCAAAAAGCCTCCGACTGTCTTTTCTCCCTGGGGGAGTTGGTTAATTTGGCTTATTGTTTGTACCATTTCATTACCAACAGGACAAGGGATGGAAGTGTAATTAATCCTTTCATGCTGTTTAATAAAACAAGGAAATGTGTTCCTTGCCCTCACATGAGAGCCTTTACTACACAAACACAGCTAACAAAATAAGCAGAGTATTTCCTGTTTAGAAGTGCTTATGAGTCATGTGAGGGTGATTTTCTGCAGGCACTGAGATTTGCCTTGGCATTATTCTCCAAAAAATCAGCTTTCATTTTCAATTAAATAATAGCATCTCTTAGTATTAGTGGCAAGAGAAACAAAGCCATGAGATCTAAAATATAGTTGTGTTTTAATTGCCAAACTCTTTAGAACTTTTTTTTTTTTTTTGCCAATAAGGCTCTGTCCATATCTTAATATTTTGTCTCCCATGATCTTGCCTATTGGCATCTGAATGAGGGAAAACAAATACAAGTTGATGCTCTCAAAATAGTGAAGTGAGAAGCATACTGACTTGGATTCTAGCCTTAATTCTGCTCCTAATTCTATATGTAATCTTGGGCTAATCACTTCTTTCTTTCCTCCTCTGGGAAAGGGAGGAGTACAAGAAAATGTAAAAAAGGAATAATAACAATTGACATTTCTATAGTGCATCAAAATTTGCAAAGATTTTAAAATATTATTTCATTTTATCCTTACAGATATCCTGGGAAGTGAGTGCTATTATTATCCTCACTTTGCAGATGAAGAAACTGAGGCATGGAGAGCTGGTGGCCTGCCTAAGTTCCCACAGCTATTAGGTGCCTCAAGATAGATTTAAATTCAGGTCCTCCTGATTCCAGGTGCAGCCTTCTCCCCTGTGTGACATTTAGATGCTTCTAGATGTTGCATAAATAAAACAGAAACTCTTCCAAGAGCTAGGGGAATTACTATTAATACAAATTATTGTGCTGTAAGTATTGTGATAAGTACCTAGTAGAAATCCAAAATATATGAGAAATTTGAAAGAAGAAAGATCATTTTTAACTAGTGCAGTCAGGAAAGGTTTTATGAAGGAAATTTCCCTTCAGTTGTGTCTAAAAAGAAAGCACTTCAGTAACCAATGAAGGAAGGTAAGGAAGTTTATTTAGGGGCTAAGGAACTGTGGAAATAAAAGGTAGTTGAAGTTAGCAGAGAATGTGAGCTGAGAGACAGATTATGTGAAGGGGAACATATGATACAAGATAAGGCTATGAAGATAGGTTGAAGGTGAATTTTGAATTGTATAGGACCTTGAAAGAAAAAAGAAAAGTTATTTGAAGTATAAGGATAGATAGTAAGTGGAATGAGATTTGGAGATGGTGTGGATCTAAAATAAAGAATAGAATAGAAGAGAAGAGTGTTATAATAGCTCAGGTAAGATATTCTATGTTTTAAGGGATCTTTGATTTTTAAATCCCTTTTATTCCAAAACAGGGCTTAAACTTTTTCCACTCAGGACCCCTTTTTATGCAAGGTAAAAAGGTATATAAGTTTATAAAATATACACACATATCAAATGTTTGTTTATATTAAATCATAATTTTGTGACCCCCACATTCGGTTACATGACTCCATATAGGGTCATGACTCACAGTTTAAGAAGCTTTGTTCTTAAATAACTTTCCATTATAATATTCTCTACTATTTCCCACCATTCTATATTTGAATGTCCTTTCTCACTCAACAGTCTGTTTGATTTTACTCTTGCTCTCATCCCTTCTCATCTTGCTTAGTTCAGTATTTCTACTGTAAAACTTAGTTTTCATTGAATAAACAATGCATGAATTTCTTTGTTTTCAGTATATGCTATGCCTAGAAAGATTATTCTCATGAGACAAAAATAAAAATATCACTTGCAAATTTTTCTTTTCTTTCCTCAATAAATAAAAAGATTACCAAATAATTCTTTACTCTTAAACTTTGTAGCAGCATTTAATTTCCCAAATTTTAGAGTTAGAGATAGAAGGGAACTTTGGGATCATACTCTAACCCCCTCATTTTCCAGAGATAGGGGATTTCCTCAACCTAGAAATCCTAAGATCCTCAGGGAGAATAATTCTTCCCACCTTGGTCCATTTAAGTGGAGATAATAAATCCAGAGTGCAGGCTAGAAGATAATTAATTAGTATGAGCATAGAGTTTTGCATAGCCATAGGGTAACATTGCTGGAAGCACTAGATAGTCCAGGCTGTTCAGTCATTTTCTTTATTTGGGAGATTGAGTCATAAGGACAGGATGTCAGGTGATTTGGGGAAGAATACCTTGATGTCTTCAAAGCTGCCAGAGATACATTTGTTCCAATGGAGATGTTTTCTGTAGTTAATTCCATCAGAAATCCTGTTGATGCAGGAGGTCTCTAAGATAGTGGAGGCCTCCTTCAAGATAGAACCATTAGATTTACCATGTTGAATTAAATATAGCCTGAAGTTACACAACCCTTTAGATCCTCTTTAATATCAAGAATTATTTTTCCCCCTAAGGAGATTTTTTCCCCAAACTCACAGGATTTAGGTCTTTTTTATCCATTGAAAGGAAGTGATTTTCCTAAGGTTCTAGGACAGGTTAGTATTAGCATTAGAACCTTGACTACCAAAAACATATACCAAAAAAAAGTATTATTATTGAGTTAAAGTTCACTTAATCCAGTAGCTAGGCCCCAGAGAAAACCATGCTTCATCTACTATTCAATCATGTACCTGGGTCATCTTACCCCTTGTTTACCTAGATTTCTATTTTCTATTCTGGAGCAAAATAACCAAATAAGTATTTGATTTTCTTTGCTTTTGGGAGAAAAAAGGAATGATTAAAAATCCAACTTGCTTCCCTATTCAATTAATGGCAGAATTTATATTATCAGCTTTATACCTAAAAGAAAATGTAGCAGTGGTGGTTTTGGAGAGAGGAAGTGTGATGAAAAGAGTTGTTTAGCACTTATTATTCAGCCCTACAATATTGCTGATTGATTGTCTAGATGAGTCTCTCAACATAACATTTTTTTCCTCCTCTGCAATGTTGTAACTAGAAGGCACAACCACCCACACCCCCACACATACCAATACACACCCTTCTAGCAATAGCATTCTCCTCTCTTGAAAATACTCTTCCTTCTCCAATTATATCCTCCCAACTATATTCTCAATAACTATAAAATGTTTTTAATGAATGCTACTTTTAATATAAAAAAAACTTTTTAATAAATAAAAGTAAATTTTTAAGAAAGTCCTTCCCATGCTCAGAAAGAAAGACTTTAGATTCTACCCCCACTATGAGGGAATCTAAGAGGAAAAAGAAAATAAAGAATTACTACTTCAATTTTTGTAGAGGGAAGAAGCACAAAGTTTAGTTATGGAACATTCATCCAACTTTATTTGTGCCCAAGTAGGCCACAGAGCCTTGTTCCCAAAGTCCTAGAAGTTGTCAAATGGTGACAACTTCCAGTTGTGTTTCTTTTATTATATCTCTATGTAGCTTCTCACAGCTTCTTCATCTTTAGCAAGAAATATCCAAGTTTCTAGTTCAGAGCAGGATTCTTCTTTTATCTTGCCCCTATCAGAACTGGTTTCAAGAGTGGGTAAGCTCAATTTTTTAAGAAGCCAGCAAGGGTATGGACAATTGTAAGGGGCTGAGGTTTGAGTTGATGCACTGAGGTCCCAAGTACATGAGGCTAAATAGTAATTGGACTATACTCTATTAATATACATGATTGGATAAAGAATGGTCCCTGCCCACTCTCCGTGCAAGTCCTGATGTGTTGTACAGGAAATGACGATTTTGGTGGGTGGAGGCAGAGAGAGGAACAGGAAGAGAAGCTGGGAGAGATTGGGCCTGGGTCCATTCTCCTGGCTGCTGGTCGTGTGGCTGGTGATCTAGCTAGCTTCTTGACTCAGCTGCACACATTGCTATCGCCGATTCTCTTCTGCTTCTGATCCTTCTTCACTGAGAATAAAGACTGATGATTTTCCCCTAACCTGAGCTCCGGACTCCTGCTGATTTTAAAAATACATGGTCTTCACAGACAATCTTTATCCAGGCAAAGGCATTACCCCTTGCAATTTAACCAAAGGAAACTTTCCCACATTTTATAAAAAGACATTATGTACATACTTCTGTATGACTAGTGTAATGCCTCATTATTTGATCTTTACCTTCTGCAATTTTATACCAAGTTTACTGGACAGGGGTGCTGCTCAGAGACTGCTTGCCCTAAAAAACGTTAGCTTACAATTATTTAACATTTTAATATTTACAAATAATTTCCCTTAAAACAAACTTGTGAGGTAAGTAGTATAAATATTTTAAGGTTTTTTTATTCCTTTTTTTTTTTTTTTTTTTTTAAGATAGAAAAATATGCATAGAGAAGTTAGGTAACTTGCCTATGATTACAAGTTTTAGAATGGATTCAGTTTTTGGCATTCTTTAGTCCAATGTATTTTGTACCACTTATACTATGATACCTAAAACAGAAATATTTTGAAATTATCTTAGTGCCTGGACTAGAAACCAGGAGGCCCTAATTCAAGCTCTGCTTCTAATTCATCATATAACTATTCCATGTTCTTTACTGAAGCATTCTAAGATTCCAAGAATGTCAAAGCTAGAATGTACCTTAGAAAACAAAATGTTAGGATCTAGAGAATGTAACACTAACAAAATGTTAGTGTCAAAAAAGATGTTAGAATTTTATAAAGTTTATGCATGTTAGAGCATAGAATGTTAGAGCTCAGATTACAATATTTTTTCACATAGTAGTTACCTAAATGCTCATTCCTTTGAATTGAATCTTTGATTTGAAGAAATTCTCATAGAACCATTCCAGGGTCATAGGACCATGGGCAAATTATAGTCATTTTTATCCATTCTTACAGATAGATTTATTGAGATGGAGAGATACACTGTGACAATAATGTCATATGGCCATTGAATTGGTTTTGATCAATATCACCTCCTAAGCCTCTGGACCTAATTCTAATTTGTGCCTAGAATTTTTAGGAACTTATTAATGCATTTTGAGTTAATGCAAATTAAATATAGGTATTGATTTCCCTCTTTCTACATAAGGCATTAATAGATGTACTTTGTTAGCTTGTTCTATCTGGCAATCAAAATCATGTTTTTCCCCCCACCTTCAGCAGTATTGGAGTCAAATTGTCTGCTTAAAAAAAATAAAACTGGACACCTAGCAATTCTCTATAATAAAGCTTTTATCAAATTTCCTACCTTCTCTCTCTCTCTCCTGTTCTCTCCTATCCTGTCCTGTTCTCTCCTCTCCTCTCCTCTCCTCCTCCTCTTCCTCCTCCTTCTCCTCCTCCTCCTCCTCCTCCTCCTCCTCCTCCTCCTTCTTCTCTCTCTCTCTCTCTTTCTCTCTGGAATGTTTTAGCTTCTCTGTAAAAAATGGACATGATAATACTGACCTATTTCTCAGAGTTTGCCCTACACAAATAGTAAATGGCAGGTTCTCCAAGTTCAAATTCAAGTTTACTCCTCCTTCCTCACTACTTCTGAGTATTTGAGATTCACTCATCTGGTGAAAGTAGGAGGGAGATGGACTCCTTAAGTTCTTGTAGGTCTTTTTCAGTTTTATAAAAAGAGCACTACTCTACATTTATATGTTCTTAGTTTTTCAAAGTAATTTCTTGCCTTATTATGTCTTCATTATTTGGTGTAGTTTAGGACAAGTTTTATTAGCCTTTTTTATTGATAAGAAGATTAAAGTATAAGGAAGTGCCAAGCTCAGATTTTTCCACATTACTGAAGGGGTTTAAATTCAGGCAATGTTTTCTACATTATTGTATCCTGAGATAAAGCCCGATGTCACCTTACCCTAGTTTTGGCGCTAATCTTTGACCAGTGGTCATAAGAATTCTGATTGGAGAATAATAATAATAATAAATATAAAAATGTATAAACTTGATAAATAATAAGGATAAAAATAGCTAACATTTACAGTGCTGTCTATATGTGATGTACTATGCTAACAGCTTTATAAATATTATTTTTTAAAATTTTATTTTTAATTTATGGAATAAAGCATTTCTATAACATATGATTTTTTTAAAAAGATGATTGACACGAAGCTGCAACTCTATTGCTTTTAAATATGTAATAAAGTTATCATGTAAATTTCTCTTTTTCCTTTTGTTTCTTCCCTTCTCCCACCCTAAAGATGGCTATTATTAGACACAAATGTTTATATATGTAAAATGTAATAAAATCATTCTATACAGACTTTTATTTATCAGTTCTTTCTCTTGATACAGATGTCTTCTTTCATATGTCCATTACAGTTAATTTCGGTTTTTATAATAGTCACAGTGACTTATTCTTTAAAGTTGTTTTTAAGACAATATTGCTATTACTGTATAGAAGATTTTCTTAACTCTTCTCATTTCACTTTTCATTATTTTCTGCAAGTCTATCCATGTTTTTCTAAGATCATCAAGCTCATCTTATTTTATCCTTACAGCATGCCTGCTAGGTAGGTGCTGTTATCTTAATTTTATAGATGAGGAAACTTGAGCCAAAGCCAAATGACACAGTTAAGAAGTGTCTGAGCCACATTTGAATTCAGGTTTTCCTGACTTCAGGCCCTAGACTCCATCCACTCCATCTTTTAGTTACCTACTGAGAGATGGGAACTTTTCACCTACCACCCATTCTTCTTCTTTTTGCTTTTTACAGGTCATTTTACTGAGACAAGTTCAGAAGTACAGGGTAGGTGTTTGTTGATTAATTTCATTTAAAAATTTTATTGATGCTTTTAATTTTTGCACCACCTTTATTTCAGGATATATCCTTCCTCATCCAGAGGGCATTCCTTTTTAATTTCAGCAAACGTACAGATGCATGGATGCTTCAGATAAAAAAATACAACATTACATAACTTTAATTCTTATTTTTTGAGAGAAAGGAGGGAAGTGTGTTTTCTTATTTCTTCCAAGTTTCATCATTACACTGTAATCAGTTTTGTTTTATTATTATTTCTTTTTATAGTGTTGAAATGTTTTCTGTATTCATTATTTTCCTGGTTCTGTTTCCTTCACCTAATGTATATTAGCTCTCATCTTCCTTTATTTGTCTGAATTTATTATAATCAATATTTCTTATAATGCAATACTATCTATAATATTTTAATAATATTTTGTGCTTCTTGTTTTAAATATTATTTTTCCCCCTTTCTTATGTTTCTTTTTTCTCCTCTTCTTCTCTTTCCTCTCCATATAGAGTGAATGTCCTGAGAAATTACTCTTTTATCATCAAATGCTGATTTGTCTCCATGGCCCCTTCAGAGTTTACTGCAGTTGTGATGACTTCCTGAGGACTCTCTGCTCCACAGTTTCTTTCTGACAGGACCTGTTGGAGCAGAGTCTCTGTGCAATTGTTACTCCTTTCCCCCTTTCACCTGGATTTTTACTGCCTGGGGTACTGGGTTTCAGTGCTAGGTGGCTGATCTGGGCTTGCTTTGTGCTTTCCAGGCAGACTTTGCCTTTGCTTCCTTTCTCCCTAATGACATGTCATGTATTTTACTGCCACTGGCTGAGGTCTCCAGGCCTTCCTCATGAGCCTGTTGCTTCCCTTCTCTAGTCCCCAATGGCTTCTATTGCATTTTTATTACAACAGAGGCACAGTCTCCAGGGCTCCAGGGCTATTTGTTCTGAGATTTTTATTGAATTCTCAATAAATCTGTGGACCACTGGGGGTCCTTAGATGGTTTCCTTACCTGTTTTATTGAAGCCATGCTTCTAGACAGGCCATTCAGCCGTGGTTTTGATTGCAATCTGGTTTCTTCTCTAAGCTTTTGGCCTGAGCCATGCATGTTTAGTTTGGCAGAGTCTGAATTTCTTGGCTTCTTCTGATCTCCAGTTCTGATGTTTTTCTTCTTTTGTTGCCTCTCAGGGTAGGTCAGGGATGTTGTGTTGGGTGACCATTTCCACACAGTCTGGGTCGTTGAGAGGTGGAAGCCAAGAAAGGCATACAAATAGACCTTTGTGTCAAGTGGCAGGTGGAATGGAGCAATTTCAGGTCTCTCTTGCTCATGGAGAAATACTCTTGAGTTTTAAGATATTAAAAGCCCCCAACTTCCCTTCTCACCCTATATAGGCACACAGTCACACACACACACACACACACACACACACACACAGACATACACACACACACACACACACACACACACCACCACCACCACCACACCAGATCTGATGTAATGTGTGCCTAGGAAAATGTTCCTTTGCTGATGAACAGATCAGATTTCTGTTTCAATTACCTGTAACTACTGAGAGGTCTCAGGTAGGAAAAGGGGGCAGTGAATGCAAACCTCTGCAAGGAGATTGAGAAGCCCCAGAGGGGATCAAGTTCATATTAGCCTTAGGACAATCGATAGTGAATGTGTTTAAATAAAATGTTGTAAATGCCTGCTTTGTGCAGTTTGAGTTTAACTTTCCTAGTTGGAGACCAGATATAGTTTTAGAATTTGGGTTCAGGTATAGGTTGGATCAGAGAACTTGTTTAGTCTCTTTCAATTCTATAATTCTAATTTGATACACATATGGCTTTTCTTTTAAAATGTCAGCAGGATGGTCAGATATATGACTTTTATCCTAAAGCTTGCTGGTGGCTCCAATGACATAAAAACCTGACTTGAAGTTCTAATGTTTCTGGCTATCTGATTATGGACAAGTCACTTCACTCCTCAGAACTTCAGTTTCCTCATCAGAAAAATCAACTTGAACCACATTTGAATGCCCTGTTTTATGAGGCTTTTATGAAGAAATCACTTTGTAAATCTTAAAATGCTATAGGAAGAAATAGCAGCCATTATTATTAATACATATTATATGACCAAAGCCTCCCACATAGAAATCTGGGGAAAACCTCCATCGCATAATCCAGAAACTTGAAACTTAACTCCCCACTTATTTCTAAGCTGATCGATCATACAAATATAATTAATATGTTGAATGAGACTTTCAGAATTCAAAAATATTCAGAATTCAAAAGCGGTTTAGAACATTGGACTGAGAGGGAGGAGGGAAGGAACAAAACAAAAGGAGTTGTGATAAATTTTTTTGTTCATACAAGTCCCCTTCATTCTGTGGTCTTTTGGGGGTTATTAGATTAGTAGTGCTATTGCTGGGTCCAAAAGGAGGTATAATTTCTTTGCTTTGGGGACATATATCAAAACTGCTTTCCAGAAAGACTGGCCAATTAATAGCTCTATCAAGAGTTGATAAATGTGCTTCTTTTTCTATAGCTTCTCCAACATTTGTCATTTTTTGGTGTCATCCTTGCAAATCTCATGGGTATGAGGGTAATTTCAGAGTTGTTTACATTTACATTTCTCTATTTAAAAATATGGCTATTCATAGCTTGGATTACTTTTTTTGAAAATTACTCTTCATAGAGGTAGCTAGATGAAGCAGTGGATAGAGTGCTGGCCCTGAAGTCAGGAAGACCTGGGTTCAAATCTTACCTCAGAACTTAATACTTCCTAGCTATGTGACCCCGGGCAAGTTACTTAACCCCAATTGCCTCAGAAAAAAGAAAAGAAAAGAAAATTACTCTTCATTTAAAAATTTAAAATATATATATATATATATATATATATATATACATACACCTATGTAGGTATACATATATATTATGTATGTATGGCTTTTTACCAATTGCTGAATGGCTCTTGGAGGGGAGAGGAAATGCTTAGACTGGAAAAGAGAACAATCCGGAATAAGGAAACTGTATTATAAGTAATTGAAGGGCTGTCAGACTCATTTGTTTGATTAGCTATGCCATTGGGTCTTAGAGAGAAGAAACAATAACAATTTATCTCTTTACTAAGGAGGTAAATTTAAGCATAACATCAGGAAAAATTTTTCTAACAATGAGACATCTGAAAGTGGAATGAATAGTAAGTTCATCTCATTAAAGGACTTCAAGCTTAGATTATCAAAATGTGTATGGTAATAATTGACAACTGAAGACCCTTCCAATTCTAAAATTGTGATTCCATATTAAACGAAAATTAATTTTATTATGAAAAGAGTAAAAAATGAAACAAACAGACTACAATCAAACAATCCAGTTTGGGAGTTCACAATATTTCAATCTCAGCCTCAAGAATTTTAACACAGCAGGGATCTTCCCTGATGTTACTCCTAAAACTCTGTTAGTAGTGGCGAGATGATCCTGAGACACTACCTCCTATGTATTGCTCCCATGAGTTTTCTGGATTCATTGGAATTTTCTCAGATGCATTTTCAAGATGAGCTAAAGAGGACTGGATATGGAATAAGGACCTGGATTCAAGTCCTGACTTTTAAACTTTCTTTTCATGTAAATTTGGACAAAATCTTTAACTTCTCTGGACTTCAGTTTTTTTCACGTCAAAGGAAGAATTGGATTATTGGTGGTATTAAAATGGCCATATATTAATTCAAAAAATACAAATTAACATTATCTTTGTTACATTTTATGTTTATTAATTTTAATCTTTACCCAGTTACATTTTAATCTAGTTTCTGTAGCACTCAGGAGTTTCATCAGCTGCTTGAAGCTAGTGGGTCATGAATTTGACAGCTAGATGATGTAGTTCTTTCCATTCAGGGATGATTTAAAAAAAAAGTTTTATTGATTTATTTTATTTTAAGAGCATGAACATTTATAGAATATTCCAATTTCCTGAAAGGTCTTGTAACAAAGTAAAATTGTTAAGTCATAATAATACTTATCTGAGAGTACATACACACTCCTTACCTTTACATTAAAAAAATCTATTTTCTTTCCCTTCTATTTCCTACCCAATAAGAAAAAGAAATACTTGTAACAATGCTGTATCTTGAATAAGTTTCAATAACAGTAAAGGAAAATAATTTTCCTGAGATGAAAAAAGCAAGTCTTTATAATCAGTTTGCCAGTTGGAATTAGTTCAAGAATCATGAAGGGTATGTGATGTTCCTTATGGATGCTGACATTCTTTATAAATAACTTTATATAATGGGAGATATCAACAAAAAGCTTTCATTTGTCCTGACCCTTAAAGATAGAAACTTTGGGCATCCAACCCTGTTCTTTCCAAGCTCCAAGCCACTTGAGTAGATTCATGGCCAGTGCTCATGTTTGTGCTGAAAAAGATATTATCTGCTAAAATTTTCAATAGTATCTCTTATATTAACCATACAGTTTTCAACTTAGCTCCCTGGGATGAATTGCCAGGACCCCCATCTCTCAGGATATGAATCATTATGGGATTAATAACTGCCAAGGTCCTGTTGTACATGCCTCTCTCCTAATAAGCAGAGCTTTGAGTGCAATACAATAAAGTGATGTTGTTCAAGAGCTATGTTTTGCTTCATGTATATTATCTCATTTGATCCTTCAAAACAACCCCATGAGAAAGGACTGTGTACATGTATATACATACACATGGGTATACATGTATATATACATAAATATAAACATACATATAAATACAATTATCACCCCCATTTTACAACTAAGAAAACCAAGTTTAGCCAAAGTCATATAGCTAGTAGATGTTGGAAATGGTCTATATCAAACCTAAGTCTTCCTGTGACTCCAAATTCATCACTCTGTCCACTCGGTCAGAAGTATCAAAGAAGAGCAGGTCAAGTGGCCACAATATGTAGCCTAAAATACTCCTAGAT
Organism: Sarcophilus harrisii; assembly: GCF_902635505.1. NCBI lineage: Eukaryota > Metazoa > Chordata > Mammalia > Dasyuromorphia > Dasyuridae > Sarcophilus > Sarcophilus harrisii. The sequence continues at coordinate 368,747,792 of NC_045427.1, read as the reverse complement.
ATAGCTGAAACCAGATTAAAATATAATTGGGAAACATATAATAGGACAAATAAAAATACAATAGAACATATCTAATATATTAATATGTGGTTTTCTAAAGCAATAGACTGCTCACAGGCATTCTTACATATGGTTTAATGGCCCCTTTTCTATTTGATTTTGATACTGTTGCCCTAGGCTACAACAATTTCATGAGAGGTTGCACATTTTCTAATTCACATTATTCCGAGTTATAATTATGTAAGATATGGTAATTGGTTCCAGCCCAATGAATTAATACAATTTGAATTTGAATAATTTGACCATTTTGTGGAATTTGTTATTTGCATTAACTGACCCAAAAATGAGTCTGGGACACAAATATAATAAACTCCTTTCCACCTAGGTATTCTAGATTGCCAAGAAACAATGCTCTGTCTTTTTAAAGATGCTATTGCTCCACGATTGTTTGAGATTCCTTCAGACTAAAGGGAATACATTTGTCTATACAAGGATCACCCTGCAGTAGAATAGGAAAAACACTTTAATTTGGGAGCTAGAAAACCGGTATTTGAATTCTGGCTCTGATGCATGTGTGATCTTGGGCAAGTCCCTTGACCTTGGAATCATTTTCAACAGAAAAATAGGGACAGCAATCTTTGTAACAGAGGTTTCTATCATATTACATGAAGAACACAGGCATACTTTGGGACAATCTCCAGCTTGCAATCATCATCTAGAAAATAAGGCAATTGTGCAATATGATGCTACCCAATGTGCTATCTCTAACTCTCCTAACTAACAAAGTTCAAAAGAGAAAAAAAGAGATTTAGATTAGAATGTTGCAGAATCTATTCTTCTCTGAAAAAGAAAAAATCAGAGATTTGGGCTAAAGGGAAAAGTTAGAGGTGTTCAGTAGAGCCTGAAGCTAATTAATGGCTACCATGGAGCAGTGGAAGCATCCACTGGATCACCCAGTCTGATTAAATTGTATTCTGCAGAGATTCTGAGACTAAATCTGCCAAGACTACAGGGAACAGATGGATGGAAACAGTATTATGAAAACACTAAAAGCCATCAATATTAATACTGAAATATCAGATGCATGAGTAACCCTTCTATACATGTATTCTAGCCACATGTTTGTTTCTACAGTTTCTATCTCCCTGTGACTTTGTTTACCCAAGTAGCTAACACAGACTTGGTCCTGCAAGGATAGTAAGATACCCAGCTAGATATCAAATTTGTCTAAAGACTAATTACTCAGATGATTGATCCATAAACATTTATTGAGCACTTACTATTTACTAGGCATACTGCCAGGAACTAAACATGCAAAGAAATGCAAGAGACAGTCCTCAAGAAACTTATAATGTAATAGAGAAGATAACATACAAAAAAAAAAAAATGATGTACAAACAAGATGTTACAGGATAAATTGGAGATAATGAACAGGGCAATGTTGCTAACATTGAGGAGAACTGGGAAAAGTTTCTTGAAGAAGATAAGATTTTGTCTGGGACTTGAAGGAAGTCAGGAAAAGGTAGACAGCAGAAATGAAGGAGATAATTTCAGGCATGTGGGATAGTTGGAGAAAATGCTCTATTGATCATTTAATGAGCAAATTGTATGGAATGCCCAGCTCTGTCAGAAGAAATATTTTCCATGATATTAAAACAAAGTAGAACATGCTTAAGTATAACCACAGATTACTTGGAGACAACAGGAGCCTGTCTTGAGGATATCAGGAATGAGGATAAGAGCAGTTTTTTTTTAAACTAGAGCAGAATATGAATATAAGGGTATCAGGTTCTGCAATTGTAAAAGATATCTCGTTAGCTCCACTCCCACTCATTTTGCCCCAAACCAAAGGAGACTCTACATGGGCTGTATAGAAAGAACTTTGAATCATATTCATCTTTTCAAAATACCTACAAATTGTCTTAAGAAGCATTACCTTCAAATAATAACTCATTTTATAAAAAAAATTTATATGCTCTCTCATTTGATTTTCACAACCACCCTCAGGTAATCCAAGTAATATTATACCCATTTTATGGAAAGGAAATTAAGGGACACTGAGGAGAATTGGATTGTTCAAGATTACCCAGCTAGTAAATGGTTTTATTGTTTTGAATCCAGTTCCCAGTGTTTTTCCCTCACTACATCACACTTTATTCTTTTTGATTATTATTCTTTTTAAAAATTTGAATGTAACCATCAACAAATATTTCAACATACAAGGAAGAATAGAGAACTGTATAAAGAACCATAAACCTTAATTACATTTTTTAAACAAAAAGAAGTATAGATATCAAGTTTAACAAAGTGGCAACAAAATGACTATTTTTGTATCAGCTTATATAAATTTTTTTCCTTAGCGCAGGCAGGCTAAGAACTTTCATTCATTAAAAACTAATAAAATTCAAGAGAGAAGAAACATAGTTATCATTGACACAAAGAATGGACTTTTCTAAAGAATGTTATGATGATTGGAGTTGCTGGCCATTGTGATTATTTAGCTGATTTTCACATTCTTTTAAGGCTTATTGAAGGTTAAGATATCAAAGTCATATAATTTTAAAGAATATATGGTGACTAAATAAAGACTTGATTTCATAGGGAAAATTTGTTGTTTTATTTTTAAATATCAAAAGTGAATGATGAGGTTCAGTATATCAGATTTAAACAACTAAAGCTTGTATTGAAGAATCTGGCAAATGAAATGGGAAAAAAGAAAGAAGCAACAGGGAGTAAAAATACCAACTCTGTGGTAACCATGTGAAGTACAATAATTAGAATAGTCTGCTTAACCAAAGGTTTCAGCTAGAAGATTCATGATTAGAATATGGAGCTTTTTGAATTAAGAGTTTCATCTTTAGCAATTACTCTTTAGCATGTCTTAGAACTTGAGAGGTGAAATATTTTAGAAAGCCGCTCTTTGCTGCCTCTTCTGATTTGAGAGAGAAAAAACAAGAGGTAAGACTGGATTTGTAATTGTTTTGCTGAGAATTTTTTTTTTTTTTTTTTTGCTATAAACTAACTGATTGGTAGACACAATATTCTATAGATGAAAAACTGTCTGGACTTGTCTGTATTGGCCAAGATTAGAAAGAATGATAAGCTTTGTAGTTCACTGTGTTTTTTTAGGCACTTGTTGCTCACTGATTTCTTTAGGAGAAAGACATAATATTAGGATCAGTGTGTCAACTAAATTAAGAATATAACATTTTCATAATGTCCTTTAGGGAAGATCATAAGTTGATTTGTTCAACTAGAGAACACTGAAAATCAGAAGAAAAGTCAGCAGGAAATGACTTCTTGTAATATAGATACTTCTGAATGACCAGCTGATATCAAAGCCTTTCATCCAGAATTTCACATATTATAATTTTTCATCAATTCTCTAATTGATTGGTATCTCTTTAGTTTTCAGTTCTTTGACAGTACAAAAAGAACTGCTATAAACATTTTTATACATGTAGGAAGTATTCCTCTTTGAATTTTTTGGCATGTGGACATAGCATGGGAAGCAAAGCATGGACCATTTAGCAACTTTGGGGAAACGATTCTAAAATGCCTTCTAGAATGATTGAACCCATTCACAGCTCACCAATCAATGTGCCTACTGTCCCTCAGCTCATCCAACAATTTTTCTGTCAGCTTCTCCAAGCTATAGATAGAAGGTAAGACACTTTTTTTCTCCATTTTTTCTAGTGATTCAGAACATTTACACATAAAAATTGCTCTAGAAAGCTTGAGTATCTTCCCTTGAGAAATGCCCATTCTTATCATTAGACCATTTATCAATCGGTCTCAATTTTGTAAATTTGAATAAGTTCCTTGTATACTTAGACATGAAAGCTTTAACAGAAAAAATTACTTTAAAGATTTTATTTCTCAGCTAGTTCCATACTTATTTGATTTTTTGTTTAAAAACTTTAAAATATTTCATGTAATCAAAACATTCTATTTTAATTTAGAAAGTTTTGATTTACATGAAATATTTTTTAAAGTTTTTAACTATTAATCCTCCCTTTCCCTTGTTAAGTCATGCACTTTTGCTATTCATACACTCAAAGGTAATTTCTCCATTGTTTGTCTATGTTTATATTACCTTTTATATCAAGGTCATATAGACATTTAGAGTTTGTCTTAATATAAAATATAAAGTATTAATCTAAAACTCATTTCTGCCATACTGCTATCCAGTTTTCTCAAAATTAAAAAAAATCAAATCATGAGTATTAATCGCAGTAGATGAGATCTTTGGGTTTATCAAACAATAGACTTCTATGTTCAGTTGCTTCTCTATATTCCATATTAAATCTGTCTCACTATTCTATCTCTCTGACTTTTAAACCAGTAACAAATTTTGAAAATTACTGCTGTGTCGCTTCCGGCAGAGCCAAGATGGCAGAGATGACACATGTTTCTTTCTGACCTGCTCTTTTAATCCTCAGACTAATTAACAAATCTAGACTCTGAATTAGCTCTGGACTGGCAGAACTAGTCAGAAGCCACAAATATTGGGAGTAAAACAAATTATCAACAGAAGATAATTTTGAAGATTGCCAGAAAAGGTCTGTTTCAATTGGAAATGGGAGAGAGGCAGTCAAGCACAAGCAGCTGAGCACAAATGCTAGCACAGACAGTACAGAGTCCCAGGGTGGTGTGGACTCTGCTGGATGATGTAGACTCCATGTGGCAGATAATGTACAGGGAGGAATTGCAGGAATCTATAGCAGCAGTTTTGGCTACTCTGTCCTGGGTTGCAAGCCAGTAGATCAGCAGAGAAGTTATAAAACACCTAGCACAAACACAAAAGGTAATTAGTGAATTCCAAAATGCCACAATTTCAAGGACCTGGCCACACCCACCTAGCACTGGGAGTGAGTCAGCACTGACCCAGCACAGCCTCTCTATAAGGCCACTTATAAAGGAAGCTGCTGCTTGTGAAGGAAGCTTGGAAAATCTCCCTTGTCCTAAAAGCAGACCTTAACTTTAAAAAAAATGAGCAAAAAAGTAAAGAGATTTCTGATGATAGACAGTTTTTATGGTCAAAGACAAGAACAGATATCAAACCCTGAGGAGACTAAAGACAGATTGATAAAGCCTCAAAAGTAACCTGGTCTCCCTCACACAAGGCTCTCCTAGAAGAAATTAAAAAGGATCTTAAAAGAAAGCTAAAAGAAAAATAGGAAAGGAAATGAAAGCTTTGCAAGAAGGTTTAGAAAAGGCATATAATTCATTAAAAGATAGATTTGATAAAATGGAAAAAGAAAACAACTCCCAGAAAAAGATAATTTGTGAAACAGAAAAAGAAAATAACTCCTTACAAAATTACTTCCTGTAATATTATTTGAGATGTGCTAGTCTAGATTCCCTTTCCCCCCAATTTTTAATAACTATTTTCCTTGAAATTCTTAAACTTTTGTGCTTCGAGATTAATTTAATTATTATTTTTTTCCTAGTAGTATTGTCATTTCTTTGGACTATTGTTTAGCTCTATATTTCTAAAAACAGTATTTTGTAGCAATATTTATGTAGTTCTTACATGTATCTTTCCAAGTATAGTATTTATTCCATAGTTATTTTAAAAATGGAATTTTGCTTTCTACCTCTTCCTGCTGCATTTTTAATAGTTTTGAGATTTATTTTATGTCTTGTAATTTTTGTTAAAATTATAAATTATTTCAATTAATTTTACTATCTAGAGTTTTCTAAGTATAACATGATATCTGTAAAAAATAATAATTTTGTTTTTCTTCATTTATGCTTATTCATGTACTTTCATTTTCTTGATTTTATTGGAAAGGACTTTTGTTTGTCCTCATTATACATAATACTGATTGTTAGTTTCAGATATGTATATTTCTTTGTTTTCTAGTTATTTTGTTTATTTTTCATTAAATAAATGGGTGTTACATTTTGACAAAAGCTTTTACTACATCATGATATAATATAATTTTTATTGTTCTTTTTATTATTGTGATCAACTATGTTTATATTTTTCCTAATTTATTAACCAATCCTTCATTCATGATATAAATTCAATTTGATCATAGTATATAATCTTTGTGGCATGTTGTTTTAGTCACTTTACTACTATTTTATTTTAAATGTTTGTATTAATACTCATCAGGAATATTGATTTATAATTTTCTTTATTTTGATTCTCTCAAGGATTTTATAGGAACCTCTCTTTTGCTATTATTGCAAACAGTAATATTGGAATAGTGGAAGTAATAGAAATAAATGTGAGGGAGATGAGATTCTATAGCATGAGTGGCCACATACATATAAATTTTGAAAAAATGTTGTCATGCCTATCACTGCTTACTAAATCCACCCACCCCACCTCCAATCTGATTTGAAGTCTTCCCTTGTGATAAATACTTATAGTTAAACAAACAAAATCAATCCATTGATTGAGCCCATGACCATATATCTGATTCTGTATTTAGTCTATAAAGCCTATGGTAAGTGGTAGTAGGTTTATTTCATTGTTAGTTTTTTACAATACTATTTGGTTGTTACTTTGGTCAGAATTCTGATACCTTTCAAGATTTTATTCTCACATTACTGTTGTGACCATGACATAAGTTGTTTTCCTAGTCTATTCACTTCATTGTGCATAATTTCCTTTTAAGTCTCCCTGAATTAGTCCTTTTTCTCATTTCTTATGGTATGATAATATTGCAATTCATTGATATATTATAATTTGCTTAACTATTACCTAATTGGTAAATGCTTATTTTGTTTCTAGTTCTTTACAACAACAACGACAAAAGTTGTGAAAAACATTTTTGTACATAAGGTACCTTTTGCTCTTTGAATGCTTTGAAGGTATGTCCTTAGTTGTGTATGAATTAGTGAGATAGGGGTATAGTTTCAAATTTCTTTCTATAATGGTTGGAACAAGTCGACAGTTCCACCAACAGTGTATTAGTATGCTAGCTTTTGTCCTTAGGTTACCAGGACTCCATATCAATGATTTGAGCCTGAGGTGGATTTTCCCTAGGGTCAATTCAATTTCAGGGATGGTTTCAATACCTTCTAAAGAAAAACTAGTCTGGGATGTATGGGGTAAAGCCTTAAAAAAATACCAGCCCAGTCCTCATAGAAGAGGCCCTAGCAGATATTATTCATACATATCTAAACGAGTAGAGTCTTGTGAATTAAACGATTCATGTTGTATAATCTTAGGCAAGTCCTTCTCTATAGTAAAGCTTCTTAAACTGTAAGCTATGACCCTACATGGGGAAATATAAGTGAATGTGGGAGTTGGGAAAAATTTGGCAACAGTAAAAAATTTCTATATCTTCTGCATCCTACTGTATCTAACATTCTATCAAGACAATTCCCTCTGCAAAAATAAACAAGTACATCCATCTCATTAGAATGAAAATTTGCTTTCATCTTTAATAAATGGTAAAATTATGTGTATACTAAAGAATTGTTTCAAAATAAATCAGTATGGACGTGGCTCTCTTCAACAATGAGATTATTCAAACCAGTTCCAATTGTTCGGTGATGAAGAGAGCCATCTACACCTAGAGACAGGACTGTGGGAACTGAGTGTGAACCACAACATAGCATTTTCACTCTTTCTGTTGTTGTTTGCTTGTATTTTGTTTTCTTTCTCAGTTTTTTTTCCCCTTCTTGATCTGATTTTTCTTGTGCAGCAAGATAACTGTATAAATATGTATACATATGTTGGATTTAGCATATATTTTAACATATTGGACTACCTGCCATCTAAGGGAGTGAGGGGAAGGAGGGGAAAATTTGGAACAGAAGGTTTTGCAAGGGTCAGTATTGAAAAATTACCCATGCATATGTTTTGTAAATAAAAAGATTGAATAAAAATGAAAAAAAAAATCACCTTTCTTCCACTTCTCAAAAAAAAAAAAAAGTAAAAAAAAAAAAAAAAGAATCTTACTGTAATTTAGAACCCAAAACAAATATCTATTGACCTCTTAGCTTTTTCAATGCAAATTCAAATCCATTCTATAGTTTGACTTCTAAAGTAGGGAAAAATTAGATTCTTCTCTTTCCAGCCCATGCTTCTCAAGTTTATTGTCACACTCTACAGGATTCTGTCTTCTCAATATAATTCTTGCTGGTTTAATTCACTGCAGGGCCCAAGTGAGTAGGACACTTGAGCCACTAAGGGCTTTCATTCTTCTATGCACAGGGTTACTGGGTTCAATTGGACTGTGGGGACATTGGGAGAGGATGTGGGTGAAATTTGGCCTCTAATTAGAAGGGTTAGGTTTCTTTTTCTCATACAAATTGCTTTGTTAGATCTCTTCTCCCAATACCCCAGGGATAAATTTATATCAGGCTTAGATTTGACTCTTATTTAGGGTCTCTCCCATGCAGCTAAGTGGCTACAGTAGATATAGAGTGCTGCTCCTGTATTCAGGAAGACCTGAATTCAAATCCAGCTTCAGACATTTACTACTTGGGTGACTCTGGCCAAGTCATTTAACCATGTTTGTCTCAGTTTTCTCATCTATAAAATGATCTGCAAAAGGAAATGGCAAGCCATTATCTTTGTCAAGAAGACCCCAAATAGAGTCACAAAGAGTCAGATATGACTGAAACAATTGAATAATTAGGGTGTCCCCCAAATAAAGAGTAGAAAGAAATTCAATGGACAAAATCAATGTGGTATAGAATTGGTATTTATGGTAAACACAAAGCACCCACTAATGTGAATTGACAAAAAGTCTTAAAATAAGTAAACAAACAGGAGTAATAACTATTATGTTCTCCTAGGAGGATAAAGTTTAAACTTTGTCCCCGCTCTGTGTCCTCAAAGTCTTTGTCCACTGACCAGCTAGGCCAGGGCTTGGGCTTTTTTACTTGTTGGTGGGCATCTTTTATGTAGAAACTTGTTTTAGCAGTGAGCTCTACCTAACAGACCCATGACGTTTGTCTCACTTATCTTCACAAGGTGATCTCCAAGCTAAAACATGTATATTTTGAGGTCAATGTTTGATCATCTATTTTTGAAAGGAAACATAAAGCATGATAGGAGAAGAGGCCTAATATCATCTAATTGAGTGTACCTGTTCCAGCCCATGAGTCATCACCATTGTGCCCAGAATTGGAGGAAAGGACACAACCTGATATTTGCTACTATTGGAGAGTTAAAGGAAGAGAAAACAGCAGAATAACTTTTTTGCTTGAGTTTCTTTAGACTTCGTGGTTAATAAAAGGGGTTCTTTCCTCACCTCAAAGTATAAGTCCTTTAGTACTGAGTCACACATTGTTGGAAGTGGCTAAGCACTCATCTACCCAAACCAATCAAGGACTGTGCCAGCATCAGGAAAAACAGCTTTGCACGTGCCCTGTTTAACCCCATTTACACAGGGAAGTAGTTGAAGCATATTTATCTAGTTGCTATGCTCCTTCCTTATGCATCAAGTTTCTGATCTATGAAACATGACAGATGAATACTATTTTTACTTTTAGATATGAGTCATAGATTTTTTCCCATCAAACTGCTACAGCCTACCCTTCCTTAGAGTCTATGCCTTCCCTTCTCCACTAGGTTTTACAACTCAAAAATTTTGTTTTCTTGAAGACCTAGGAAATAAATGACTTCTGCAGAAGTAGATAAGAGTGGGGGGAAAAGAAATTTTTACTGTGTGACTAAATAGAAGAGTTTTTGTCTGTTTTGGTGGGGAGAAATAGATAATAACATTTAATTTATAGATTCATATAGCATTAGAAGTACAAGGAATCATAGTCTTAGGATTGTTGTACCTGGAGGTGACTATATTACATAGTACATTAAGAGACCTTAGCTGTCAACCTCAATACATTTGAAGGAGTTGAAATTTAGAAAAGCTTGTTAAATTATCCAAATTTATAGAGAGAGTAATAGAGTTGGTTCTGAAACTCAGGTCTCTGGACTCTTACATAGTCCATTAATGTCTGTGACATTTCAAGATATAAAAGAAGGAAAATTGGAGTAGGATACAGGAGACCTTGGTTTGGATCTTAATTCTGCCCCTGCTTAGATGAATGAGTCTGATCAGATCACATTTTTTTTCCTCTCTAAATATGAGCACCTTTATCTATAAAAGAGACTTCATTCTCTTAGAACTCTATAATTCTATGCTCTATGGAATTCTGTGCATTGTCAAGATACTTTTCCCTAGAGTAAATTGAATTCTATGGAAAACTGAGATCAATGAGTAGAAAGAGAGTAGAATATTTTTCCTCATTTCCCTTCCTTAAGAACCCATTCCCTAAAGCATACACATGGAGGTTGGGAAAATCCCTATAACATCAAGTCATCAGTTAAAGTCTACAAGATTTGAGAGGCTGATCCCAGTGAGATTGTTATGTTTTGAGGGAAACTGATTATTGGTCCATGAGAATTAGGAATTCAAGTGAGGAAAATACCATAAAAATTGTTCTCTTCTGATTAAAGTTTTAATAAAGGATGGCCTTTGATCATTTAGAAAGGGAGAACAGTGATCAAGAACAAGTCATAACACAATAATCCCATTTCATTTTTTTTTTGGTGGTCAGAGTTACTAGAGAATGTTGTAAACATAGTAGATCTTGATTTTAGCAAAGCATTTGATCAGATATCCAGTGTTGTCCTATTGATAAGAGAGAGAAACATGAGCTACTTAACAGTGTAGTTTGCCTGATTTGGATCTGGTTGTACCTGTACTTGTCCAAAGACTAGTAATAGATGGGTCAATATCTACTGGAAGAGAGATCTGTAGTTTAGTGCCCTTGCATCTGTCTTTCTGCTATTTTACACACACACACACACACACACACACACACACACAGACTTTATCAATCATTTGGATAAAAGCACAGATTTTATGCTTATTGAATCTGCATATGCCATGAATCTAGGAGAAATAGCTAACATTAAATGTCAGATTCAAGATGTAAAAAAATCTTATAGATGAAAATGATAGATTGGAAAAAGTATATATTTAGAACTGAAAGAGACCTTAGAGATCATCTAGTATAAACCCTCTATTTTACAGATGAAAAAACTGAGGCCTGATCAGAAAGGTGATATGATTTGACTAATAATTAATTAGTGGCAGAACCAAGATTTGAACTCAGGTCTTCTGACTTCCTATCTACTACTAATTTAATATTAAAACTATACCAAGTATAAATAATCAGCTATAAAAGAGAAGGACAAGAGAAGCATGGCTAAATAGCAGTTTAGTAGGGAGTTGTGGTGTAGTGGATGGCGCATTAACTTTGGAGTTAGGAAAGTATGAGTTTAGATCCTGCCTCAGATACTTGACAGCTGTGGAATTCTGGGCAAATAATTTTTCAGTATTTCAGTTTCCTTATCTAAAGACCTTTAAAAATACCTTCCAACTCTGAATCTGATCTTACAATAAGATCTGGGAACAAACTCAGCGTGAGTCAACAGATATGGCATCCAGAGAAGCTAATGTAATTTAAATATCAGCACAAAGAATTTATATTTTATGGAGCCACTGAGGCAACAAGATTATACCATGATCAATTCTGATAGATGTGGTTTTTTTCAACATTGAGATGATTGAGGCCAGTTTCAATAATCTTGTGATGAAGAGAGCCATCTACATTCAGAGAGAGAACTGGGATAACTGAGTGTGGATCACAGCCTAACATTCTCACTCTTTTTGTTGTTTTCTGTGGCATTTAGTTTCTTTCTCATTTTTTTCTTTTTGATTTGATTTTTCTTGTGCAGCAAGATAATTTTATAAATATGTATACATATATTGGATTTAACATATATTTGTAATATATTTAACATATTGGAATACTTGCCATTTAGGGGAAGGAGTGGGGAGAAGGGGGGGGGATTTGGAACACAAGGTTTTGCAAGGGTCAATGTTGAAAATTATCCATGAATATGTTTTGAAAATAAAAAAGCTTTAATAAAAACAAAAAAAAATTTGAAGTTCAACTTAAAAAAAAAAGAGAACATTATCAGATCTGATAAGAAATTAATTTGTTAGGGACAACTAGATGATGCAATGGACAGAGTACTAGTACTAAAGTCAGGGGAATATGAGTTCAAATCTGGCCTCAGACACTTAATAGCTGTGTGACCATAGACAGTCACTTAACCTTAATTTCCTTGCCCCCTTCTTAAAAAAGGGAAAAAGAAAGAAATTAATTTGTCATCTACACTAAAGATATATTAAAAATGAGAGAGATTGAAGGCAGAGAGACCAATTAGAAGGCCATTATATAATTTAAAAGAAAAATGATGAGGCTTCAGGTATTAGAGGAGGGAATGAATGAGAAATATGTTGTGGAATATAATATGTAATTATTATATTATATTATAATACTATTAATTCTCTTACCATACCACATGAAATGAGGGAAAGAATAGTCAAATATATTTATAAACTTTCAAACATGGATGACAGGACGGATGGTGGTGCCCTGAAATTACCCGCAGCCCATCTTTGTGGGTTGTGGGGAATGCAGAATATTAGAATATTCAGGATATATAAAATACACATTTTTATTGAAATTTGATAACAATTCTATGATATAAGTAGTGAAAGTATAATTTTCTAGATGAAGCAACTGAGGCAGAACAAAGATAAACAATTTGGCTATTGCCTTATATCAAGTGTCATGGTTGAAATTTAAACCTAGGTTTCCTCATTATTTTTTTCTACTGCATCATACATATCAGCTATCTTAGAAAATGTATAAAACATCACCCATTCCTCCAAATTTATTTCTGACTGAGTAGGTTGAATGAAAACTTATTAACAATTAGACAACCAGTAATATCCCACATGGTATTTGCTATCTGCAAACAGACAGGAGGTCTTAGAAAAAGTCAAAATAGACTTCCTGGAGAAGCTGGCATTGATCTTGGCCATGACGAAAATGTGAGAAGAAGGAAGTCATCCTGACTTTAAAGGCTGGTCTTTCTTGCTTAGTGTCTTTCTCCTTTGTGGGAAGGAGAAAAAGATAGCTCTTGTAGAAGGGCTGATGACATTCCATGATTCAGATCCCACTTGAAGAAAGGATAACATCTCTGGGACAGAATGGGATTTTCTTATGAAAAATCTTTCATCTGCATAGGAAACACTTACATCAGCCTTAGTAGCTATAATTCATCAGTTTGCTAATCTCTCTAAAAGGGAGAATTTGGGGGTGGGAAATAACAGGGTACTTCATGTTTCCCCACATGGAGGAATTGGAGGATGCCATATGAACTATGGATCTGCTTTTTATCTTCCGTCCCTTTAGTGTACTATTTACCTACAATTTTCTGAGCAAAGAAAGTTTCACAACCCCCCCCCATTTCTATTATGTTGGTGGTACTGGATTTTGGAGGATAAAGATTGAGGGAAAAGTCATTAGGTTTGACACTTAAGAGAAATTTCAATTGAATTACTTGGTTTGAAGTCAGACTGCTGAAGATTCACAAGACAGTGAAAAGAATGAAAGTAGAGAAACCAAAGCAAATAACTTTTTCAAGGAGTTTAACTATGGAGGGAAGAAATATAGGATGATAGCTAGTGGATATGGCACAATTTATTGAAAGTTTTTTTAAGGATGGGGAAAACATGAGAGTTTTTGTAGGTTGTAGAAAAGTAGCTGAGAGATAGGGAGAAATCAAAGATTAGAGTAAGAAGGAATGATAGGGGATGTGGAGGTAAGACAAAAGATATGGCCAGGACAAAGGCAGAAAGATGGAACTGACACGTATGGCATGAAGCTATTCCCAATATGTAGTATGGGTATCATTGTGTGTGGCTGGAAGAGAGGTACAATAGATAATTTTAGCTTTTTCTTCCCTTGTCCTTCTCCAAGGAAGATTTTAATTTTTGTCAGGAGGGGAAGTAGGAAATTGAGGTTGGAGGTCAGAAAAGGGGTACAGGACTACAATTATACCTGTTTGCTCCCTTAAATATTGTTTGCCCAAAGGATATGATCATTTTCAAACTACCTTCTGATCATTGATTATTAAAGGAAGTTCTCAAGCTCTATTTGCAAGACTTATCCCTTTCTTACCAAATACTAGTTCCACAATGAACATATATAATATTTAGCCAAAAAGAGCTATTTCTCCAAATAGATAGTAAAACAGAAATCAGAGAATGTATATCTAGAAGAATATATGTTAAACAATACAAAGTGAAGGAATTCTCTTATTGAAAGTAAGGTAACTCAACTCAACAAAGAGAGAAAGGGAAACTCATCAAAATCTCTATTGTGGTAAGCTGGAAATAGGAAAACTTCTAGCTCCTCTCATGTTGGTTTCTTTCTACAGTGTTGTTTTCCTTCAGCATCCTGAAATAGGATTGGCCTCTTGCATCTTTTCTTTTAAAGCTGGAAGCCAGAAGTATCTAAAGCAATTTGAAGCCCAAAGAAGCCTGAAAAAGATTGGAGTTCTTTTACTAATGCTGTCCCACTCCTTCAGGAAGGGAAGGATATTCATCTCCTATATTAAGGAGAGAACCCCATGCCCAATGAGCTTTGGGGCTAAAAGGAAGCGAGGGCATTTAATAGACAGAGTGGAGGAAGGAAAGCATTTCAACATAGGAGACAGCCAGAGAAAATGCTCAGAGAAGAGAGATAGAGTGTCTTGTTTGAAGGACACTCAAGAAGCCAATGTCACTAGATCAAAGAGTCTGTGGAATAAGACACAAGAAAATTGGAAAAATAGGAGGAGGCTAGGATGGATATGGAGGGCTTTAACTGCTAAACAACTTTGGATTTGATTATGAAAGAAATAGACTCTGAATTTTATTGATTGGTGTGGATGACATGATTATACCTGTGCTTTAGGGAAACATCACGTTAGTCATTTAGTGAAATGTGGATTAGGGTAGGGAAAGATTTGAGGCAGGCAAATCCAACAGCAGATTATTGCAATACATCAGACATGAGGTGATGAGGATTTGCAGAAGAGCCGGGCAATGTCAGAGGAGAGAAGAAGGCATATTTGAAAGATGTTTCAAAAGTGAAATTTATTTTCTCAGCCCTTTGATTTTGTTTTATTTTCTTGATGTATCATGGAGTCATTAGCTTATGGATCTGTTGGCTTGTGTGTCATTGAGTTTCTGCAGAATCCTTTTAGATTCAATTATAGTTAAACCATTAGAAGGTTATGCAGGTTCAGAATAATTGAATTTTTGCACTCCCCTTGTTTTTGATCATCTACCTGGTTTATTTCATTGTAAGTTTATATGTGGGCTAAAAATTATAACTGAGTCCCACTCTAATGTCCACAATCCTCTCTTTCTATCTTCCTAAAATGTCTGAGGCTCAAAAAATGATTCACTGTGACTTTTTAAAAAGTTTTCTCTATCAGATATTGGTTTGGTGCTCTCTGTCAGTCATTGCAAGTAAAGATGTGAAGAAGATAAGGCAATTCTGCTAGCTCTCACTCTGCCATCTTGCCTCTGTCCTTCACAGAGGTAAAACCAACAGACCTTGGCAGCAGGTGGACTACAACAGAGATTAGGGGGAGAGTGAAAAGTCCAGGATGACTCTCTGTTTGGAAACCTGAGGGATAAGGAAAATGGTGTTGCCCTCTGCAATAAGAGGAGCTAAGAGGAAGATGGAATTCAGGGAGAAAGATGAGTTATGTTTTGGGCAAATTTAGTTTAAGATATTTACCTGGATAACTAGTTTGAGATATCTGAAAGATATCTGGAAGATTAAAGGCTAAGTAAGAGTTTGAGGCAAGATGGAGAAATATGAGTATTGTCAATATGGAGATGGTAATTAAATCCATGGGAGCCAATTAAATCACCAAATGAGGTAGTATAGAGGGAGAAGGGAAGAGGACCAGGACAGAACCCTGAGGTACACCTATAACTACAGAATGTGATTTGGATGAGCAAATAAGTCTGGGAAGGAATGGTCATATAGTGAGAGGAGAACCAAGAGAAAGTGTCCTGAAAACTTTGAGAGAAAAGAATATCAAAAAAGAGAGAGAGGTCAACTGTGTAAAAGAAAAGATTCTTTTTTGGATCTTCAATCCAGATTACACTTATTCTGTGTATTTCTGTGCGTATTGGGTTCTAGATTCTTTTCTGGATCCTTAATCCAGTTAAGGTCAATAAAGAAAAGAATTAAGAAAAGGTCATTGGAAATTGTGGTATGTGAATCTTATGGAATATTATTGTTCTATAAGAAATGACCAGCAGGATGATTTCAGAAAGGCCTGGAGAGACTTACATGAACTGATGCTGAGAAATGAGCAGGACCAGAAGATCATTATATACTTCAACAACAATACTATATGATGATCAATTCTGATGGACGTGGCCCTCTTCAACAATTAGATGAACCAAATCAGTTCCAATAGAGAAGTAATGAACTGAACCAGCTACACCCAGGGAAAGAACTCTATGAGATGACTATGAACCACTACATAGAATTCCCAATCCCTCTATTTTTGCCCACCTGCATTGTTGATTTACTTCATAGGCTGGTTGTACACTATTTCAAAGTCCGACTCTTTTTATACAGCAAAATAACTGTTTGGACATGTATATACATATTGTATTTAACTTATACTTTAACATATTTAACATGTGTTGGTCATCCTGCCATCTGGGGGAAGGGGTGGGGAGAAGGAGGGAAAAAGTTGGAACAAAAGGATTTTCAACTGTAAATGCTGAAAAATTACCTATGCATATATCTTGTAAATAAAAAGCTATAATAACAAAAAAGAAAAGGTCATTGGGAAAGTCATTTGGAATGACTTTCATTCAAAGGTTCTATTACTTAGCAAAGAACTTTTAAGAGAAATTTGTGAGAAGTTCAAGTTCTCTGAAAATGATTACTTCTACCAAGGTCTCCATCTATCTTCAGCAAAATGATTTAACATTTATTTAAATGAATCATGGTTTCACTGCTTAATGAATATGATCACAAATTTTGAAAAAATATTAGCTTTTTTATTTTCAAAATATATGCAAAGATAGTTTTCAGCATTCTCCTTTGCAAAACCTTGTATTCCAAATGTTTTCTATCTCCCTTCCCCATCTTCTCCCCTAGGCAGCAAGTAATCCAATATATGTTAAACATGTGCAATTCTTCTAAACTTATTTCCACAAATATCATGCTGCACAAGAAAAATCAGATCAAAAAGAAAAAAATGAGAAAGAAAACAAAATGAGCCTGGAATTAGAAATATCTAATCACAAATCTGGTTTTAGACACTTACTAGCTGTGTGACCCAGGAGAAATCAAGTAACTTGCTGTCTGCCTCAGTTTCCTCAAGTATAAAATGGAATTAATAAATAATTGTACTTACCCCTAAGTTTGTTATGAAGATCGAATGAGATAATATTTACAAAGTGTTTAGCATAACACTGGCAATTCATTAAGTAAGTATTTAATAAGTGCCTGTTAGCTGACACTAAGATATTCAGGTTATGATAGAATCATAGACTTATATAGAGGCAAAAAAATTCCAATGAACTCCAACTCCATTCCAGTATTAAAATTTTGATTCTCATTCTGGTAAGACAATAACACTAGTATGTATCATATGATCCCTAGAAATAAAGTGAAGGTAGTACCTAATATTTCATTTTCTTACTTAACCAAGACCTGAAAAACTATTGGTATGGTAAAGTAAAAAGATCTCTGGAATCTTTAGGCCTCAATTTGGGTTTAAGTTTTTCCTCTCACAACTTTGATTTTGAATTCCTTTTTGCTTTTTGGATCTCTGCTTTCTTATCTCTATAATAGAAATAAATAATACTTGTATTACCTTCCTTTTAGTATTTTAGGATTAGAGATATATATTCATATATCAAGAGACATTTTATAGCCAATGGTGTGTATTTACTTGGTGCCTTAGTGAGAAACAATTTTCCATAACTCTGAATAACCAGATGAATGGAATGTCAAATTTATAGGAGATTAAATTTAGAGCTTAAAGAGACCTTAGAGTCATAATACATCAAAATTTAAAAAATTAAATCAAAATAAGGACTCTTAAAGGCCAGCCATTCCAATTTGCCCATTTTGCACATGGGAAAACTAAGTCAGAAAAAAAAAGTGAATTGCCCAAGATCAAAGTGACCTTGGAAGTAATGAAGCCAGATTTCCTGACTTTCTGTTCAATGCACTTTTCCTACTGAATCCCTTTCTTTCTCCCTTGTAGGTATACTTTTTCCTAGCTGAAATGCCACCTCCAGATAGCTCAGATGTCGTGTCTTCCTTCCCACCCATTCATATCTGTCATTCTTTGTTCAATTTCTATTAACATCACAATCAGACACCCACTAATATGGGTCCAAGACTATTATTTTTGCCATTCTCCCATAGAAACACTCATCTAGGGAGTTGTGGGAGAAGAGAGTAGGTAGCTTAATCACCAAAAATGTCAGTCAGGGAACCTCAAACAAAAAAAGATTAGTTCTGCTTTTATTTGTTTATACAGTAGAAAGCATGAAATATTTAACAGCACTGAAATGTGTAACAGATGGGAATAATCCATCCTTTAAGGGTAATTTTAACTGCCTTATTGCAAGTGGCCTATTAGGACCATTTATAAACTGGACTTCCACTGAGGGAGCTCTAACAAGAAGTCCACAGGCAATCTAGCCTGACCCTGATAACATCTGCTATGGTTATTCACTGAAGAGGATTATGTTACAATCCTCAGTAATCCATGAAGGCTACAGTAGAACCGGATGAGCCTTTGGGGTCAAGTCCTCCTTTGCAATATGCATTTATCAGAATCTGGGCAGTGTTTTTTCATTTTTGGAAGTGGACTGAAGTTTTGAAATTTCTAGCCATGAGATTCAAATACTTAAACATGTGCCTCAGTACTTTTCAAATCAGCAAAACTATAGGCAAGTGTTACCAACTAATTTTCCAGAGATGAAAAATAAAGCTTAGTAATTCAGTCAGTAAATATTTATTAAGTGCCTATTATGTGCCAGGCACTGTGTTAAGTACTAGACATACAAAAAGAAGCAAAAGGCAGTTCCCTCATATAGCTCACAATCTAAGGGGGAGACAATATGCAAACAAATATATACAAACAAACTATATAAAGGATAAATAGATAATTAATAGAAGGAAGACACAAGAATTAAGAGGGATTGGAAAAGATTTATAGTAAAAGATGGGATTTTAGGACATTTAATAGGCAGAGTGGAGCAGAGGAAACATTTCAGGCATGGGGAACACCAGAAAAAATATGCAGAGCAGAGTTGGAATATCTTGCTTAAAGAATAATCAGGAGGGCAGTGTGACCAGGTCAAAGAGTATGTGTTGAGGAATAAGGAGAAAAGAGACTGGAAAGATAGGAGGGCTAGATTATGAAAGGTTCTGAATGCCAAGAAGAGCATCATGTATTTGATCTTGGAGGTAATAGGGAGACATAAAGTTTATTGATGGGGAGGTGACATGACTAGACCTCTGCTTTAGGAAAATAATTTTGGTAGCTGAATGGAGGATGGATTAGAGTAGGGAGAGACTTGAGGCAGGCAGACCCTCCTAGGTAAGAGTCCAAGCACATTAGAGTGGGGCAGCGTCAGAAGAAAGATGGGAGTGTGTTTGAGAGATCCTATAAAGGTGAAATTATCAGACCTTGGCAGCAGATTGGTTATGGGAAGTGAGAGATTAAGGAGTTCAGGATGATACATGGGTTATAAGCTTGGAGTAACCTTTTATAATAATAGGAAAAGTAGGAGAAAGAGACTTATAAACACAAAAGGAAAAGTAAGTAAAAATTCAGAGGATAGAACAAAATGAACAACTGTGTTTCTAAATGGAACTGAGTGAAAAATTCCCAATTAAAAATGATTTTGAACACTTCTGGAAGATTTTGGAACAATATGGAACTCCAGAAAGTTTCAAAAATAAAACTTTTAAAAGAAGAATTTACGTGTGGAGTTGAATTAGAGCTCTGAATTCTCAACAAAGAATAAAACAAACAATAGAAAAAATAGGATGATGAAAACCTACCCAAAAAGAAGATACTTTGAAAGCAAATGACATATTTGGAACATAAAAATAAAGAAATAGAAGAATATTTGACAGAAAAGAAGCAATAGAGAATAACTTTTTAAAAATATGTGATTTCTACATTAGCAAAAAGGATTGACTTTAAAGATGGAATGCAGAGATAATTTAAGGATGATAAGTCTCCTAAATGAATGTGGTAAGTAAATGTGGACACTATATTGTAGGAAAAATGCAAGATAACTGACAAGAACTTTTGAATATAGGAAATAAAGTATGCTCTAAAAAAATCCACAGATTACCACCAAAGAAAATCTTATATTTCAAATTCTAACCCTTATAGTGAGTAAATTTATAATTTCAATGGCAAGCAACAAATTTTGCAATGAGGCAGGAGAAAGAATTTCAATTACTGATAAATTATAATAGCATAAAAAAATAGCCAGGAGAAAGAAAGAGAAGAAATGAATATGGCATTTAAAAAAGCAAAGGATCTCTCTCTCCCCCTCCTGAGGCAATTGGGGTTAAGTGACTTGCCCAGAGTCATATAGCTAGGACATACTAAGTTTCTGAGACAGGATGCCCAGAGTCATACAGCTAGGACATACTAAATTTCTGAGACAGGATTTGAACTCAGGTCCTCCTGACTTCAGGGCCAGCACTCTATCCACTGCACCATCTAGCTGCCCCTAGGATTGCAATTTTCAACAGTAAATACTCTCTCCTTCTGAGCCTACTCAGGAGTGAAGCTGGGCCTTCAACAAAAGAGTAGCATTTAAGAAATTCCTTTAAAAAAATAAATAACTGACACTGACAAAAAATACCAAAACAGATAAGCAGAATATTTTACTTGGAAAAATGGCAAGCAAGAGAAACATTTGAAAAAATTAGGAAAAAATTATCTCAAAATTATCAACTATTAAAAAACAGAACTGAACTATTGATAAGAAAAATAAATATCATAAAGAAAGAACCTAAGAAGCTACAGATTTAATAGGGAATTTAAGAAACTGGGAGAAGGATAGGAAAAAAAGCTGATTAAATATTGCATTAAATAAATGCCATTTTTGCCTTTAAGTGAATTTTGTAAGAGCTGAATGGGAACTGAGTAAGTAAGAAGAGGGAAAGTGAGAGACATAAAGGAGTACTCCTGTGCAATCCAAAGGTGAGCAGAGAATGGAGACTAATATTTTAGTCTCTTAATAGGAGTGGGGACTGTAAGAGAATAGTATAAAAACAGTGGTAAAAGGTAGGTCTCACACAAAAAGGGAAATATTAAAAATATCTATGTTTGAGGAAACATGGAGTTGAAGGAGGTAATAAGACCCTATAGTAAGAAAGTTGGAGTTTTTGGGGGTTTGGTTTTTTTTTTTTTTTAATCTTAACTGGGTTTTGTATGTAATGAATTTGCAGATTTGAGAAAGTGTTATGCATCCTACCCAAGGAAAGCATTTATAATAATTCCCCAAAAATAGGATGTCATGGAGACATAGTTTCAGAGATAGATTACCATGGTATCAGAGATTTTAAGTGATAATGGTAAAATCATAAACCGATATCATTCTCGGACAATGTGTATCTAACCATATAGGAAGAGTTAGTTGAAGTGTAAAAAGATGTGTATGTGGGTGTGGGTGTGTGTGGGTGTGGGTGTGTAGAGAGAGAGAAAGAGAGAGAGAAATAGAGACAGAGAGTGATAGAGAAAGAAATAGAGACAAAGAGACACGGAGAGAGAGACAGACAAAAAGAGAGACACAGAGAGAATTATAACATTTTTGGACTCTCTAATGTTTCTCAGAGCTAGATAATCTACCAGAAAAGTGACAAAAATAGAAAAATGTGAACGTGAAAATAGAAATAGAAATACTGTGAAATAGAAATGTGAAACAGAAAAATTATAAGTAAATGTCAAAATGCAGAAATGTTAAATGAATCTTTTACAAACCACAACATCCTTTACTTATAAAATAGTAATTAATATAGGAAACACAAGAAAAATACAAACAAGATGATTCACAACAAATGGAGAAAAAAGTAAAAAGAATAATCAGAATTTACAATACACAAAACTAAATGTTAGCAAGACTTAGAATTTAAAGAAAGTAGATGATTATGTATAAAAATATAAAATGCACAAATTAGTAAAATGTGAAATAGTGATCTTAAATAGCTCAACCTCAGAAAATGGACCTGAATAAATCATCAATTAATTATTTAAAATATTTTTATTTAAATTTAAATACAAAATGAAAAAAAAATGGAAAAAAACAACATTGTGATGTACCCCTCAGATTATGAGAGGATTTAGTATAAAACAATAAATTTCCATTTCAAGAAAACCTATATTAACAAATACTTCATACTGTTTTGAAAGCTGCCCAACATTTCCTGACTTTTTGCTCTTCCAGATTAACTTTATTATAAATTTTTCTTAGTAAAATAATTTTTAGTAATTTAATTGAGAAGACATTGAATAAATTAGCTAGATAAAATTATCATTTAAAATTATATTAGCTGTATGCCTGAATAATACATATTAATTTAATTATTTAGAATTTATTTGCCTGAAAAGTATTTTATGTTTATGTTCATACAGTTCCTGTGTCTCTTCTAATAGTTTAAACTCATATATTTTATGCTTACTAAGTGTCTTAAATGGTTTGAACAACATTGAATAGCTGATTCATAATTTAGTTTTTTTTTTTCATTTTTGATTAAATCTATTTTAACTTTAACTTTGAGATCATAATTACTAACCCTCCTTTTTATAATAAATTCTATTCTTACCCTTTATTTTATCTTTATGTATCTCTCATTTTTATAATGTTTCTTGAAAGCAACATAAAGCAGAATTCAAAATTTTAATCTGCTAATCATTTCTGTTGTATGGATAAATTCATCCTGTTCACATTCTAAGCTATAATTACTTATTATGCATTTTCCTCTTTCCTATTTTTCTTCAGTATCTTTTTTTACCCTTTTTTTCCCCACCTCTCCTCACTTCTTTGCTTTTCTTCTAACTACTACCTTGGCATTTATCTACTCCTCTAAAATTCTCTCTCTTATCCTCTTCGTCTGCCCTATTCCCTTGTCCTCATTTCTTTCTGAATTTAGACTTCACACACACACAAACACACACACACACTTTCCTCTTTAACCAATTTCTAATGAGAATAAAGATCTAGCACTATCTGCCTTCCCCATTATCAATTTCTTCTATATTCATTTTCCCATTTATTCCTCTTTTATATAAGATTATTATTCTTTTTTATCTCTTTCTACACAGTTTAATTTTTTTTAGAATCACCCCATCCTACTAAGTTCAACCTGAATCTTTCTTTCAAGCTACTCAAATAATTGTGACAATAATAAGAATATAGCTAATATTTTAAGATATACAAAATAATTTGACCTTATTAAATCCTTTATAATTGGTCTTTACCTTATATTTCTCCAAGATGTTAAATGTCAAATAGTTCTGGGAGTTTTGTTACAAAAGTCTGAAAGTCTTTCAATTCATTAAATTTTTTTTTCCATTAAGAAATATATTTAAATTTGATGGGTAAGTTACCCCAACTCTTTTGCTATACAGAATATAGTATCTGAACATTCACAATCCTTCAACATTCTGCTACATCTTGGGTAATCTATATGTAGCTCCATGATGTTTAATTGTTTTTTCTTGTTGTTTCTACTATTTTCTCTTTAACCTGGCATCTCTTTCAGGTGATGATTGGTGTATTTTTTTTTTTTCCTATTTCTACTTTGTCTTCTTGTTCTAGGATTTTAGGGAAATTTTCTTCAATAATTTCTTATGATATTGTAACAAGATTTTTTAAATCATAATTTTCAGGAAGATTGACTATTCTTATATATTTTCTCCTCAGTCTGTTCTCCAAATCTGTTGTTTTTTCTGATAAGATGTTTCACTTTCTTTTCTATTTGATCATCCTTTTAATTTTGTTTTATGATTTCTTAGTCTTAGAATGTCATTAACTTTCCTTTGCTCAATTTTAGATTTCATGAATTTTTTTCCCCAAGTTTTTGATTTTTCATTTTAAGTTGGTTGACTTTCTTTTCATAATTTTCTTCATTTTCTAGAATTGCTTTTATTTTTTTCCTATTTTTTTCTCAGTCTCTCTTATTTGATTTTTTAAATTCTTTTTAAGTTTTTCCAAGAACTCTTTTTGTTCTGGGAACCATTTGACTTTTTTCATTGAAAAAAGAATGACATTTTTCTTTTAGCTCCAATATCTTCTTCTGAATATGAACTCTCATGGACACTACTCATGGTTGAGCTCTTTCTCCTTTGCTTCCTCATTTTTATTTACTTGTGTTTTGTTTTGTTTTTAGCAGCTATTAGTATAATGAAGTTGTAGTCCTGAGATAGGGGAACCACACCCTAAGTCTCAGATCCTACTTATTGTTATTTTCTGAGGGCTGCCTTGGGGTCGAATCTTGGGTTCATCTTTCTAAGCCATGATTAGTTCTTCAAGTCACACTGCCTCATATCTCAGTGTTCTCTCAGCGATTCCTCCAGTAGCTGTAAACTACAGCTATGCTCTTTTTTTCTGGAACTGAAACTGAGGACTCTGCTCTTTTGCAAGTGCCCATAACCAATAGGGTCTCCACTCCTAGCTACTGCACTCACCAGGTATGTACTAGCTCTTACTCCCTGCAGCCACAGCCTGGGACATATCTAGTCAGCACAATGATGCTTGGTGTCCCTCCACAATGGAAGGTCCTTCAATCTCCTATTCAGCTGTCAGATACCTCCATACTATCTGCAA
This sequence comes from Sarcophilus harrisii, assembly GCF_902635505.1. NCBI lineage: Eukaryota > Metazoa > Chordata > Mammalia > Dasyuromorphia > Dasyuridae > Sarcophilus > Sarcophilus harrisii. The sequence goes on along the minus strand of NC_045427.1, from coordinate 368,723,055 downwards.
AATGAAAGTTTCTAAGGCTGAGGCTGCTTTTCTAGAAGGCTTGTTGTTTGTTGATTCTGCAGAGGCCTGGAGGTGTTTGCACTTCACTGGGACCAAACCTCCACCCTTGAGTCATTCATGGATCTTCTCAAATTGTCTAAGGAGGACAACTTCTTTATCCTGTGCTTATTCCAGCTGCTCTGAGGTGATGTTCTGCTTTTTTATGTGGAGAAAATTTGGAGAGATGAAAGTTTTCTGACCTACTTTACCATCTTCCTAGAGTCCTCTTCAATTAATTATTAAAAGAAAAAACCCCAACACTGCAGACCAATTGTCAAAATTCTATCACATAAAAAGCAATTAATATACACATACTATATAAATTATTTGCAAAAATTATTTCAAGAAAACATGTTACCAAATTCCTAATATCTAAATTAGAGGGATAAAGAAAAAAATATTGACAAATATTGATGAGTTTAAAAATCTTAGCAAAATGATTATAGCAATTGATCTCCTAAGTTACTCTCTAAAATCAAGATGATTTAACAGAGGGAAACAAAAAACACAGTTAATATCATTAAACACTCCCACTGTACAGCTTTTTGGGAACAGTGCCATGGGAGTTAAACCCATTGCTTAAAATACAGATTACAAGTAAGTAAAAAGCTTTATCTCATCCATAATTACAAAGCAAAGCAGGAAAAAGCATCTACTGATCCACAGGGAAGGAAAATCACCACAGAGCAAGTGGATTTCTGAATATGAGTCATTTCTTTCTATGGATAAATCACTGGACTGAGCTAGAAGAATGAGGCCCTAAGTCTTAGATCCTTTTTACTGTTATTTTCTGAGGTCTGCCTTTGAAGCCAAATCTTGGGCTCACCTTTCCTAAGCTTTGGTTAATTCCTGCCTCTCAAATGATGTTCCTGAATCATGAAGAAGACAATCTTTCCTCAATCTAGCTGTGTGACCCTAGACAAGTCAGTTTCCTCATCTGTAATAGGGCAAATTTGATTCCAGTTAAAAATCTATGATCCCTCATAATCTTAATATATATTAAAAACATAGCTATGCTGCATTCACAACTGGTCAGTCATTGACTTTGAGGGAAGTTTTTGAGGTTATAAAGGACAGACCTTTTATTTCCTATCTAGTTACTTTTCTGAATTCATGATTTCCAGAAACTTACCAATTTGTATGATGAAATCTACTCTGAAACTCATACATCCTCAGCATTCTCTGCCCCTGGGATTCCTTTGTCTCTGAGATAAGAGAAGAGGGGAGAGTACCTCTAGGAGTTCCTCTTTGGTCCTCAATCATTTAAGGTGGGTATCAAGGGAATTCTCTTCACTTCCCACCCTAACTTTCCTGGAGAGATATATAGTGTGTTCTAGGAGAACTAGCATTTTTGGTGTGAGGTCTTGCAGAGCCTTTCTCAAGGCTGCTTATCCACCTTTTGTGCCCATCTAGCACTGAACTCTCACCAGTGGCTCTAAAAAGTTGTAGCCTGCAGCTTTTGGGATTCATGCCTAATAGTGGTATTATTAAGTCAAAGGATATAAATAATTTTATAGCCCTTGGGAAGTCCCATTTATTTTGAGGTATGTCTTCCACATGTATCATGGGGATGTCATTGTGTGGTTTGAAGAAGGTCTAAAAAGATGTTTTTAGTCCTCATTTTCCTCCACTCTTCTCCAAAGGAAACTAATTCTAATCAAGATGGAAAACAGGAAATTGTGTCTAGAGGTTACTCCATTCTCCTCAGAGAAAGGGGATATCAGGTCAGCATTCTATCTATCTGCTTCTTCTTAGAAATATTAATCTAGGGAATATGAATGGGTTCAAACTATATTCTGATTACTGTGTCGATTTTGGGGAGAGGGAGAATGCCAAGTACTATATCTAGGGTTTGATCCTTTTCCTATCAAATGTCAGTTTTACAATGAGAACATATAGCCTTTAGGCAAGAAGACTCATTTCTCCAAATAGGTAGCAAAACAGAAATTGGAGAAGGTTTACATAGGAGAATAAAGATCCAATAATGCAGAGTGAAGGATCTCTGCCTTAGGAGTAAGGTACTAAGCTCAACCAAGAGAGTTACTTAAATCTCATCCAAGAAGAATGAGTTCCCCAAAGACCCAAGTGTAACAAGCTAGGGACAAGGAATTGAAGGATTGCCAATTACTCTTATGTTGGCTTTTTCCAAGAGTCTTTTCCTTCATCAATCTGAAGTGGAACTGGTCTCTTACATCTCCTCTCTTGAAGTTGGAAGGCAGCAGTTTCTAAAGCAATTTCAAACTTGGAAAATCCTAAAGACTGCTAGAACTTTCTTTCACAAACTCTGCTCTGCTTCTTAAGAATAGCAGGGCATTCATGTCTACTCATGAGGAGAGAATTCCAAAATTAATGAATTTGGGGACTGGTTCTATATTAGAAGTACTAATGATAGCAAGGAGACAAGAGGAAGAGACTAAATTTGCAAATTGTTGTTGTCATTCAGTCATGTCCAGTTCTTCATGACCATAAGCACCACTATCTCTCAAAGTTTATCCAAGTTAATGTTCATTGTTTTCATGAATCTATACATCTTTTTTCTCTGCCACCCCCTTTTCCTTTTGCCTTCAAACATAAGAATCTTTCCCAGTGAATACTGTCTTCTCAATATGTGATCAAAATATTTAAACCTTTGGTTTCAGTATTTGACCTTCCAGTGAATAGCTTGAATTAATTTATTTTTTAAAATATGTATTTAAAATAATGCAAAATAAGAAAAAAATTAGAAAAAGAAAGACAGCAAAAGGAAAACAACAACAACCAAAAAAAACATTGTCATGAGCCCAGCAGAATTTCAAAGGAGGATTCAAAATATGTAACAATAACTTTCCATTTCAAGAAAGCATATATGACAGAAAACATATTTATGACTGTCCATCTTTTCTTTGCTTCATTGTAGATTATTCTTTTCTGTGCACTTAATTTTATTCTTTTTTTTCCTCCTTTCATCTCTTCACCTCCCTCAAGCAGGCTACAGTTAGGCACAGATATATTTATGTGTGTGTGTGGATGTTTATATCCACATACCCATATCCACATCTACACACATTCATTTTTCTATATACACACACCTACATGCATATCTACTTATACATACGTGTACATTTACACATAATAGATATGCATCTAAAACAATATTAATATGGATCACATATAATCTAGTTTTCTCTCTTGATTGAATCTTAAAGTTGACTCTAAGATTAATGATTATTATCTCTAGGTTTTTTTCCCTAATAAATTCTACTGATCCTTGTTATTATGTTTGTCTGTATCTCTTATTTCCTATCCCTGAAAACTCTTCTACTTTAGTTCTACTCCTTAATTTGTCTTGTTATTCTTTAACCTCCTTCCACCCATGGACTGTCCCTTATCTTTTCTTTCCATCCTTTCCCTCCCTCTTTATCCCATTCCCATTAATCTATATACCTGTCCCCCTGACATAAATCTACACATCCTTCTGTACCCCACCTTATCCTATTCCCTCCCTTCTTATTTCTGTATAGATTTCAGAGGGATTTGTATCCTTCATGGCATATATATGTATATGTATGTATTGTTTCCTATTTAACCCATTCTTAATGTCAGTAGTTTTTTAGAACTACCAGCTCTCCTCCCCCCTCTAATGCCTGTCTATTCTTCCTCTGCATGTCATTCATATAGGATTATTACTATTTTTTCACCTTTTATTAGACTGTTTTGCTTTTTAGAGTTAGATCATACTCAATTCTGTCCCAGTCTTTCTTTTGTACTACCCAATTACTGTCAATCTTGGACATATAGTTTGCATTTCCACATAAAAAACACAAACATTTTGTCTTTATGGGCCCCTTGAAACTGTTCTTTGATGTTGCATCTTATGTTTAATTTTTTATTGAGGTTGATTAAGACAAAATCCTGAAAATCATTGAATGTCCATTTTTATCTGCAGGCCTTTTTTTTTTTTTTTTTGATTGTCAATATATAATATTACAGGATCTGTGATGTTTTATTGTAGGTGCTGATTGATCCTGTACAATTCTAATTGTAGCTCCGGGATATTTTAATTTTTGTTGTTGTTGTTGTTGTTTTGTTTCTTATATAATATTTTCTTTGACCTGGGGAGTTTGAAATTTAGCAATAATATTCCAATGGGTGTTCCTTATTGGAACTATTTTGCAATGCCTGAGAAACTGAGCAAGATAGAGATTAGAGAGTATTTAATAGTTTATTAAATGGAGAGATTTACTGGGACCAAATGGATCCATGGTTTGGTCCCAGGGCTGAATGAGACTATCATCTCAAAGAATCCAGCAGCGAATGTCAGATACAAGATTCTTTTATAGGGTAACAAGAACAATGATATAATGGGGAAGGTACCTGGATGGGGATGACTTAATGGGGGGAAGGCACCTAGGATGAAATAATGGGAGGTACTGGAAAGGTTCCTGATATTCTAATGACATCTAAAATGGATAAAGACCTTTATCCCATTAAACATTAAGAGGGAATAAGTATAGCCTAAGGTCAAGATATAAGACCTTTATCCTATCAAACATTAAGAGGTAATGGTTATAACCTGAGGCAGAGCAACTGAATAGGACAATTAGGGAAACTAGGTCAGGATGTTTAGAGAACTGTGACACAACAATTTGAAGTGGTGATCAGTGTTTTTTTTTTTTTTTTCCTTCTATTTCTACTTTCCCCTGTTCTATTATTTCAAGACAACTTTCTTTGATTATTTCTTATATTATTGTGTCAAGGTTCTTTTTTTGTATATAGCTTTTAGATAGTCCAATTATTCTTAATGTTTTCTTTTCTTGAGCTGTTCTCCAGATTTGTTTTTGTTTTTTTAATAAAATGTATCAAATTCTCTTCTATTTTTTTCATTCTTTATATTTTGTTTTGTTATTTTTTGGCCTCTTATAGCTTCACTGGATTCCCCTTGCCCAATTCTAGTTTTTAAAGAATCATTTTCTTCTTTAATACTCTGGATCTCCTTTTCTAGTTAGCTGACATTTTTTTCATAATCTTCTTGTTGTTCTTGGATGATTCTTGTTTTTTAAAAAAACTTTTCCTTCAATCTCTTTCATTTGGTTTTTAAAGTCTTTTTCTACAGTTCTTCTATAAATTCTTACTGGGCAGGTAGCTATTTAATGTTACTCTGAGGTGAGGCTTTTTTTTTTTTTTTTTTTTTTTTTTTTTTAACTTCAATGTCCTCCTCTGAAGATGACCCCTGGACTTCCTTATTGCTATAGTAAGTTTCTATAGTTAGGTTCTTTCTCTTTTGTCTTACCACTTAAAAAAAAAGAGAGAGAATTTATTAGTGTAAGCATCTCTAATCCTGGAGTTAGGGAGTGGTGAATGGTGCCTCTGACTTACTTTCAGTTCTCCCCTCTGGCCTGGAACCCCAAATAAAAATCTCTACTGTACTGCAAGGAAGGTCCCTGTCCCATTGTTTCTGCATTCACTGGGTATGCTGGTTTCTTCTTACCCAGAGCTGCATCTCAATAGGACAGCTGGGCCTGGCATTCCTTATCAGGAGAGATTTCCTCAGTTTTCTCAGACTCAGATCCTCAACCCCCCCCACACTGTCTGGAATGTGGAAGTTCCTGTAATTTGGGCTAAGGTTACGACCAAACCCAGCTATTACTGGACTACTAGCTTCTTCTTGGTTAGTTCCAGGAGGACCCCTGTTCTGCCCTGAGTCTTATTTGTTTTTCACTTATTTATGTTTGCACAGAGGTGCAGTTTTGTTTAGGAGGGATATCTGGAATTTGCTGACCTACTCTGAATACTCTCTACATTAATTTGACTAATTTGATCTTCTTGTTCTCCAAGGGATTATGAAAAGTCTTCTCCAACACCACAATACAAAAGCATCAATTTTTCATTGCTCAGTTTTCTTTGTAATCCAAGTCTCACAGCCATATATTGCTACTGGTAAAACTGTATTTTGTAAGGTGATTGCCAATGATTTTTAATGTGATGCCCAAATTTGCCATAGCTTTTCTTCAAAGAAGCATCTTTGAATTTGATGGATGCAATCACCATCTGCATATAAATATAAAATCTGACACTGCTTCTATTTCTTTTTCCTTTTTTTTTTTTTTTTTGTCAAGAAATGAGGGGACCAATTCTCAGCATCTTCATTTATTTTTATGTTAATCTTCAAGTCAGCTTTTATATTCTCCTTTTTTACTCTTGTCAAGAGGTTTTTCAATTTCTCTTCACTTTCTCACATCAGAATTGTATTAGCTGCATATCAATGATTGTTGATATTTCTCCTGGAAATTTTTTTTTCTGGCTTTTGATTCATCCTGTCTGGCATTTTGCATGATGTACTCTGCATATAAGTTAAATAAATACAGTGAAAATGTAGTTTTGTTATACTCCTTTTCCAATTTTAAACCAATCAGTTGTTCCATGTTTGATTATAAATGTTGCTCTTGGCTTACAGACAAGTTCCTTAGGAGACAAGTAAAATAATATGTTATTCCCCACTCTTTGAGAATTTGCTAAATCTTATGATCTACATAATTAAAGACTATTGTAATCAATGAAGCAGAAGCTTTTCTGGAACTCTCTTGCTTTTTTCCATAGTTCAGCAAATGTTGGCAATTTGGTTCCTAGTTCCTCTGCTTCTTTGAAAACCAGCCTGTTATTCTGATAATTTTTGATTTACATATTATGGAAGCCTAGGTTGCAAAATCTTAAGCATAACCTTGCTGGCATGTGAAATGAGTGCAATTGTCAATCATTTGAACATTCTTTGGAATTGCCTTTTTTATGTACTTTATTTAGGACACAAATGGATCTTTTCCAATTTAGTAGCCACAGTGGACTTTTCCAAATTTACTGGTATATTGAGTGCAGTACTTTGACCACATCATCTTTTAGGATTTAAAATAGCTCAGTTGGAATTCTCTTACTTCTATAAGCTATATTATTAGCAATGCTTTCTATGGTTCACTTGACTTTATTTTCCAGGATGTCTGGCTCTACATCAGTAACCATACTATCACAGTTATCAGTGATGTGAAGATCTTTCTTATGTTGTATGTGTATGTGTATTCTTGCCAGTTCTTAAATTTTTTTTTTAATTTTTATTTTCCCCAGTTACATGTAAAAACAACATTTTTGAGGGGTTATACATATACATTCATGTTATTACATTTTTCATTGAATCATGTTAGCAGAGAAAAATCAGAACAAAAGGGGAAAACCATGAGAGAAAAAAACAGAAGAAAAAGAAAAAAAATAAACATACCATATGTTGATTTACATTCAAACTCCATAGTTCTCTCTCGGTATTTAAATGACACTTTCCAACCAAAGTTTATTGGAATTGCCTTCGATCACTAAACCACTGAGAAGAACCAAGTCTGTAATAGTTGATCATCATACAATCTTGCTATTACTATATACATTTTCCTGATTTTGCTTGCTTCACTCAGGATCAGTTCATGTAAATCTTTTCAGGCCTTTCTAAAATCAGCCTGTTCATCATTTATATAGAATAATGATATTCTATCATTTTCATATACAATAACTTATTCAGCTATTCCCCAATTAATGCAAATCTACTCATTTTCTGATTTTTTTATCACCCCCAAAAAAGCTGCTGCAAACATTTATGCACATGTAGTTCCTTTTCTCTCCTTTATGATTTTTTTTGGGGATACAGACTCAGTAGTACTTTCTACTTCTTAATCTCTTCTATTTCTATTAAGTCTCTACCATTTTGGTCTTTTATCATGCCCAGATGAGGTCAAATTATCCCTATTTGCAGGAAACATGACAGTTTACTTAGAATACCACAGGAGATGAACAAATAAATTGAGACAATGAATAAACAATAAAATAACATCATAAAATATCTTTCAAATACTATGTAAATATATAATATAATATAGATAATACTATGTATGTGTTAGCTACTATTATAAACTATTAGTAACAGTACACAAAATGTATCCATAAAAATCATCAGTATTTTTATAAAGTAATAAAAACACTTAGAAAAAATAATAGTATTGAAAGCACCCTTCAGAATTTCTGTAAAACATAAAAAATATCTAGGACTCAATGTATCAAGATATATTTGAAACTTGTATAAGTGCAATTTCAAAACAGTCTTTAAAAATTAACTCAATAATTAGAAGGAGAGTCACTGCTCATGACTGGGCCATGAAAATAAAATAAAAATCATGATACTACTTAACTTATCAAAAAATCATAGCTAATGGCTTCTTTAGATGCTAGAAAAAATAATAACAAAATTCATTTGGAGGCATTAAAAATCTAGATCTCAAGGAAAATAATGAATTTTTTTTAAAAGAAGAAATGGAACTTCTTGTAAAGTGGCTATATAAGGGATTATAATAGTCTTGATTCTGTAAGAAATTTCCCAACAAACATGGACTAGGGTGCCAGAAAAAGAAATGAATGACTCTTCAACAATGCAGTGACTCAAGGCAATTCCGATAGAGTTGGAATGGAAAATTGTCATCCACATCCAGAGAGAGTACTATGTAAACTGAATGTGGATCAAAGCATAGTGTTTTTAGTTTTGTTTGTTTGTTTGTTTGTTTGCTTGTTGTTGTTTTTTACTGTGGCATTTTCTTTTATGATCTGATTTTTTTCTTGCACAGCATGATGAATATGGAAATATGTTTAGAAAAATTGCACACATTTAACCTATATCAGATTTCTTACTGTCTTGGGAAGGGGGGGAAGGGAGGAAAGAGAGAAAAATCTGGAATACAAGTTTTACATAAGTGAATATTGAAAACTATCTTTGCATATATTTGGAAAAATGAAATACTGTTGAAAAAAAAAAAAGCACTGATCAAAAATAAGCTTCCTTGGGGCAGCTAGATGGTGCAGTGGATAGAGCACCAGCCCTGAAGTCAGGAGGACCCGAGTTCAAATGTGACTTCAGACACTTAACACTTCTTAGCTGTATGACCTTGGACAAGTCACTTAACTCCAACTGCCTAAGGGGGAGAAAGTTTCCTTATTCAGACACAAAAGGATGACAAAAAGCCCATGGATACTTGAGCTATACATCTTAGGAGCCTGAAGCCAGAAGGAACTCTGATAAATGGGATCTGAAGGTAGCAAAGTGTTGTCCTTAGCCTGTTAGTGCAATGGCAAAAAACAAAATTAGCCCCCATTAAATGAATAGAAGATAGAAACGGGGTACCTGGGCTATTGGGTATGTGTACATGCACACAGGAGGCCAAAAGCCAATGTGATCCCTAATATCTTGTTGGTATTTATCATGGCTATAAATAGAGGACAAAGAAAACTCCTACCTGGTGACTTCATAAATAGGAGACAGAGGCAAAGGGTAAGAGCTAGGCTGGTTCACTAGGAAATTATGGCAAAAGCCAGCAATTGAGAGCAGAAGGCAGGGTCTGTTTCCAGTTCCAGGAAGAGGTTAGAGAGGGGAATCATGGTTCAGTCTTATCATCCAAAACTGACAGGGTAGCAGCAGTATCATCTAGACTACTAAAGGATTTATATAGTGGGCCACCACCATACAGGAATACAAGAAGAAGGGGCAGAGTGCTGGTATAAAATCCCAATCAGAAACTGAGGTTAGAGCTAGGAGTAAACAGAAAAAAATTAAAATAAATAAAACCCCCCAAACTTCTAACTACAATGAAGAAATATTCTTAGAACTAAAGAACTTTAAGAACTAAATCCAGAAAAAGATAGTAATTCTGCAATAAATACCTGTAAGGCCTCAAAACAAAAAGAATGAATTGGCCACAAAGACATTAAGATTTATTGAAAAAAGTAAAGGAATGGATAAAATATAAAATTAGAGCTTTTGGGGAAAAATTTGGGAGGAGAATAAACAACTTAGAATAGAAAGTAGGAAACATGATCAATGAACTCCCTAAAAAGTATAAAGGATGACTACCATCATATAAAAGTATAATAAAATGAAGCTGAATGTTAGTTATTTATTGTGACCAAGCTTGATTCTAGGGAAGAGTTGAGAATACCTACAAAGAATAGTATTCCACACACTATATATATATATATATATATATATATATACATTTCAGATATGTTCAACATTTTGGTTGTATTTGCTAAGTTCTTTCCATTTCTTCTCCTTTTTAAAATTTTTGATATAAGGGAAAGATCACTGGGTGGGACCAGGATTATGTCTGGGAATTAATGTAATGTAAAAACTATTATTTTGGAATAGGTATGGGCATAGTGAGAGAGACTGAATTTTAATCAAATGATCTTGTTTCATCTGCTCCTCTGACCTGGAAGAAATCAATCTACCTTTTTAAGTGTTAGTTTACTTATGTGTAAGACAGACATTTGCGAGGTGTTCAAATAGGCAGTCTTTAAGTCTTCCTCCAGGTTTAGAAAAGTAAATCCTGTGAAATTTAGAGTTACAAGAAACTTTAGAATTTTACAATTCTAATGAAGGGAACATAGAAATTGCCTAATCTAACATTAGTCAAATTGTGTTCCACTGAATTCTAGTGTTATGTGTGATTGAAATAATTGTTCCTTGAAAAAAATTTGATGATAGGTCTATATTTTCTCTAAAATATTAAACATAAAGTTATGAAAATGTAACCAGCAAGTGTGAAGCACTATTTAATTAGCTGGCTTTTTTTTTAGTCCTTGCAATTGAAATTTGGGTAGGAGCTGATTCCTCCAAGACCATAACTTTTCCCCTTATTAGATTGGCTAGGGAACATGATCTTCTCTCTGGTTAACACTTCTACTCCAATCTGTCTAATGATAGACTTTTTTGTAACTCAGTCTTATCTACTAGATAGCTAAGTTGCACAGTAAGACTCATCTTCCTGAGTCCAAATCCAACCTCAGACACTAGTTGTGTGACCTTGAGCAAGATGCTTAACTCAGTTTGTCTCAATTTCCTCATCTGTAAAATGAACTAGAGAAGGAGATGACAAACCCCTTCTGTATTGTATCTGTACTAAGAAAATCCCCAATAGGGTCATGAAGCATCAGATATGACTGAAAAATGATTAAACAAAAAGGTCTGTCTACAAACAATGGTTTCTTTGGCTTTAGCCTAATAGGAAATTTGCTCTGGTCCACATAAGTCTCACTGTTGTTTTCCAAAACAAATAAAGGTTATTATTTTTTAAAATCATTGTTATTAGAAGATCATCTCTAAGGAGCTTTCAGTTAGAGAATAACTCTAATGTTTTGAATAGAAATTCAAATGTCTGACCTAGTCAAATTCTGCCTTTCCAACCAGACACTGGTGTCATCCATTAGTATTCCCTAGCAGGGAATAAACAGACATGCAGTATAAAGATTCATGATCAATAGTGTATTTTCATATGAAAAAGAAAACCACCAGAAAATAGCTTTTTTTTTTTTTTTTTTTTTTTTTTTTAATTTATTTAATAGCCTTTAATTTACAGGATATATACATGGGTAACTTTACAGCATTAACAATTGCCAAACCTCTTTCCAATTTTTCACCTCTTACCCCCCCCCACCCCCTCCCCTAAATGGCAGGATGACCAGTAGATGTTAAATATATTAAAATATAACTTAGATACACAATAAGTATACATGACCAAAACATTATTTTGCTGTACAAAAAGAATCAGACTCTGAATTATTGTACAATTAGCTTGTGAAGGAAATCAAAGATGCAGGTGTGCATAAATATAGGGACTGGGAATTCAATGTAAATGGTTTTTAGTCATCTCCCAGAGTTCTTTTTCTGGGTATAGCTAGTTCAGTTCATTACTGCTCCATTAGAAATGATTTGGTTGATCTCGTTGATCAGAAAATAGCTTTTTAAAAGAGTAAGAAAAAATCATATAGAAACATCTGTTAGCAAACAAGGAAGAGTTAGGAAGAGTAATGCCTTTTGGAGTTTCTCCTCAATTCTTGAAGAGTCAGTTTTAATTAATAGTATTAGTCTGCCATCTTGATTCTATTTTGCAGTATTTAGGCCCAACCTTCTGCACATAATCCCTAGTCTTTGGAATCATACAACAAAATGACTAGAGACCTGAAAGCACCTCCATTTACTCTGTCTCTCAAATCGATTGTAGACAGTCCCTCAAATTCCTAGAAGTTGGAGGATGGTTCAAAATTTGATAGTGTCAGTGTATTCTGAAGCTTGGAGGCAGCAGTATCCCTCAAAGAATATAATGATCTAAATTTCCAGATAGGGTTTCTTTATTTTTAATTCACTCATAGGGAAGTATGAATACCTTGTAATGGCAACTTATCAAAGAAAACATTTTTTTTTTTTTTAGGATAATGGATTTAAATTAATAAAATGACTGGAAAAAATGTTCTTGTTTGTGTAAACAAGTTCTCTAGTTTTCTCTGCTCCATGAGCACAGCTGGTGCAGGGGAACAATTCATTGGAGTTTAACTGGGAATTCATCTGTGATGTAAATTAGATCTCAGGCTCAGTTTTGCCACTTGCCATAATTTGTCACATTTAGAGGACAACAGATGTAGGATTAAACACCTACACAATCTTCTACTCAGGAAGGGAAATGGCTTGTCTAAGACCACCCAGATGAACTTGCCTCCTATCTAAGGGCCAATATTCCTTGGCCCTAATGTTTCTACTGGGGCCTATTTCTAAGGGCCCCAAGTTACTTCAAAGCTACTTCCAGAAAGAACATAGCTATCCTTTAATTAAAGATAAAAATATTCATTTAAAGTTTTTCTTTCTTTTTTTTTTCATTAAATTTTCAATAGTTATGTATTACCCAGAAATCTTTATCTTTCTTTAGCTCCTCGTATTCAAATTCTAGATTATAACAAGGATTTTGAAATGCATTTAACATTTAACTCTCAGAAAAGGCACTGGTAATAATAGATTTCGTTTTCTTTTCATATTTTCTCCTTTATACATTTATACTTGCCTCCTAGCAAGTATGTGATTATAAGGTGGCTTTTAAAAAAAATTAAATGCAGTCTATGTCTTTTGAGTCACTAAGTCACCAATGTCTCTTAAACTGCAGAGGTCAATTTTTATTAGATGTACTGATTCTCCGCTTGCTGATCAGCTCCAGACTCCACCTCCTCCTGAACTTGGTCAACAAAGTACTTGTTAACCCAGAAAAGAATGTTTTTCTTTTCAAGCGCATGAAAACCTGAAGGTCCATTCTTTTCCCTTTGCTTGGAGTAATCCCCAAATTATGCACAATATCCGGAACAGAGTAATGGCTCCAAATTAAATTTTCTGGTCTCTGAAAAACTGATTCGACCCAGGCTGAGGGTCAGGAGGGAATCCCCAAGGACCTGCCCCCAATTTAATAACCAATGCAGTCAAAGGCTGAGAGAAACAAAAGGCATGGAGGAACAGGAGGGATGCATGTATGCAGAGCTCTTGCTGGAGAGTCTGTGGCACCACGCAGGGATTAGCTGTGGAGCACCAAAGGAAGGCATAGTTTAATATTGTTTTCCGTGTGCATTCCTGGAAATTGCCTAAGATAACAGTTTTGAAGAGAAAACACAGGTGGGAGGCTGTTGAAACCTGTTTCAATCTGTGAGACTTTTTTTCCCAACAAGATTTTTGTCACATTTTAAAGGACACATGTGAAGAGTAAAAACTACTAAAACATCTCAAGTTTTTAGTCAGGGGTCTGTCACTGATTTATTGTGTGACCTTGTCAAGGACACTCCTAAAAAAGCTAAGACCCATAAATTAAGGAATGATTCAACAAATTATGGTGCACTAAGTATTAAAATATTATTTATATTATCAGAAATGATGAAATGAATGATTTTAGAGAAACCTAGGGAAACTTGTATGACGTGATGCAAAATGAGTAAAAGTAGAACAATTTATATAATAACTACATTGAAAAGTCAAATAACTTTGAAACAGTTAAGAATTCTGATCAATGTGATGACCAACAAATAATTCCAGAAGAACACTGATTAAGCTCATTGCAGGTTTCCTGACAAAGATAACAGATATAAGATGTAGGATGAGTCAAGCATTTTGGAAACTAGACAATAATGTAGTGCTTAGTTATGCATATTTGTGATAAGGGCTTTTTTTTTGGGAAATATGGGAATGAGAGAAAATTAAGGTTAATTGAAAATAAAATGAAACAGCCTTTTAGTAGAAGTGGCAGAGTCAACGGTGTGGGAATTCACCCTAGAGTTGTAGTAGAAGGAAAGAAAGGGACACCAGGCTTTTGGGGTAATTCAAGGCCATAAAACATTTATTGATAATAATAAAAATATCCCAAATAAATACTTACTTTTTCTTAAACTGTTTTCCAAACAGGTGAAAACTGAAGAAAACTTTTAAAAGGCCACTGAATGTGGTATTTATGAACTCACCAGTGAACTGTAAGAGATCACTTTCAGAACAAGTGCTAATATTGGAAGAAGGCAGATTTTTAAGAGGCTGAAGAGAGTAAGTAAAGGCACCAGAAAAAATAAATTTTAAATATTTAATAACAAAAGAAGGAAAAAAGAATAGTAGCTAGATGGACCTGGAGGGAAGGGTCTAGAGTGGGTTTTTTGAAGACTAGAGAAAAGTGAAAATGTAATTACATGGGAAGGATAGAAGCAGAGAGGGGAGAAAAGGAAGGGTAAAGAAGGAAAGAGAGTTGAGAGAGAGAGGAAAAGGGGGAGAGAAAGGGAAGAATGGAAGGAAGAAGGGAGGGAGAGTGACAGAGAGAAGGAGAAAGAGAAAAGAATTCAAAGAATCTTTGAAGAATGGAGAAGCAGAGCAAATATCTAATTCTAATTTTAAGATGCATCATACTTTTTAATCATCCTACCTACCCATCTCTTCAGCATTATATACATATAAACATGAACCAGAAAATGTGTATCCTCAAAGTTAGGGAATCCCTGAAATACAATTTTTCAACAATTTCTCTTGGTGTCATTCATCAGACATGGTGTCTCATTAATAAATCAGCATACAAAGTCATCTATGAGTAAAATCATTTTTGCTCTTAGATCTCAGGAACTGAATCTCTACCAAAGCTGAAGAACAAGTCAAGAGCCCAAAAAGTAAAAATAATACTGAATCTGGATGGTTTATTTCTAATATATATGAGAAAAGTCATAGGGAAGGGGGAGTGAGAATGGAAAAGGGGTTACTTCGGGTTATTTCTACCTTCTGTATCTAGGATATACTGTGGCATATTTAACATGTATAGGACTGCTTGCCATCTGGGGGAGGGGGTGGAGGGAGGGAGGGGAAAAATCGGAACAGAAGTGAGTGCAAGGGATAATGTTGTAAAAAATTACCTTGGCATGGGTTCTGTCAATAAAAAGTTATTTAAAAAAAAAAAAAGGAAAAGGGATTACTTTAGGATTATTGTGAGCTACAACCATGTATATACTGACATAGGAATCAGACAAGGCCATATAATTGTAAAGTCCTCTCTGAGGGAAACCCATTAAGAGATGATGAATCTCTTTAATTTTATGTGTTGTAAGTGGTTTTGGAAGCAGAATGTGAAAATAATGGTATGATGATTACTACCATAGAATTCCTTAATAGAGAAATAAAACTCACTCATAAAATTACATTAATCCTAAAGCCAGAAATATTAGTGATATTCCTGTTAAGAATAAAAAATTGTAGGGGTCAGATAGGTGGCGCAGTCATAGGGGGTCCTCAAACTTTTTAAATAGGGGGCCAGTTCACTGTCCCTCAGACTGTTGGAGGGCCAGACTATAGTAAAAACAAAAACTTTGTTTTGTGGGCCTTTAAATAAACTTCATAGCCCTGGGTGAGGGGGATAAATGTCCTCAGCTGCTGCATCTGGCCCGTGGGCCACAGTTTGAGGACCCCTGGTATAGAGCATCAGCCCTGAAGTCAAGAGGACCTGAGTTCAAATTTGATCTGAAACACTTAACATTTCCTAGTTGTAAGACCCTGGGCAAGTTACTTAACTCCATTTGCCTCACAAAAAAAAAAAAAAAAAAAAAAGAATGAAAAATTGTGTCTGCCTTTCGTGTGTAGGCAAGTTTCTTCTTGCCTTCTTCTTCTTCTTCTACTTATGGCAGGTTTGGTCCTGAAAAGGGCATTTTAAGTAAAAGTTATATATTTTCAATCAAATTTTCCATTGGGAAAAAGATGACAAAGAGTAGGAAGTCAGTTCTGTTCATCATGTTTTAATAAAAATAATGAACAGAATATTCTGGTCAAATATGGTCTTACCTAACATGGTATTATGTCTTGCATGTATAGCCTAGGTCAAATTGCTTGCCTTCTCAATGAGGGAGGGAGAGGAGAATTTGGAACTCAAAATTTTTTTAAATGAATGTTAAAAATTGTTCTGACATGTAATTGGGGAAAAATAAAATATTAATTTTTTAAAAAAAAGATATGGTTGGGGCAGCTAGGTGGCGCAGTGGATAGAGCACCAGCCTTGAAGTCAGGAGGACCTGAGTTCAAATCTAGTCTTAGACACTTAATACTTCCTAGCTGTATGACCCTGGGGAAGTCACTTAACCCTAATTGCCTCAAAAAAAAAGAGGCATGATCTTACTACAGTAGAAGACAAATTTTCTACACTCTATTTCATATGTTTCTTTTCTGATCATGCTTTTTTGTAGAAACACCACACCTAATCTACTGAAAATGACATTTAAAAATTAGAAATATAATTGAGAAAAAAGAAATATTGCTGAATGCCACTAGGCATTAACATAAAGATTTTCAATGAGATAGGACATCAGAGCTTCATCTGTTTTGTTTTTAAAATAATTTTGAATTGCAGCCCTAATAATCTCTGCCATCAAATTATTTTTAAATGCTCTGAAAGTTCTCTTGAAATGTCCAAGTTAAAAATGGTAACAGATTACATTTTTTCCCCTGGGAAAGACTTAGTTGATAAGTATATTGTGATTTCAGTACTTCAAAAGACTTTTCAAATTAATATTTGGAAGTACTGATGTGGATATTTTCTCCTCCAGTGCACTGGAGACAGGAATCAATTCTTCATGCCTTAGTAGGCAAGACTTCATGAATTGCTGGGGCTGAAAAATATTGTCACTTGGTGATCATTCTCTATGGTTATGAGGATCAGTTAATTACTTTTTAAAAATAGGTTAAGTTCTTGCCTCAAATACAGACAGCACAGAAAATGTGTCCATATCTTTTAAATAGTTGTTTGTTTGAAGTGTCAGTTTTAAATCAAAATTTAGGATAGTTAAACGAATTTCCACATTTGTTAGATAGTTTAACTGTTTAATAATTAAAGATTATAAAACCTACCAGTGGGCTGGGAACTAAGATATCTGGATCCTAAGTCTAGTTCTACTATTAATAAATGTATAGGTTTAAATAAATCACTAGGCTTTTTTGATCCTCCTTAGTTTCTTCATTTGTAAAATTAGAGAATTGAATTGCTTAGTTTCTTAGGTCCCTAACATTCTCTGGACTTTTCTATTAAAAGATCTCTTCAAGCTCTTATATTAGCTGAAATATAAATCATGAAATGTCCATGTCTTCCCCAAACCAAAAAAACTCCAACTCTTACTTGATTCAATCATTCCCACTAGCTAGCAATCCATATCTCTTTCCTTTTGTGGCTAAAATCCTTGGGAGAAGACAGTTTTCGTTAAATGATGAGGCCTTTTGCCAGTATGTCAAGAGTTAAGATGAGGAGAGAAAACAAAGTGTAAGCATTCATTGTAGAGAGAGGAATTTAGTCACAAAGGAGAGGAAAACTATGAAATGACAGCTGGTGAGGAAGGACAGTTCAAATGAGGTATTTTTGTGCTTGGAGAGACATGAGTATGTTTGTAATAGGGAAGTATCCAGGGCAGAATAAAGATAAGTGGGAGTGGGAAAGAAAGAAAAGACAGTCTTCTGAAGAAAAGGGATAAAGGAAGAGAAAATAACAGGACTCTGGGTAATGTGAGATAAGAAGTATGGGAGAAAAAGTTCCTAGAGAATAGCCTTAATTTTTTTCAGTGAAATACAAGCACAGGTTTTCAGCTGAGAGGGTGAGAAAGGGGCAGCCATGAGAGGTTTGAGGAGAGATTAAAAAGGCTTGGAAAAGCCACTGTAATGAGTAACAGAGCGAGTTAACTAGGGAGGTTAAAAGGATTGGCTTGTTGCAGTGAGGACTCAGTGGAGATTATGATTCATAAATTTATAGTGGACCCAGTTAATCCAGTTTTGTGAATTTCTCTAGCTTCATTCAATAGCATGTGAGAAGGGGCAAAGGCAGTGTGGATGGTAGGAGTAATCCAAAATTGATGCTTTGCAGTGCCTGATTGGCAATGTGATAAAGGGACTGGGACTCCCTTCTTTCCTTCCCCCCTTCCTCCTCTCTCTCTCTCTTCTCTTCCCTTCCCATCCATTTCCTTTCCTTCTTTTTTCTTTAAAACTTCCAGTTCCAAATTCTCCTCCCTTCCAATAATCCTTCTCTCATTTATTGAGAAGACAATACATATATATACATATATATATATATATTACACATTATACATATGAAGTCATGTAAAATATTTCCACATCAGACATATTGAAAAAATAAAGGAAAAAGGAAAGCAAAGAAGGAAGGAAGGAAGGAAAGAAAGAAAAAAAGAAGGAAAGAAGGAAGGGAGAGAGACAGAGAGGGAGGTCAAGAGAGAAGGAAGGAGGGAGAAAGGAGTACTTTAATCTGTACTCAATTCACTAACTTTCTCTTTGGAAGCTGACAACATTTTTCATCATAAGGCTTTTGGAACTGTCATAGGTCATTGTATTGATCAGAGTAACTAAGTCTTTCACAGTTGATCATCATTATAATATTTGTTACTATGTACAATGTTCTCCTAGTTCTGTTCACTTCATTTTTGATCAGTTCATATAAGTTTTCCCAGATTTTTCTGAAATCATCCCCCCATCCTTTCTTATGACACAATAGAATTCCATCACAATTATGTACCACAACATGTTCAGCCATTCCTCAGTTGATAGGCATCCTCTCAATTTCCAATTCTTTGCTGTAAAAAGAGTTGCTATAAATATTTTTGTACATATAGATCTTTTTCCTTTTTCCTTTGATCTTTTGGGGGTATATTGCTAAGTCAAAGAAAGGGTATACACAGTTTTATAGCCCTTTTGGCATAGTTGAAATTTTTCTCCAGAAAGTTTGGACCAGTTCACAGTTTCAAAAATGCATTAGTACCCCAATATTCCCACATCTCCTGCAGCATTTGTCATTTTCCTTTTTTGTTCTCTTAACCTAGGTGTGAAGTGATACCTTACCTCACAGTTATTTTGATTTATATTTCCTTAATTATTGATTGAATATTTTTCACATGATTATTATAATTTTGATTTTTTTCCTCTGAAAATTGCCTATTCATAGCCTTTGACTATTTTATCAATTGGGGAATGACTTTTATTTTTATAAATTTGGCTCAGTTTCATATATATTTGATAAATGAAATCTTTATCAGGAAAACTTACCGTAAACTCCCCATGATACTGCTATTTTGCTTCTAATTTTAGCTGCACTACTTTTGTTTTTTATAAAATCTTTTCAATTTAATGCCATTCAAACTATCCATTTTACCCCTTGCAATTTTCTCTATTTCTTGTTTGGTAATGAAATTTTCCCTCATCCATAGATTTGACAAGTAATTTTTTCCCACGTTTTCCTAATATCACCTTTTATGTCTAAATCATGATACTATTTTGAGCTTATCCAAATATATGATGTGAGAAGTTGGTCTATTTCTCGTTTCTTTTAGACGGCTATGCAATTTTACCATCAGTTTATGTTGAATAGTCTGTTCTTGTCTCCAATTGTTTGGATCTTTAGGTTAATCAAATAGTAGGTTCCTGTGGTTATTTGCTTCTTAAATTCAATATCCAATTTAATTCCATTGAGTAACCATTTTATTTCTTATGCAGTAACAGATTCCTTTGATGATTACTCTTTGTACTATAGTCTGAGATATGGTAGTTAGACTGCCTTCCATTCCTTTTTTTTTTTTTTTTTTTTTTTTTTTTACATTGCTTCTCTTGATATTTTGACCTTTTGTTCCTGCAGATGAATTTTTTTTTACTATTTTTTTCTATCTCTATAAAATAATTCTTTGTACTTTGATTGATAAGGCATTGAATAAATAAATTAATTCAGGTAGAATTGTTTTTTATTATATTCGCTTGACCTACCTATGAGCAATTAATATTTCTCCAGTTGTTTAGGTCTGTCTTTGAGTGAAAATTGTTTTGTAATTGCATTCATATGTGTTTGCCTTGGCAAGTAGACTCCCAAGTATTTTATACTGTTTAGAATTATTTTAAAGGTAATTTTCTTTCTCTTTCTTCCTCTTTCTGTTAGGATTTGTTGGTAATATGTAGAAATGCTAATGACTTATGTGGGCTTATTTTATATCCTGCAACTTTGCTAGAGTAGTTAACTGTTTTGACAAGTTGTTCAATTGATTCTCTAGGGTTCTCTAAATATACTATCATATCATCTGTGAAAAGTGGTAGTTTTGTTTTCTTGTTGCCTATTCTTATTCCTCTGATTTCTTTTTCTTGTCTTGTTTTTCTAGTATAATATCAAATTATGATGGTTATATTGGACATCTTTGCTTCATCCTGGTTCTTATTGGAATGTTTTTTAGTTTATCCCCATTATGCATAATGCTTGTTTTGGGTTTTAGCTACTATTTACTTAAGAAAAGTTTCATTTAATATTGTGCTTTCTAGTGTTTTTAATAGGAATAGGTGTTGCCGCTTGTTAAAACTTTTTTCTGTATCCCTTAATATAATCATGGTTTTTCTTGTTTTTATTATTGAAATGGTCAATTATGCTTTTAATTTTCCTAATATTCAACTAGATAGATCTTCATTCTTGGTATAAATTTTACTTGGTCATAGTGTATGATCTTTGTAATAAATTGCTGTAATCTCCTTTTTATATTTTAAAATTTTTGCACTAATATTCATTAAGGAAATTGTTGTGTAGCTTTCTTTTCCTCTTTGTGCTCTTCCTGGTTTAAGTATAAAAATCATATTTGTTTATAGAAGAAATTTGGTAGTATCTTCTTTACTATTTTTCCCTAATAATTTTTCCCCAAATAGTATTAGAATTAATTATTCTCTAAATGTTTTGCAGAATTTTTTCCCCCTTTGGGAAACTCATTTATGGCTTGTTCAATTTTTTTTCTAAAGTTTTTTTTTAAAGTATTCTATGTTGTCTTCTGTTAATCTCTAGTTGTGCATCTGTGCTACTATAAGAACATAAAGGCCAAAAGAAAAGGAAGTCTGGGTCCAGGCTTACCTTAGGCTCTCTAGCAAGCCCAAGCTGGCTTCACAACCAACATGTCTTCCAACTGTCATTTTGTGTTAGGAGACAAGTAAGGTAGAGGGAAATTCTTTTCTCTTTACCTCACTGTATTACATTCTGGAATTCCAAAGGAGAAAGTTTGTGAAAAAAAACAAAAGGATGCAGGAACTTTTTCCAGAAAACAAAACCTGAAAAATGGGAACAATGATATATTTACATATCTCATGGTGTAGAGAGCAGATTTCTTTGATGTTCAAGTTTGTCTTCCTATTTTCTTTCCATTCTTGGAGAAGTAGCATGTTATAACAGAGGAAATACAGATTTAAGGATTGGAAAATCTGGCTTTAGGTTTCAGGTCTTCTACTTATTGAGTAATTTTTTGAGTAATTGAGTAATATTTTTATTACTTTTTTATTTAGTTTCTCCATATGTAATATAAAGATAAAAAAATGTCTATATTCAAAGATTGTTGTCAGGAAAATGATTTGTAAACTACCAAGTGCTATGAGAATTATAATTAGTTCCTCTATACAAGTGGCAAAGGGAATCTCTGGATTCCAAAGTAACAGACCTATTTTGCAGAAAAATTGAGGAAAAAAATGTACCCCACAAATACAGTGTTTCATAGATCAAAATATAGGTATATTTTATTTCCAAACACAAAAGCCGACATCAGTTTACAAAAAAAGCAAAAAATAAACCGTCTGAGACCCCTTCCCATCCCCAAACCCTTAATGATATAGCATGAAGAAAAATGAGAAAGGAAAACCTTAAAATGTAATATGACTTTTAAAAATATAATTTACAGTTTAGATAAGAAAATATAGTGGTCCGTGTTACCCTGTGTTGAGTAGATGGTCTTTAGCCAAGTCAGTATTGTAATTTTAAATAAATCATGGTAATATACATGGAAAACATAAAGTTGGAGGTGTGGGTTTAATGACTCTTGGCTCTGTCTCTTATGAAGTATGAGTTAATAATAAGTACAAGTTAATTTTCTTCTTTGGCCCTCAAATAAATCTGTAAATCTTAGGACTGGACTACTTAATTTCTAAGGTCACTTTCAAATTCTAATTCTCAAATAATCTTATAAGCAAGCCATAACATGTTACTAATGATGACTTATGTTTTAAAAGTGACATAAAAGCCATCCATCACTGAGGGCATGTATGAACAAAAAAAAAAGGAGATAAGCTGACTTTATAACCAGAGGACAGATTATTAATGGACAGTTCAAGTACAATAGATAAGTACTCAGAAAACATTAAAAGGTTCAGAGAAATTGTTCAAGAGTAGTTGGGTATGTCTTTTTTAGAGTATTCATAGGGAAACAAACAGTTGTCCAAAATAGAACACAGATGGATTATGATCTGTAATGGTGGAAAACCCATGCTTATGAGATCAAACTCCACTCAAGTGTCTTATATTCTAACATGCACTGCGATAAGAAAGTTTAGTTCATATATATATATATGCACATATATATAATATCTAATAATAATAGAAAACTTATTTTGATATAAATAGTTTTTTAAAATCATTAATAAAATCACAAATTTGATTATGGGCCCTGTGCATACTTGAAGATTCTCAGAATGAGAATAAGGTAGCTAAAAGGTAAGAAAGGTTCAGGGAGAAGGGCAAAGAATGTTGAGGTATAATTGAAGATGCCCAAAATGTTCCCTTTATGAAAAGCTCTATTTAGCACCTATAAGTATTTTAAAGGGCATTTTATTTAACTTACTATATCACTTGAAATAGGTTCCATTTTATAATGGGATATTTCCAAAAACGGAGGCATCCCCAAAGTATAGAAAGAGATAATGGACCTTGGAATAGACTAATTTCTTAAGATTTCATCTTGTACTTATATGGGATATAAAAATGTTAATGAGACAAAGCATACTATGTATGTGAATACACATATGCACAAACAACAAGGGGTAAATGCAGGGAAAATCAAAGAAATCATTTGAATTATTTACTGAGAGGCACACAGTGAGCTCTTCTCCCTCTAGAGAGAAAGCATCAACGCATGAAATCAGGGACCTCTCAAAGATACAATTGGGGAGAAGGAAGAAAAAAAAGGAAATTTAAAAAAAGGAGATAAAGCAGGACAAGAAGAAGGAGAGGAAAGAGAAGACAGGAGGAGGAAGATGAGGAACTTTTGGATATGGTAAGTACATTGCATCCTCTTTCATTTCCTCTATAAAAATAAGAAATAAAGGAAACAAAATGGTTCTATCTCTGCAGAGAAAAATTACTCTTTTGACTCCGATTTATTAAGTCTAAGGACCAGTGCTCTATGGTCTTCCACTAGGAAAAGCCAGAATAAGTATATGGATTGCACCCAAAGGAAGATCTATTTTCTTAAAGCTTCTACAAGCAACAAAATTCCCTCTTCCTCTCCCTTTCCTCCATACCCCTCACCCCATCTCCCAAACCAAGGCTATACCACATGTTGGGATTCTGGCTTTAAATTTCAGGTAGAAAATAGGTACAACTCAACTTTCAAAGAGAGAAGCCACTAAATGTGTTGTTGGCCACCTAGCTTCCTGATTCACTCTACATTTCCTGCCTGTTACTACAATCTTACATGTTACTGTTTGAAAAGCAAAAACAGGACTTTGGTAAAACTAAATTAAGTGCCCTTAAGGGGACTTCTAAAACTTGCTAAAATTGCAAAGGATATAGACAGAAAACATAGAGAGAAAGAGATTTACATTTGTACTTTACAGTAATTCCCAAATAAGGGGCTGCCTCCTTCCCCTGAGAGTTTGAAAGAGGTAGTTTTAAGTAAAATGCTCAGACGACAAAATTTTGGGAATTTATGGAACGTTTTACTCCTGGGGATGGTAAAAATGACTAAAAAGTCCACTGGCAAATATGACATAAGTTAAGGGATAAGTACTGAGAAGGGGAAAGTACAAGGAAATATCTAGGGGACAGTGGAAAGGAAGAAGATGGTTGGATAGGTCTAACAAGACTTTTTTTTTTGCTTTCTCTTAGTGCATGGCAAAGACTTGTAAAAGTACAAAGACAACTGAGAAAACAAGGAATGTGCCATTTTTTTCTTCATAACCCTAATTCTAGTGAGCATACCAGTATTTGCCTAATAAACACTGGCCATTATATTGTATGTATTATTGTAGCAGAATTAAAGATTGAAAACACACATTAAATAAATTAAGTTTTTGTTTAGGGGTGACTAATACCTCAGTATAATCTATAAGCTGTGGAAAATGGGCTGGGCATACCATATTACTTAGCTACTAGGGTTAGTTTATATGCATCAGAGACAAAAGAAATAACTACTACCACCACTAGGTGGTTTTTTTTTTTTTTAACTTAAGCTAGTCAGTGCATTCCTTGTGCATCCATATCAGTCTCTTCAGACAACTCTTTAGTTAGACTAGATAATTGCTGAGATCTTTTCTAATTCTAAATCCTAAGTGGAGGGGAAGAGATTGTACAAATTTTGACAGTTCAAGGCTAGGGAACAGCATTCCTATGAAGTTCATCCATTTTCTATATTTCCCAGATGTGTTTCTGAGTGTTCTTTTTAAGAAGACCTTATCCCTGAGAGAGCAGCTCTGATCATATGATCAGACTTGGCAGGTAGAACAGTTAACCACAGCTATAGCTTGTGAAGAGCAGTGTAATTATATTTGTGCCATTTGGGTGTTTGAAGCTAAGGTAGATTCAATATTTCTAGTCTTGACTTTTAAAGGTTTTGATTGTTCTGCTGTAAAGAATTTTCTCTGAGTGGAAGTTTTTTTTTTTTTTTTTTGAAGTGAACTTTGTTTCTTCCTTATAGGAGTTTATACCTTGACATTCTAAAAAGGGGGTGAATAGGGAGTATTTAACTTGTAAAGTGAAACCGAGAAAGAAAACTTTAGCTGGATTCAATGAACACAATAACTCATGCACTGGGATAATTCAAAAGCTGCTCTGAATCAAGAAATTAAATATGACTGGTATATAAGTTCAAAAATGAGATTGAATCCTCTAAGCAATTCAGGAAAAGGGGAAAAAAATGACAGACAGCTGAGAGCCCATATAGTATGGATACAGTCTTTTTGGAAAGTTTAGGGGTTTGTATAGTGGATTTGGAAAGTTTGGGTTGTATAGTGAATTAACAGTTGACCAAGACTTATTATTCTGGGAACTTGGACAGCTACTTATCTATGAGCCTTCTAAGACTATAGAATTATATATCTGGAAGTGGCCTATAAAGAAATGTTAGAATGTAGGCTACAGAATAACACAAGTGTCCAGGACCTTAGAGGTTTTCTTCAACTGCTTTATTTAAGGGGAATGATCCTTAAAGTGGTTAAATAAGTTGGCCAAAGGCACACAATGAGTTAAGAGACAGTGCTAGAACTGACCCCCAAGATTTCTAATACTTCATCCAAAATTTAAAAAAAAAAAGTCTTTTGCTATAGGGTATTAGTTTGCTGCCAGGGGAAGAAATGATGAATTTGGATTCTGCCACTCACTCTCTGAAGGACCTAGTATAAATCTTTCAGCCTCTTTAGGCTAGTTTTCTGGTCTGTAAAATGGGAAGTTTGAACAAGTATTTAACTTGTAAAATGAAACCAAGAAAGAAAACTTTAGCTGGATTCAATAAACACAATAATACTCATGCACTGGCCATAATGCGAAAGCTGCTCTGAATCAAGAAATTAAATGTGACTAGTATATAAGTTCAGAAGGAGATTGAATCCTCCACGCAGCGAAGGAAACGAAAGAAGAAAAAATGACAGGCAGCTGGTACATTTATTGTCTACTGAGAGCCCATATAGTATGGATACAATCTTTCTGAAAAGTTTAAGTACCTTTAAGTACCTTTTATGAGTCAAGTGAAAACCACTGAATATTTAGAGAAAAGTTTTGAAGCAATTTTTTTGGTGTAAGGTAAATAAACAGTAGAAAAACACTGTATTTGGGTATCCAAAAAATTGGGCTCATGATCTTTTGATTTTTTTTAACCAATTAGCTGGACAACTGATTTAACTCTCTAAGCCTCCATCTCCTCCTTTGTATCTTCAAGTATCTGAAAGGCTGTGACATGAAAGAAGGAATAGATTTTTCTGCTTGTGGAATCTGAATATTTAGATTTCATGTAAGGGAAAAAAAGCCTCTCCTTAACTGTGTTTGTTGTGTTCAGTTATTTCAATCATATTCAACTCTTTGTGATTCCATTGGAGTTTTTGGGCAAAGATGGAATGGTTTGCCTTTTCCTTCTCCATGTTATTTTACAGATGAGGGTCATACAGCTAGCAAGGCCGTATTTGAAACCAAGGCTTCCCCACTTCAGGTATGGTGCTCTATCCACTGCTGCTCCTCTTAAGACAAGAGCTTTTCAAAAATCAAATGAGCTCTTCTTTTAGATAAGGAAGGGGAAGGAATCACAAGTTTGTTAAGTAACAGGCACTGTTTTAAGCACTTTATAAAAAAATAAAATATATTCATTTTACAATTGAGAAAACTGAGGTAAATAGAGATTAAGTGACTAATCCAGAGTCACAAAGCTAGTAAATTTCTGAGCCTGAATTTGAATTTAGGTCTTGCTGACTCCAGGCCCAGTTCACTATAAGGTCTTCAAGCAAAAATGCTGGATGCATTTTCTAGGAATGGTGTTGAGTGGATTCTTGGTCAGGTGTGAGTTGCACCAGAGGACCTCTGGGCTCCATTCCAAATTTTGTGTGATATTTAAAGGTTTGAAATCTTATGACCCTAAGCAGTTTGTGTCCACCTGGAAGGCTCACCTGCAGGAACACAAGGAAGAACAGAAACCTTGGTTGCCAGAGCTCTATCTCTCCTTATCATCCTCCACCATATCTCTCTCTGAGAAGAAGCAGATACTTTCCTGCTTTAGAAATCAGAATACAGAAGGGTTAGTTAGCAGCTACTATTCCTTATACCACTTGTCACCACTCAGTGCTGTGATTGCGACTTTCAAGTTGTTGGAATTTTAAAACTTGGGGAAACATGAAATAGGATGACTAAGTGAGCTTTTATAGTTGTAGGTGAAAGTGTACCACATCTACTAGACATGATGATAACCTGAGTTTGTCAGATGCTAGCTTAAGACAAGCTCAGTCCAGCCCTCTGCTTCTTATACAACATGTCTTTCTTTCTCCTTCTTCCCTTCTCCCTCTACCTCCTCCCCCCACTATTTTTAGATGTTTTGGTGGAATAGTAAAGGCATTTGATTGAGATCTCAAGTTGGGTAACCTTAAGTTAGTTTCTACTCCATGAGTTTCAGTTTTCTCATATTTAAAATGAGCAGGTTTAATTAAATGGGGTCTCGTATCTCCTCCAACTCCAATGTTCAGTATGCCAAGGTTTTGCTATAAGTTTTTCTAAAGGAAAAGAGTCCTTAGGATTTCATGTCTTCTCCTTTCCCTTTCTATAACTGGATTAGATTTAATTTTCATTTGCTATAATTTCATAACATTCTGTTGTCCATTCCTTTGCCCAATATGCCTTAGTATTTATTTCTCTTCTTCTCTTTTCTATCCTAAAGAATTCCTCACTAATGGAGATACATGCTTCCTTCCATTCTTTCCCTTCTCTATTCCTCTATTCTACTTTTCTGCTTACTATCTCTTCTGTCTAATTAGTTATGATTTTTCTGGTCCCTCTTCATTCCCTTTTCATGATTCTTGCTCTTCTCTATAGTGAGGAGAGATCCATCCTCTTTAGCCAGTTGAGATACTTGAAATTAGAGGATCTTTTCTAGTCACCTTTCAATTACCAGAGGCAAATAACTTAATAATTCTTTTATTTCTCTTTCTTCTAACTGCTTACCTTTCACCTGCTTCACTGACTCAAAGCTACCTAAATTATTCTTTTATACTTAGCACAATGCTTTGGACAGTAGATACTTGTTGAATCTAATTAGAGAACATTGTATGCTATTGGTTTAGTAGCCTAGGTTTACAAACACATTCATAATCTTGCTTACTTACTCCTAGTTGTTTGTATGAGTCAGTAAACATTTTATTAAGCACTTACTATATCTAAGGCACTATGCTAATTGTTGGGGATACAAAGACAACAAAACAGAAAAATACCTGTGTTTGAGAAGCTCACAGTCTAATGAGACAACATGAAATAACATACAAACAAGATATAGACAGGGTATATTGGAGATAAGAAAAGAAAGGGAATAGTATTAAAAGGGACAGAAGGTAGGATTTTAACTAATTCTTGAAGGAAACCAGGAAGCAGAGATGAGGGAGGGAATTCAAGCATCAAAAATTACTTATGTGGAAAATAATATTGCAATAAACGAATGGATTTATGCTTCACTAGGGCAGGCCAGAATATACCTGAAAGGCCAGCAAGCCTCTATGGAGGCTCAGAGAGAGGACACAGACAAGAGTATTTTTTCTCTTACTGTGTAGTGTGTTTGCCCATGTTCTTTCTTACATCCTTCACAGGCTAGGGATGCTCTTCTAGATCTTTTGAACTTTTTGTGGGGAACAGAGTTGTTCTTATGCTGTCCATCTACTATCACTTACTCTCACTACATAACTGACCCATCTCTTTTTCTGACTATTCATTTCCTTGAGACTGATTCTCCACATGGATCATGGATGAGAAAATGTTGCCTCCTGCTTACTTGCAGTCACAGCATGCCCTTTGGGTGACCTGAAATTTGGACAATGTTTGTACTATGATGTTTCAAGGACACTTATTTAAAAAAGGAGCCAACATAGGAATAAGACCTAGACAGGAGTTCCTCAGGGACCTTATTCATTTGGTTTCATCTGTGCAGAAGTCATTTCACCCAGGTGCTGAACCCCAATTTAAAAAACCTATGTGACTTAGGACAAAGTCTATTTCCAGATTTTAACAAGAAGGCTCTTTTTTTCCCCAAATAAACTATATGTTCTTTTCATCAGGCACATAATTTTCTTGTTTTATGATACAGAAAGCTTCCCATTATCTATGAGAAGATTGTTTGCAACTACCCACAGGACCCTCCTATCATTGGGTCAGAGCTGATAGAATATTATGGCAACGGACCACTAAGAGTAGTACATAAGCATGACTCTTGTGGGCTATTCTCATGGTAGGGTAAAAAATGAACTGTAAGTGTAACAAGCAGCTCTATGACCTAGGAGAGTTACTCAACAAAGAATCAAGAGATCTGGGCCTTGGGCACATCATTTTCTCTCTGTCTCTCTAATTTTCAGTTTCTTTATTTTATGTTGAAACTAGACAAAATTTCCTCTTGGATCCTTTCCAAATCAAACATTTTATGATACAAAGATACTTTTCAGTATTATTCTGATGCCAAAACTTAATAAAAACATTTAGGTCAGGAGCACTAATTTTTTGTGGTATATCAAAGGATCATGATTCCGGAGATGAAGAGAATATTCAAAATGATCTATTTCAATTCTCCACTGCAAAGACTGATAAAGCTTTTTTTAAAGAGTAGGCACTTAGTACACTTTGGAGGTGACTTTCTTTTAAAGAGAAATTTCCTACTAGCTAAGGGCAAATACTCAGATTTAAAGCACAAACTTCTAAGAAGGATAAGATGTGGGGAGGGAAAATACCAATTTGTTGATCAAGGACAATAAGACAGCACTTCCTCTAAAATGGTACCTTATCTGTAAGATGCAGAAAATCAGGTCCAACATCTGTACATTTTCTTTTTTCTTCTTTTTGATGGGTGTGCCAAACTGGGAAAACAGGCATGAAGAGCAATGGAAGCTCCACAATAGGGTCACCCCATTTTGGGGGTATATTGCCTTATTTTTATACTGCACTTTTGACACAGGTTCCAAACTTTGCTCTTATTCATTCCTTTCACTTGAATTTGTAAACAATACAAAATTAGCTATAAGGTAAATACATAATGCCTTATTTATCTAGTACAATACAAAATTGGCCATTAGGTAAATATAGTAATATCTGGTTTATCTGGTCCCTTTCAGCACTTACTTTTATGGGCTATCCTTTGCAGTGATTGGGGAAGGAACAATCCTACTTCAGTGAATTTTCTGGATAACTGGTTTCTTCTTTTAAGCATCTTAACTATGATTACCTTAACCATTTTTAGTTGAAAACTTACATTCCTAAAATGCATTATATCTCCTTGACACCTTCAATAGAGATTTAAAAAAATTAGAACTTTGATTCCCTGATAGAGAGAACTCATGTGAAAATTTCTTTCCAATGAAGAATTATATTGGCTTTGCAATTTAAGTGTCATCAAAAGCTGCCTAGGATACTAAAAAGTTAAGTAATTTTCTCAGGATTATGAAGAGACAAGGTTTGAATTCAATTCTTCCCAACTTGGTCAGCTTTCTACTCATTCCCCCAACCTGCCTCTTAGGCTCAGGAACCAGAGAATTAACATAAATTGTTTAAAAAAAAATAGCCTGGGTTTTCTAAGAAAATTTCAACAGTTCTGAAAATACTCAGGAATCTTAGTGCTTACCTGAAATGGTCACAGGCTCTGAGCTTTCTAAAAGCATACTTAAGCCTTTCTCCCCTTGAAAAGAGCAATGGACTTAGTGCCAGAATACCTGAGTTTAAGCCCAGACTTGTAACCTGTTTCACCCTGGAAAAAACACTCTATTTCTATGGCCCAGTTACTATATCAGTAAAAATGAAAGGGCTGGAAGAAATGACCTTTATGGTCCCTTCTAGCTCTAGAGTATAATCCTATAATGTTTAAACTACCTGTGTCGGAGGACTATAGGAAAGAAAGCATTTTGTAAAACATAAAATACCATTGAAGAGGATGATAGTAACTTTCTGCTTCTAATCTGGCATGGTCTGAGAAACCAGATAATAAGTATGTTAACAGAAATACTAATCCACATTTTAGAGTGTTTTAATGACTAGTTAGAATTTTGTAAAAAGTAAGAATAAGTAAGCTCCAAATGAGGGCTAGAGGAGCTAATACATAAAACGTATGAATTTAGTGCACATATCTATTTAAGCTGTTCGGAAACTTTTCTTTTTAGTTTCCTTCCGACTTTTGAGTTCAGATAGTAGAGAATTGATTTCCAGATAAATGAGATGTTACTCTATTTGTTCTTCATGGCTAACAAAAAACAAAACAAAACAACACTGTAGAATGGTATCTGAGAAGCTGGTTAAAATTTTTTTCCATTAACATACAGCAATTATGTATTATATATACATGTAGAGTATC
The DNA here is from genome assembly GCF_902635505.1 of Sarcophilus harrisii. Classification (NCBI taxonomy): domain Eukaryota; kingdom Metazoa; phylum Chordata; class Mammalia; order Dasyuromorphia; family Dasyuridae; genus Sarcophilus; species Sarcophilus harrisii. The sequence goes on along the minus strand of NC_045427.1, from coordinate 368,691,582 downwards.
TATCACATGTATATAACCTATCTTGTTCACTATCAACACATACAAACATATATGTTATAAATATAGTCATATAATATTGTATAAAAATTAACTTAACTTTAGTTACATTGATGCTGGGCTAATACAGATTAAGGTTTTGCTGATGGGTTCTGACCACAATTCCAGTTAGTGCCATGTCCTTGAGAAAAAGCCTGGCGTTGGAGCCACAAGCCTGATGTCTCCTGGTTTGGGGTGCTCACTAAGTTGGTGGGGGCCCCTCATGGCGGAGCATCAGCTTGAAGGAACGGGCAAAGTTGTTGGAAAAGGTGCAACTCCATCTCTCTTGTCCTAGGGGCAGTAGCAACAGAAACAAAAGCAGGGACAGCAGCAAGAGCTGAAGGGGTAGGGCTACACAGCACACTCGATGGAGGAAGGCACATATCCCTTCTGGACGACTCTGCAAAACAGAAGCAGGGAAAAGTGGCTCAGTGACTGGGAAGGGAGGTTGAGACTAGAATGGAAAAAAAAATAGTTAAGGAAGCTTTTAAGATCCAGTAGCAGCTCCTCAAGCAGAAAACTTCCAAGACTTCTTTATCCTCTTCCCAATGAATTCCTGACCCTGTCATTCAAGGCCCTATAAAAGCTATCTCTAACTCACCTTTTCAACTTTATCTCACACTACTATCATTCAAGGACTCTACATTTTGATTAAATTGGGCTCTTCTTTGCCAGCATCTCCCTAACTCATCTCCAGTTATGTTACATTCTTCCTTTACAATCATCATGGGTGTATGTCTCCCTACTCTAGAAGACTGTAAACTCTTCAAGAACCCTAATTTGTGAGGTATACTCTCATTATTGGGGGAAAAAAGTCTTGCACATAGCAGTACTAAACCAACATTCACTAAATATATATCACATATCAGGCATTTTGATAGGGACTGGGGACACAGACAAAAATAAAACTGTCCTTGTTAAACTGAATTGATATATTGATATTACCCTTATTATGGGACATTAAGCAAATCACTTAAATGACTTCATGCCTCAATTTTCCTTTCTTTTGTGATATTTTCTTTTGTTTTTACCTTGCTGTTATTTCTGGATATATATTTCCCACAAAACCCCAAGTGTTCTTTCCAATAACCAGCACAAAAACAATTGAGCAAAATCAAAAAACCTAGCAGCTACATCTGATGGGTGAAAAGGGAAGTCTTTCACCTGAACACATTACCACCCTTGTCTCTTTATGTTTATCCTTTCCTAATCTTAGGTGAATGAGTATTACAAGACAAAAATGGTCAGGAGACCCTCCTGATAAGTTTGGATGATCCAGAGTTTTCATTAAAGGTCCACTTGGTGGTCAGGGATGAATAGTGGCAAATATTTTTGGCATTCACTAGAGTGGCAATGGCCTGTGATAGGACACAAATCTGCAAAGGGGGTGGAGAAAGCCAGTAAGGACAAATAGACATAGGTCCACAGTCATTTGGGTAAACTTCCTGCCCTTTTGAGGCAGAGAAAAGTGTCCTCCATAGACGCTACCCTTTGATAAGAGAGCTAAGGAGAACTTCATGAGAAAAGGATTTCCATTATAGTAATTCTACATGTGAGTTTTATTATAATTATAATCCAAGCATGAATCTATTCTTCCCATAAAGACTATATATTTGTAAGAGAGTGTACCTCTCAAGTCTGGGGTGAAATGTTTTGTACCAATTATTCTTTGCACACAATAGGAGTAAATAAATGCCTTTTCTAAGAGTTAACTGAGGCTTCTGGCTGATTGTTGATAGAGAACATAACAATGTGGATCAGGAGTATTAGTCCTAAAAGTATAACTTTGCAGGGTAAGATCAATAAGATGTACAACTAGACATTTTCTCTTATCTTCTGAATGTTTGGGCCTCTCCAAAATAAGAATTTTAAATAAGAGATGGAGGAATTTTATGTATATCCAGGGTCTAAGACACCAAGGATTTTAATGACATAACTAAGAGCAGAGAATGCTAACACCGAATCTCTAATGGGCTCTTTCAATACCCCCTCCTTCATAAGCCCCCAAGCTCTGACAGGGTGTCACAACTTGACCCACGGGTCTGACACAGAGCTCAGGTTTGCCTCCATACCCATCTTGCAATATGGAAAGTGGAAATCACATTCTGTCTAAGAGGACAGCATGGCAACATGCTGTTCTAACAGTGCTCAGCCAGAGAATGGGGAACACAAGGAACAGCAGCATGATGCCAGGATATATATGACTCTACCAGACCTCAAGAAAAGGAACTGGCATCCACTTGAGCCTAGTTATGTTCCCCCATAAGTCAATTGGAACAGACACTGAGGCTTGTAAAAAAAAGTGAATTTTCAACCAACGAAGGAGGATAAAATGACACTGACGTGTAATACCTCTGGAAATTGCCATCAAAGAGAAAAGACTCAGAAAGTAAGCAAGGAATAAAGAGGGGAAAGACTGAAAGAAAACTCAGTTAAAGTATTTGGGCAAAAGGAGATAAACTAACAGGGAAGATAAGAATAACAGAAGGAGGAGAGACTTACACGAACTGATGCTAAGTGAAATGAGCAGGACCAGGAGATCATTATATACTTCAACAACAATACTAGATGATGACCAGTCCTGATGGATCAGGCCACTCAGCAACGAGATCAACCAAATCATTTCTAATGGAGCAGTAATGAACTGAACTAGCTATACCCAGAAAAAGAACTCTGGGAGATGACTAAAAACCATTACATTGAATTCCCAGTCCCTATATTTATGCACACCTGCATCTTTGATTTCCTTCACAAGCTAATTGTACAATAATTCAGAGTCTGATTCTTTTTGTACAGCAAAATAATGTTTTGGTCATGTATACTTATTGTGTATCTAAGTTATATTTTAATATATTTAACATCTACTGGTCATCCTGCCATTTAGGGGAGGGGGTGGGGGGGGTAAGAGGTGAAAAATTGGAACAAGAGGTTTGGCAATTGTTAATGCTGTAAAGTTACCCATGTATATATCCTGTAAATTAAAGGCTATTAAATAAAAAAAAAAAAAGAATAACAGAAGGAAATGTTTTTAGATCTCTTAAATTAGTCCATATGCCTCTGAAGAAATAGTGCATGACAAAGGAAAATGACTATATACCTCATAAGGTAGAAGATTTTATGGATTCTCAAGAAAGAATGAAAATCACAGCAAGACATGCTCAAGTAATTTCAAAGAAAACTAAAAATTGTGAAAGCAGAAATAACTGGCAGAAATTGTGCACAGCAGAAATAACTGGCAGAGTAGAAAAATTTAAATTCATGGTGACAAGTAAAGATGCAGGCGACATATCCTGCAAACCTAAGCTTAATCATCATTGTTAATCATCAATAATAAATGATGGACATTCAATTTTTAAAAAAGGCTGTACTGGTAGTCATGGTTATGAAAGGTCCCTCCTCTCATGTTTATCTATTTGTTTATGATGTGACTCTCAAAAATTCTAAAACACGTATCCATTTGGAGCTTATTTTGGCATAAAGTATGAAATGGTACTATAAACCTAATTTGCTATGGACTATTTTTCAGTTTATTACAGAAAGTTTTGTCAGATAGTAAGCCTTTATTCCAAGAGTTGTGATCACTGTTTTTTTTTTTTTAATAACACTGTGCTATTGTGCATGTTCCCAATATGTCCTCTTGATTCTCTTTCCTATTTTTAAACTAATACTAAAATAGTTTTAAAATTATTACTCTGTAATATAGTTTTATATATGGTACTGGTAGTTCCTCACCTTATCCCCTCCTTTCTACTTTCCCTCACTATTGCTTTTGAGATTCTTCATCTTTTTTTTTTTTTCTCCAAGATGAATTGTTTCATTTTTTTCCAGTTGTAAAAACAACCTTTTGGCAGTTTAACTGGTATGGCACCTAATAAGTAAAGCAGGGAATATTGTCTTATTTATTATACTGGCACCATCCAACCATAAGCAATTATCATTTCTCCAATTATTTATCTTTGACTATTTCTGTACAGAATATTTTTTAGTTCTATTCATATAATCACTAAACACATTTATCTTATTATGTAGATTTCCAAATGTTTTATACATATAGCGTGGAATTTCTCTTTCTGTCTCTTTTTGCTAGTTTTTGTTGGCAATATAGGAAGAGACTAATAGTTATACCTTGCTATTTTAATAAAGTTATTAATTTTTCAATACACTTTTAGGTGAATCTAGGGTTCCTAAAAAAACCACATCAATTGCAAAAAAACATTAATTTTGTTTTTCTTTTCTCTCATTTTTCTACTTTCAATTGCCTTTTCTTGTCATAAATATAGGGGACATTTCTAGAACTACATTGATAGCCAGTGAAAATATTAAAATTTGAAAGATAGAGGATTTTATGTGACAAATATATGTTATTGCCATTAGGTCATATCATTTGTGGAGATGTGTGAAGTTATTATTATTTTAAATAAAGGTATCAGTTAAAAAACATCAATAAAAATGTTTAAATTTTGGGAAAAGGAAAATGGGAAAAGGAAACCGAGGGGAAAAGACTAGAGAGGAAAAGCCAGGCTTCAGTTGGAGCAAGAAGAAAAAAGATAGATTACATGGAACAAATCTGAACTCAAGAGTTCTGGCGGAATTCTGATGACACCAGAGCCTGTCAGAACAAATATTTGTATATAGGAGGCTGGGCAGACTTGCTGAACAATTACTGAGAACAAATTGGGAGAAGCAGCCATCATGCAAGGTATTAAAACTCAAAGGTTTTCCCACTGGGTGATTGCATCTAGGAGGAGACTGTTTGCCTCTCTTTAAAATTTGAAGGATTAGAGAAGATTAATGTGTGATTATATCATAATCTCTTGGGTGTCTATCATAGACTTAAGTTGTGCTGAGAATTAAAATTGAAAATGTTTCAATTGTTTTATTCTTTCTATCATTTACAGCAGAGAATTAGGAGAGGGCCAACATAACTAAGTGAGAAAAACCCTATGAAAGTGTAACTGGGGATGCAGCTAATTGGCTCAGTGGATAGAGCACCAGCCCTGAAGTCAGGAGGACCTCAGATACTTATCACTTCCTAGCTGGGTAATCTTGGGTAAATCAGTTAACCCCAACTGCCTCAGGAAAAAAAAAATGTAACTGGGAAATAATTAACAAAAAAAAAATCTAATATGGCATAGGTAATATTAATTTATGATTTTCTAAGTTAACATGTGGCCCACAGGGATTCATCGCTATTTCCGAGTTTGACATCATGGATTTACTTTGTAATTGGGTTCCAAGTAATTATTTTGCTATTAAAAAAATCTATTAAAGTATTCTTCTCTTCCATCTACTTCCATTCCCTGCTTAGACTTAATGAAATCACAGAATTTCAAAAACAGAAGGGCTTAAGCAATGTTATGCTGGTAAATGCTTAACAACTGGCTCTTTGAAAAAAATTATGCATACTATACTTTTGAATTTAATCTGCATTATTAACATTTTCACCATTACTTTCTAAGTCTAGATTATCAACAAAACAATTAAATCCAGGACTAATTTGTGGTATTTGCCAATTTCTAAGCTGTAAATGCTCATATAATATTATAATATACAATTAGCTCTGGCAATTAGCCAGTCAACTGGCTAAAGCACACGTCTAGCAAGAGACCAAATGATCATTTAGCTGTATATACATGAAATATACACAACCAAATGAGTTATACAACCAAGATCACAGTGCATTTGTGGCAGAGAACTTCTTCCAACTAAGATCTCTAGAGCCCAGGACTCTTTTTACTATACATGGTATCAAGTTGTAATAAGACAGAGGTAAATTAAAGTGCAGCTAGATGAAGACAGCTAGGACGGGAAAAGATTTGCAAAATAAATCAAATAAATATTGGTTAGAAGAACTAAGGGGAGGTTTAACCTAGAGAAGAGAAGGCATAATTAGGGTCTTCAATTATTTGAAGAATTGCCATATGGAAGGTTAGTTGGTCTCTGTTTGGCTCCAGAAGGAAGAGCCAGGAGTATAACAGCAGCTCAGGGAATGGGATTTATGGGGAGTCAGATTGTGGTGCTTTATAATAGTCATAGCTATCCAACAGGAGAACACACTGCTTTGGTAAGTAGGGGTTTCCCTGTCACTAGAGATATTAACACAACAGGTGGATGGTCATCTGTCAAAGATTTTACATGGGGGATTCCCTTCTATGTGCACTGAATAGAAGGCTGGATTACATGATCTGGACTACATTATCTAAGGACCCTGCCAGCTTTTGGATGTTATGATCATATGAGTCTCTGAGTTGTTGCTGAGGAAAAATGGCTTAGCACTCAATGGAGGAACCCCTGGGATTGATTGGGTGAGTAATACATGGTTCTAATACACCTAATGAACACTAGGCTGTCAGCTGACCTTATTTTGACCACAAATTCAGGAGGAAAAAGTCTATTTTAGCAGCTGTATTATTACTGTCACATAAGAAAATATTTCCTGAAAGAACCAAATAAATGGCATCCCAGCAGCTGCCTGGATATTGCTTGTGTCTCTGACAAATATCTGTAGTGCATCCACTCTTGGTTTATTTCAGTCTTGCCATTCTCTTAGGTTGTCAGAATCTCTTCATTTGCTCTTTCTGATCAGAGCCCTGATTTTGCCTGATTCCAATATTTCTGCTTTCTCCCAATGGGAGGAAAGGGGGCAGACATATTGCAATTTAAAACCTACAGTTAATGGTCTCCAAAAGGAAAGAAAAATTAGTAGATACATCATGTTTCTGTTTATATTTCCATTCCCAAAGCTAATGATCTGTTTGTTTAAGTGAAGAGTTCTTCCTTGACGACAACTCTCCAGTGAAAATGTATTTGTAGTTCACAAGTTGTGTGAAGTGATAGACTCACTCATCACTGAGTGGCCAAAGCCACTTTAGTTATTCACAGCTGAGTTTTTCCCTCAGAGTAAGAAAGGAAACTAAACATTAAATTTATATTGGACTACGACTCTTATTTTTAAAAAATTGTGCTAAAAGTGTGAGCTGTATAACTCATGTTCATTTTCTCCCATAAATCATCCATGAGTATGTGGGAGGTGGGGGAAGAAGAGTTCCACTTAATGTTCCAGGATGTTCATGTAAATTTTTCCATACAGAGTAGATGCTAATGGGGCACAAGAGATGTCCAAAAGTTATCTCTCAAGTCTCGTGACCTATTCATCCAAATCTTCCTCAATGAACCTCCAATCATTGTACCTGTACTCATTGCTCAATTGTTAGCATAATCTAATCCCCCCATTCTATTCTCCCCATTTCATGAGATTGAACTTTTAGTTGTTAATATATAAACACTATTCAGCTTCCCCAAGTTCTTATTTCTTAATTCCTATTCCCCTCAATCATATTTCTCCAATTTCCCATTCCAGATTTGCCTACTTCTTTGATTGTGTCCTCTGGAATACCTGCTATATAATTAACAAACTTTTTTTTTTTTTCATTTGAAACCTCTTCCTTTCTTCTTCCATCTCTTGGCATTCATTAAAATCTGGCTCCTTCCTGATGAGATCACTTCCCTTTCTAGTACTGGCTATACATATTATCATATCTCTACCTCCCACTTAAGTGGTCAATGTGAAGATTTGCTCCACATTGTAAGTTCTAGACTCTCTCTCTCTCTAGTAGCATTATCCAGCAATCCCTCTCTTTGGAAGCTTGCTATATTTACATTTTTCAACGAGTCTGGATCCTGATAATTGTTTTCTATTGCAATCCCCCACTCTAGATATTTTCTTTCCTCTTCCCCTCTCTAGGTTTTCATGAAACTGCTTCTTCCTAGTTCTCTTGCCTTTCTGACTTCTTTTCATTCTCCTTTAATGTTTCTTTTATATTATTGGATCTACTATGCATGGCTTTCCCCCAAAGCTCTGCCAAGAGGATCTCTTCTCTTCTTTCCATATTATTTCCCTTAGTGATCTCGTTTCCATGTTATCATATGTAGATGATTTCAGATCTCTGTATCCAGTCATACTCTATCTACTTGGTTCCAGTTTTGAATCATTAATTAAGCCTTTTACATATCTGAAACTAGATAGCTTACAAGCATCTCAAACTCCACATGTCTGAAAGTGAACTAATTATTTCCCCCCCAAATGTATGTATGTATCAATGGACTACTTTGCATCTTTTGCTCTACAAGATCAGATGTTTCTTTAGGGTCTACAAAGGATAAGCAGACTGGTACTTTGTATTCTTATCCCTTTTCAAACACTTGTGTGACTATAAATTAGTGGTCTCTAATAAAATATCATTGGCCAAAGCTCTCCTATTGCCTTTTCACACTTTTAAAAGGGATGTCTCTGATACATGTTGATTATTCTCACATAGCTTTTGTGGACATGGAAAAGAAGCTAGTTGGGTAAGCAGTTATCTCTATTTTATGGGTTATTTTCTTTAGTGTAATTAAAGACCATGATTTTTTCTAAATGTTTGGACTCCTTTCCTCCTTTCAGTAACTTGTGAATTATTCCCTCAGCAGTCTCTAAATTGTTTCACTTTTTCATCGACTTGTTCTGTGTGCCCCTGGTTTAATATAGTTTCTTTTCCCATCTTTGTTTTCTTTAGAGCAGCTTCTACTTCACATATAATACAGTTGGGACTGTGATATCACAATACACATTTGCTGGTTCTATTTTTCTTGATGACAATGAATATTTGTTATAGAAATCCTCACAGGTCATTTCCATTTTCTAACACTGTGAATTGGCAGCCAAAATAGCTAATGATAATGTTGGCTGCAATGAAGAAGGTATATTATCAAGGTTGAAGGAGATTTTAATCTCACTGCACTCTTTTTTGATTAGGCTTAGAGTACTATGTTCAATTCTGGGTACCATAGTTTTGAAAATATAGAAACAAGGTAGAATGGGTCTAAAATACAATGATTGGAGAGGAGGAGAGAGAGCAAACATTTATTAAGAGACTACTATATGTCAGGCACTATGCTAAATGCTTTATAAAAGTGATTTCATTGATCCTTCACAATAACCCTGGGAGGTAGGCTCTATTACTATTATCCCTATTTTGTGGTGAGGAAATTGATAAAGATTAAGTGACATGCCTAGGGCTACATAGCTAATAGGTATCTGCAGATAGATTTGAACTCAAGTCTTTTTGACTTCAGTCAAACTTCAATGGTCTATACATTGCATCCCATAGCTGCCTCCAATGGTTAGGCTACTTCTAGAACGCTGTGATCAGTTTTGGGTTCCACAGTTTTAAAAAGGCATAGAAAAACTAAAGTGTCTAAAATATAATGACTTTGGTGGGAAAAACTGAGAATATTCCATCTAAAGTCTGGTTGGAAAAAATACTGAGGAAGTTCATACAAGAGAAGTGAAGACAATAATAACTTGTATTTATGAAGTATTTCAAAAGTTATAAAGCCCTTTACAGATATCATCTTACTTTACACTCATATCTCTGGGAGGTAGATGGTATTGTCATCCCCATTTTACAGACAAGGAAACTGAGTTGGAGGTTAAGAGACTTGTTGAGAATAACATAGCCAGTAAGTGTCTCAGGACCAACTTGTTCTCAGGTCTTCCTACCTCCAGTTTTACTTCACTATCCACATTGTGCAATCTTGCTGCCTTAGAGGGAACAGAATAGCTATCTTCAATATTAGAATTACTGTCATGTAAAAGTTGGAATGAATTTATCATTTCCCCCAATAATCAGAACCAGGAATAATGGGTTAATGTTTAGAAATTACAGTGACTAATAGGTATTTGATGTAAGAAAAACAAAACCAAAATTTCAGAAACTAAAGTTATAAAAAAATTGGAACAGGTTCCTGTGGAAGCTAGCGTTTTCCTCCTCATCTTGTGTTCCATAGAAATTTTTTGCTGACCATTTGTATATAGCCCCTAAGGTCCTTCCCAAATCATTGATTCTGTCATTTTATGATTCTATACACCAATTAAATCACAGATCTTTGAGGGACTGAAGTCAAGATTATTGTGCTGGCTCTGCTAATTAATGCTTCTAGATGCCTCCCTAATAGTTTTTGCTCCCATCTCCTCATGATGTTTGTTATCACTATTATCAACCTAATTTAGGCCCTCATTACTACTTCCCTGGACTATTCCAAAATCACCCTCCTGGGTCTTTTTACCTTCCTCTTTAGAGCTACCACGGACTTTAAGTCTATCTTTCTCTTTCAGGAGGTTCTTTGTGACAATCCTAGACTAATCTTCCTCATGTAAAGATCTGGTCACATTACATCTTTATTCAGAATCTAGCAAAGATTATCTATGCTACCAAGTCCTAATTCCTTGACTAGTATGGAAGGCCTGTCACAATCAATTAAAATTCCACTTTTCCAGCTTATGTGTCATATATCTCCCACCTATGAAGCTATGGTCACATACATCCTGAACCCCTTTGTGCATTTATCTCTACTTCCAGTCTTCATAAGGACAGAGAATTTGCTCTACCTACACCCTGTATGTATTTATGTATGTATGCATGTATGTATATCTCTTCTTTACCTTCTTCCTTAAGGCAACCAGGGTGCTCTATACAAAGGAAGCAAATAAGTGTTTGTTGAGTTGAAAAGAATTGAGAGAAAAGTTGGTTAATAAAAATTGTGCAATTTTAGTAAATTTATTTTCCTTTTTGGACTTCATCCTCTTCTTGTTTAAAATTGTCCTAGGCAGTCCTTAAAGTCCACAGCAGCTCTAAATCCCATGATCCTCTAAACTGGTTGAGAACCAGGATTTGGCTGAGATGAAGATTGTGCCATGTCTCAGGACTTGAGCAGACCAAGGGAATGATGGGGTTAGGTTACTCACATGAGCTCACAAGGGGTGTGTGAATGCAACCTGTCACCTTTTCCATGCCAAAATCACTACGTACTATGGAAAAAAAGAAGGTTGCCTGCACTATTAAAGCCAGCTGTTCTAAAGTGGATGGAAATGAGAGTCAAAATGAGACGTTGGAAGAAATTATATTTGCTTAATTAGAAAAAGACCCCAAATCAGTTCACACTGAATTTATCTTTTTTCTTACAAATCAGGCAGAGGTAGTTATAACTAATAATACGATTTAAAATGAGTTTTAAAAATAAAAAACAAAAGGAGAGGCAGAAAAAAGGTTTTCCTCATTTCTGAATAAGGAAAATATCAGGAAGGGAATTTTATATGGTAATATAATAATAATAATAATAATAGCAGCTATATTTATATACTATGTACCTAGAACTGTGCTAAGCATTTTACAGTTATTACCACATTTGATCCTTTTAACAACGCTGTGAGGTAGGGTTTTCCCACTATTATCCCCATTTTACAGATGGGGAAACTGAGGCAAATAGGATTGACTTCACTTCTTTCCAATTCCAGGACGGGGGCTCTATCCATCCTTTCAAGTCACTTAACCTCAACTTCTCTAATCCTCAGTTTGTTTAAGCAGCAGGTGGTGCAGTAGAGTGCTGAGCTCAAATCCAACCTCAGATACTTAATAGCTGTGTGACTCCATGCAAATCTCTTAGCCTCTGTTTGCCTCAGTTTCCTCATTTGTAAAATGAGGGCAATTAATAGTATCTATCTCCCAGGATTGTTGTAAGGATAATAATTGCAAAGCACTTAGTAGCACAGTGCTTAGAACATATTAAGCACTACATAAATGTTTGCTATTACTATTTTTTTTTTATCTGTAAATGAACTTGTTGAGATCCATGATCTCTGTAAGGCATTTCCAGCTCTAAATCTATGATCCTAGGATCCCCGTTATTTCAACTTATCCTCAAGCTCAATGTATTCAGGTCCCTTCTCTGTCCTGGTTGTCTGACATTTGAAGCTCTCCAATTTACTAACATCATTCCAAAATTGTGGTGCTCAGAATTAAACATGATATTCCAGAGGTAGTTGGACTGGGGAAGAGTACAAAAGGACTATACTTCTTTATTCTTTGAAGCTACACCTCTCTTAATTCAACCCAATATCTGATTAGCATTTTTAGCTATCATCTCAAATCACATTGTTTACTCTTTTGAATTTGTGTCCACTAAAGCTCCAAACTCTTTTTCAGAATACTTGTTTTGTAATCACCTCCCCCATTTTATATTTCCAATGTAAATTCTTTGTGTCCTGATGTATGACTTTATGTGTATCTCTATTAAATACAATCTTAGACGATTCATTCCAGTATGCTAGACTCTAAGGATCTTTTTAGATTGAGATTTCAATTTAGATCGCATGTAAGCTATCTTGCCTAGCTTGGTGTCATCTCAAAATTTATTATTGACAATATTGGCTGATACGTTAAAAATTTTAAACTAAAGCTTGTAATTTTAATACCTTAGAGCTTGTGTATTAGCTACTTATCTAAAAATTAGATCCTGCTAATACTAGATGATGGAAGGTGTTTGAGTCTCACCAAAGCAATCTGATTTAGAATGTACACTTGCTTAGGTAGGATCCAGATTATAATCATGAATATCCTTAATTTTTTAAAAAAGGTTAAGCTAGATAAGGGATCTCAAATGGTATGATTTGCAGAGAGTTTGGGATTGTCCTTTAAAAATTTTTTTTGCTCCCTCTGTCCAGAATGAACAATCTAATTAAATAATCCCTTTAATTTGTCATCACTAAACTATTTTCACAAGTTATATTTAAATTTTTAATATTATTCACAAACTTATAAACTGGCTTTAACAATCCTGGATTAAGGTAACTTTCAATCTCAAATCCAGGATCTAATTTTTAAAAATTGTTCAGTGTTTATTATGTTATATGTTTTCAGTTAAATGTTAATCATCAAATCCTTGTTTTATTAGAATTCACATATATGAAGTAGTAGCTTTCTCACTATATGACTAGCACTCTTACTCTTTTTTTTTGGTAAAAGCAACAAAATCATTCTTATATTATTGATAACTTTTCAATAATCAAGTAAGCAAATGCACAAATACTTTAATATTGGAAATTTAAATGAGATTTACCAAACCAAGAAAAAAAAAGATAGGTCTCCAAGTAATAAATGATCAAAGGACAGGAATAGATAGATTTCCAACAAAGAAATCAAAACAACTTATAGTCATATGAAAAAACACTCTAAATAATTACTGATTAGAGAAATGTAGATTTAAACATTGAGAAATTATTTTACACCCACCAGATTAGCTAAAGTAATAGAAGGAGAAAGTGACAAATATTGGAGAAGATATGGAAAAAATGGGACACTAATTCATTGCTGGTGGAATTGTGAATTGATCTAACCATTTTGGAGAGCAATCTGGAGTTAAAACTACCAATATCTTTTGACCCCTACTTAATCTAGATCCAACAGTGAGTAGGGAAAAAGGAAAAGAACCTATCCATTCTAGAGTGTTTATAGCAGGTCTTATAGTGGTAGAAAGAACTGAAAACTGCAGGGAAGTCCATCAATAGGGGGATGGCTGAACAAATTATAGTATAAGATTGTGATGAAATAGTACTATTCTATAAGAAATAATGAGCTTAATGATTTTAGAAAAAACATGGAAAGATGCACAAAATAAGGAAAAATGAAATGAGGAGAATCAAGAGAACATTGTATACAGTAGAATAAAATTGCTTTAAGAACAACTTTGAAGTTATTTTGTTTTTTACCAATACCCAATTTAATTATAAAGGGTATATCTGTATTCAAAGAGTTGACAAATAGAAGTATGTGCAGAATAATTTTACATATGTGTATGTGTGTGTGTGTGTGTGTGTATGTGTGTGTAGCTGTGTATTTGTGTCTAATGCATGGCATTTGTAGGGTAGAATGGAGGGAGAAGGAAAGGAAAGAAAAGAAATTTACATAATAATTTTGTTATATATTTGAAAGGAATAGCAAGTTGTGCATGGCAGACTTGTAGTTTTATGTGCAATCATCTTTTTTTTTTAATCATACTATGTTATAGAAATGCTTGCTTTCTATAAATTAAAAAGAAAATAAACTAAAAATAAAAAAGAAAAATAGAAGTTTAGTGAAAGAGAAGGGAGGACATCCCCAACATAATAAAATATATGACCAATTTGTGAAAGTACAGACCATGTTGAGGAGATAACAGTGGTTCATCTTAACTGGAATCCAGAGTATATGAAAAGGAAAAGTATAAGCAAAGGTTGTAAAGATAGGCTGATGCAAGATTGTGGAAGGGCTTAAAGGTGGGGCAAATTTTTTTTTAAATTTTACTTGGCAGGCTGTGAGCATTTTTGAGCAAATTTTAAGCAAAGAGAAGACTACGTCTACTCATAAAGAAGACAAATCTGCTAGTGGTATGAATGATAGAGTGTATTGGGAGGGGATAGATTGCAGGCTCTAAGAGCTATTAGGAGGTTATTATTACAAATCTATGAATGAGGTTATAGCCTTTATTATCTCAGGTTATGTCCTCCATGTTTTCTCAGATGGAAGTGATTTCTTCTTCATCTGATCTCATAATATATTATATTCCTATTATGGATTTATGATATTTTAATTTGTATTATATTAATCTCTGTCTCTATGTAGTCCCCTATATTAGGATGTAAGTTCCTTGAAGATTAGGATTATAACATTTATTTTTGTATTTACTGTAGCATTTAGTTTTGCACAGTGAAGACTTAATATTTGTTGAATTTAGTTAAGTATTTATTAAATGCCTTTTAAGTACATGGGACTGACTATACTAGACACAAATCATTTTCTTATATTCTCATCCCCCAATCTCTTACCCCAGCATTTAGTATAAAGCTAGACACAGAGTCTAGCTTACTTAATGAATATCAAGTATATTAAACTGAAAAACCAGTGATACTAATTAATATATTCTCTTGGTTTATGAGAGCACAAAAGGCTTTCTCCCTAGGATATTAGGATTCCTCTTACCTTGATTATTTCTTCCTCTATTTTTTTAACTTTTCCCTTTCCCTTCACCAGCCTCACCTCTGGTCCACAAGCTTGGCAAATCTGAATTATAGTAAGAGACCTATTGCCAAGAACTTATGCTTAAGGAACAGAGAAATCTGAGGTATAAGAATCAATGCTCAAAATTAAGAAATATGTTATAAGTGAGCTTCTCCAACCCTTCTTTACAGATGAAGAAACTGAAGCTCAGAGGAGGGATGAGATTTGTCTAGTCATGCAAATAATAACAGAGCTGGGATTTGAATCTAGCTAGGTCCTTTTAGTAGCCTTTCCACTGCATAATTATGGTGCTAGTAGAAATCATGAGACAGAGGAGGTAGAGGATGATTTTTGATAGACATGGAGAGGATGGTGAGAATGATGAGAATTACTGTCTATGGAAAAATATACTTAGGTTCCAGCTCTTAATAATTATATGCTCTGGGTTAAGTTTTTAGAATAATTATAGATTTATAAATCATTTATTTAAACTCCCTTTCCATACAGATGGAGAACCTGAGTCTAAAAGAAAGTATATGACTTATCTAGAATTACAAGGCTAGTTTAATTTTCAAAAATGTGATTTAAACCGAGGTCTTCCCGACTCCAATTTTAGCATTACCATGAGCTCTCTTATTCTCTGTGAGACCTTAAAGATCATTGCGTCCTAACACTATATAGTCAAGGATCCTAAATTCCTTTCTAGTTTTGGCATACTGTGATTTTAAGACCCTTGGATTATAGAGCAAAGGCAAAATATTCTGGATGAGCACATGCATCCTTTGCCCTTGGAGCCAATCAAGTTAGTCAAGAAACATCCTATGCCCTTGGAGCCAATCAAGTTAGTCAAGAAATCTAAGTGTGTTCAAGTCTCTTTCAATATTTCTATCCTCAAACTAAGTGCCTTTACTTTAGATTACTATTGATTCATACATGAAATAAAAATCTAGTGCTCTCTATTTGCAACAGATTTGGGAAGTATTATCTAATTATTCTGAGTACATTACCACATAACCATTAAATGACTATAGCAAAAAACATTACTGGGATCTAGTTTCATTTGCATTTCTACTGTGTGCAGTACCAAAACTCAATTCAGAATTATGCAAAAAAGTCAATGGATGAATGAAATATTGAATGAGTTTGTCCAAGGAATTGTAACAAAGACAAAAAGTTTACATATCTAAGATGTGACATATATACAAACTTTTGTTTTAAGGACATCTTAGATCCCCCTTGCACTTCTATACCTAATTATATAAGTAGAAAGCCTCAAATGCAGAAAACTTAGCCATAATGAGAACAGAGTTAAAAAGATCTGCCATGAAGTAATGTATATGGAAAAAACCCCTGAAGACAAAATCACTGGTCTATCATTTTGTACATTTCCATTGCTGCCCTTCTCTACCCATAGCTCACATGTTGGTGGGACTGGCTTAAATCCTAAATACCATTTTCCAATAAGCCATGCATAAAAAATTGCCTGGAAATATTTAAAGCAGATGGTAAAATATAGAGTAAAAGAACTTAAGAACACTGGCAGAAAAAAGCCCTCAGTTAAATGACCAAGAAGCATTGTAGTATATTTGCAGAACAACAAATTGTAGAACTATAAAGGAAAAATACAGGATATCCCAAAAGTTGTACTTCAGTTTTAAGTTTTAATAATTTAAAGTTAATTAAATTTTAATTTCTTAAAATTGTACTAAGACTTTATATGGTAAGCAGTAAGGGAAAAAGCTTTCAAATTCCAAGAAGAACTAGTCAGAATAGCATAAGACTGCTGTGTTTTTTCAAATAAATAAAAGGAAAAATTGAATATGATATTCTGGAGAGAGTGGGTGTTCATCACTGGTTCATCACCCTTCTTTCCACTAACACATTCACCATATTAGTTTGGGCTCTCATCACCTCTTCTCTAGGTATCTTAATATTTTAATGGCTTTTATTAAATGATTACTATATGCCAACCACTGGCAATACAAATAGAAAATCAAGACAATATGTGCTATCAAGAAGTTCGTCATTCCAATAAGTTGAGACAACACATAAAGGATGAGTCAATTTTGTAGCTGATAAAAAGGCAAAGTGACATTCAAGGTGGGAAAGGCCATAAGAACTTCACAAAGTAATGTCAGGACAGATAATTTCCCACTAATTGACTGCTGGGAAAACAGCAGTGAGTTCAAGGGTCCAAGGGATTCAGGATTACCTCCAATAGAATAGAGAAAGGAAGGGAAAAGCATCCAGCTTAAAAAACGTATTAATTTCTGTAAACATTCCAGTATGGAATTGGGATCTACTGGTAGGCCAAAGCAGTGGAGTGGAAGATGATCAGCAGGTGATTTTTTTTTTTCAGCAAAGCAACTAGAATTAATACCTGTTATTTAATCTCCCTATGCCTTAGTTTCTCCAACTACAAATTCAGAGGGCTAGACTCAGTGATCTCTGAGATCTCTTTTTATTCTAGCTTTTTGATCCTGTGATTCCAAGCTTTCTTTGAACAGTCATAAAGACTATCAACAAATGGGCCAATGGAAGGAGAATCCAGAAAAATAAAATCAAAAACTTCATTATCTCTTATTGCTAAAGCTAACATTTTAATACAATATCAAATAATAGTAAATAATGGGCAATCTTGTTCCATCTATGATCTTATTGGGAATGCTTCCAGTTTATCCCCATTACTAAAATGCTTGCTGATAGTTTTAGATAAATGCTACTTATCATCTTAAGGAAAACTCCATTTTTTCCTATGTTCCTTAGTGTTTTTAATAGGAATTTTGTCAAATGCTTTTTCTGCATCTATTGAGATAATCATATGATTTTTGTTAGTTTGGTTATTGATACAATTATGCTGACAGTTTTTCTGAGATTGAATCAGCCCTGAATTCCTAGAAACCACAAACTTTAGAAGTAAAAGTAGTTGCTGTCTCTATCAAGCATTATAGTTACAAAGTTCTTAAAAATATTTTATTTCATTTGAGCTACCAACAATCCTGTGAGGGCTGGTGACAGGAACTGAGATTACCATGATTTCAACCATAAGGAATCTGAGGCTCAAAGAGGTTAAGGTTTAGGTATTTGCCAAAAGTCTTAACAGTTAATAAGTGAAGAAGACAAAATTTGAATCTAATCCATATTGTTTGATTCAGAAGTCCATGTAGCTAGGTAGACCGATGGATAGAACATCAGGCCTGAAGTCAGGAAGACCTAGGTTTAAATCTAACATCAGACATTTACTAGCCATGTGAACCTCATCAAGTTCCTTAACTTCTCTCTAAGTCTCAGTTTCCTTAATTGTAAAATAGAGAACAGAACAGTAACTACCTCGTAAGGTTGAGTGTGGCTTAAATGAGATAATATTGGTATAGTGCTTAGCATAGTATCTGGCACATAGTAAGTACTTAATAAATGCTTTTTCCTTTCCCTTTATTTACATCATTTTCTCCATATCTCCCTTAGTGCTTTGCACATTATTTTGCACATTATAGACACTCAGTAAGTGTTAAGTTGAATGGAAATTTCAAGATCATATTTTTTAAAAGGAAATTATAAAATAAGGATAAGCCTTATACCTATGATTTCATTGGTATAAGGAATTCCCAGATAACTCTCTTTACCAATGCAAATCATAATCTTCTCTTCAATTTATAATAATTATAACTAATATTTATACAGTACTTTAATATTTACAAAGTACTTTTTACATGCTCTTTCACTTGATCCTCATAACAAATATGTGAGACAAGTACTATTACTTTCTCCATTTTACAGATGAAGAAACTAAGATTGTAAGAGTTTACATGACTTGCCCAGAGTTACTCAGCTGTTAAGTGTAAGAGGAAGGATTCAAGTTTAGACCTTTTAGATTCCAAGGCCTAGATTCCAGCTTCTTAAATCGTGGTTCATAACCCAATATGGGGTTTTAAAACTGAATGTAGGGACGTGAATGTATGACATTATCAGTAATGTTTGATTTGTTTACCTATTTTATATCCTTATAGACCTGGGGTTATGTAAAAATTTCTCAGGTGATAAGGGGTTAAAAGTGGAAAAAGTTTTAAAAGCCCTGGCCTAGAGTACTGAGAAATTAAATGACTTGCCTGGGGTTTCAGAATCAAGAGGCAAAGATAAGAATTGAACTCAGATATTTCTGGTTTCAAGGTCTGTTTTCAATCCTCTATGCTATCCTATCTCAAGAATGCAAACATATAATGTGAAAAGGAAATGCTTGTTTTATTCCATAAATTAAAAGGAAAAAATTTTTAAATGAAGGAAAAAAGGGAGGTTCTTATAGCCCTATTGGCTTGGAAAGTCTTTGAATATAGAACCAGTTTGTTAAATTTAAAGAAAATTAATGCAGTCTTTGCTGGTTGCCTGAAGGCCCAAATGGCTAAGTTTGAAGAGGCTGGCCATAAGGTGATAAAAAGTTTGGCTCCTGAAAACCATCCATGGAAGTCATAGAAGAGTTAAAACATATATATATATATATATATATATATATATATATATATGGAGAGAATGGACAGACCATTAGAAAAATCACAGATCTTTGAAGTGTTGAAGATATTGAATTATGAAAAATGTCACCCTCGACCTCTGATAATATCTGACATATTATTAATCTCCACATCTTCCCTTAAGTTATCCCAAAAAGTTGTAGTTAGAAGCCCCTACTCTCAAAAGCCCTTTGATAATTTAATTCAATTCACTAATCTAGTATGCAAACATATACCAGGCACTGTGCTAAGTAGTAGGATCCCAGTGACAAAAATAAAATAGTACCTACCTTCAAGGAACTATATTTTACTGGGAAAAAGGAAACACACACACACACACACACACAAACATACACAGAATATATGAAAAGGATTTCTAGGTGAAGGGTAATTCACTAGAACTGGAATTCCAGAAGGCAAAATGGAAAATTAGGGAATAAATGAAAAATATTTTGAAGCATTTAAAAGATTTCAAGCACTTAGGATATAAAGAAAAAGCAAAGCAGTACGTTCTCTTAAGAAGCTCATGATCTAATTGAAGGAGGCAATATATGAAAGATTACTCTACTCTGAGGTAGATAAAAAGGCCAGGAAGTCCTAAGGGTCAGCCTGAGTCAGATAGCAAGGCCCAGAGATGCTTAAGTTACATTAGTGGGTCAGGACAGCCCACAAATCAGAGCACATGGTAAAGCCTAGTGATACCCCATCTCCTCTGAGCTGTATGAGCAGTCACACAGCCCCGTTTGTCTTTGGTGACTTTAGCTGGGGAAGGGGTCCGAGAAGGTAAAGCAAGAGGAGGGATGAGGTTGGTACGGATGGATACGAAGGTGGTCAAGGAAGGGAACTTGAGCCTAGGCAGCTCACAAATCAGAAACATGAGAATTCTGAGTGGAACTCCCTTTGACAGAGTATGTTATTATCTACCTCATTCTTCCTTTCCTCCATTATTCATAATTTGCATTTCATAAGATGAAAATACACAGCCCTGAGCTTTGCTCTTGTCTCCTACAAAACTACCCGTATAATACAGGACCTTGAACTTGCGATGCATGACATGCATTATCTTGCCTATCTTACTGGCCATTTCAAAGCTAGGCCGGCTACATTCTGTCCATTCTTTTTATCCAGCTAAAAACTTGGACTCTTCCCTAGCCCTCCGGGCTCTGGTTGGTGAGCTTATCTTGCCTAGATCCTTTCCTCATCTTTGCCAGCTCCTCTCGTGTGTGTACTTCTCTCACAGTCTTTGAGGGTAAGAACTGTCTTTCTTTTTTTCATCCCTAGCACTTGGCAGAGAGCATCTTACAGTAATAATAGATAATATTTATATAGCACTTACTATGTGCCAAGCCCTGTGCTAAGTGCTTTACAATGACTGTCTTATTTGATGTTTACAACAACCCTGGGAGATAAGGGCTCCACTTTCAAGGAGGAGAAACTAAAGCAAAAAAAGAGCCAGGAAATATCTGAAGCCATATTTGAACTCCAGTCTTCATGATTGCAAGCCATCCCCTCTATCTATTGGGCCACCTAGTTTCTATGTGTTTAATCAATACTTTTAAAAAAATTATTCATTCATTATGGACTTTAAGTAATGTGATGTCTGTTTCTGAGGATAAATTAATTAATTTGATCCACTTGGGACCCAACCATAACTTTTAAATGTGATAAAATCATGTTTGTGGGTCTCTCTCTTTTTTTTTGGCTTCTACTGATTACACTGATAAACTTGAACATTAAATAAATTCTGCTGATTTTGCTTATGTAAACAATAAAATTGAATTCACTAACATATCAAGAGATAAAGTGATGGAGGAATTGATAACTAGCTGCTCATTAAAAACACATCAGCTCTTTAATGCATACATACACATGTGTATATATATATATATATATATATATATATATATATGCATATGCATATGTATATTTAAAATGGCAAGAATGCAGGCTTTGAAGATAGCATCTAATTTGCTGCCACTCAGTAAACATGCATATACAAACCATCCTGTACAAACACAACACAAACTATATATACCATGCAAATGTAAACCTTACAAACATACACAAACCACCCCATACAGACACAAAACAAACTATATACACCATGAAAATGTTAATTTTGTGAACACATACAATATAATAGTATGGAAACGGAACATTTCTCCCCCATCATTTTCTTTGCATTGAATGAGAACACAAGTCCCTTGGAGGTCTTCCAGGATGCTTAAACTGGCAAGAGTTTCTTTAATTAGTGTACAATAGTGCAGAACAGCTTTTTATTCTCCTTGTTTCATTTCTACCTCAGCCTGGCTCCAACAAGCAAATGGGGTTAGAGAATTAGTACATAACAGTTTTCTTTTCAAAATAAAAACTGGGATTGTTGATAAAATGAGGGGGCACAACACTACGAAGGTCCCAATTACTGGATTATGGCCTTAGAGCTGGCTTAGAGGCTATCTGGACTGTTCTCCAATTTTATAGAGGGGGAAGATGAGATACTAGGAGGAGACACAAGGAAGTTAAGTGACTTCCCTAAGATCACACAAGTTATAATACCAAAGGTGAGGTTTGCACCTAGGTTTTCTGTCTCTATAGTGCATATTCTTTCTCCTACAGCACTCAGATCTAAAACTTCAAAGACTGTTTAGTTTAACCCCCATATTTTACAGAAGAGGAAGACCAGACCAGGTCACATAGGTAGGGAGCAGATTTGAGCTTAAGGTTGTCTGGCTCCAAATCCATGTTTTTTTCACTGGTGACCAAGAAAAAAAGTCAGAGCAAAACAAAAAAAAGGGATGATGGTGGTGGCCTGGCCTGGATTTTAGCAAGCTGAGCTGTTGGATTATATGTTCTCTCTAAGGAATATGAGAGATATGATATTCCATGATCATCTTGTAACCCCTATCCTTTCATTCACTTTCTTTATCTTGCTTCCTACCCTGTCTTTCCTTCCCCTTCTTGTCTTTGATCTTAGATACTTCTCTGTCTTAGTACCAACTATAAAATGAAAAGTTGTGCCAAATTACCATGTAATTTCAAACAACTGGTCTTTCAGGAGGATCTGAAAGCCACACTACAGAGTAAGTTTGTATTGCTCTTAGGATTTAAAGGCATGCCAATGGATATTGACTCCCATGTATATTCATATAATATTTAAGAGAACTGATCCTTTTGGGTCACAATTATAAAGAGTACAAGCAGAATTTGACTCTCAAATTAATAGTACAACCTTAGACAAATTCTTTAACCTATCTAAACTTTACTTTATTCATATGTAAAATATGGATAAAAATATCTCACAGAGTTTTCATGAAGATCAAATGAGATAATGAATGCACAGCTCTATATAAATGTGAATTGTTATTATTGTTATTAAAGCTTATAGGTTGATTTTAGGATAAAAATTGACTAATGTGGATGATGGGAATGGTGCCTTGGTCATCCCTCTAGATTAAGAGACAGCCTTGAAGTTAGTATCAAGAAGTCGAAGTTGGAATAGGGATTCACACTCTTACTAACTCTGGAATTCTTAATCCCATCTGTGATGTAAACTTTACTACCACTTCTCTCAGTTTCCTCATCTGTAAAATGAAGAGCTTAATCTAAATGAACTCTGAGTACTAGCTCTAAATCTATCATTTCTCGCTGAGTCTCAGCTCCTTTACCTGTAAAATAGACATAATAAAACAATTATTCACTACACCAAGTAGTGATTTAAGTATAAATGTATGAGTTGGGCATTTCTGTGTTAGATTAATTCAGTAATAGTTTTTAAGTATAGAGTATTCACAAATGACTTGTTGGAGTACTTGGCTGCTTGGCGAGAAAGAATTTTAAAACAGTCACCTGAAGAGAGAAGTCAGTATGATCCCAGAAAATTGAGTACATTTCACCAATCGAAATATGTTCTAAAAATCTTAATCTATGAATGAACAGTATAACAAAGCCACACCCCAAATAAAGATGAATGTGCTGCAAAAGAGAAGTACCTTTCAAGATTATTCTAAATATAGATTATTTAGCTGAGCTAAATAGAGATGGAAAGAATCTTTAGATGTCTATATAAGCACATACATCTCTCAATATGAGAGCTGGAAGATATTTGGAATGCCTTCTTCATATCCACACAATATTTAAGTTGGAAAGATCTTTGGAAATCAGTTAGTTCACCCTAGATCAGATGTCTATCCTACAGTTTAAATTTTTTTTTATAGGTTGTCTCTCCTAATTAGAAGCTGGGCCCCTTAAAAGCAGGAAATCATTTGCTTTTTTTCTACTAGTATCCCTAGCACTTGGCACATAGTAAACACGTAATAAATGCTTTTCATTCATTTTCATTCATTCTTTCACCAAAGAAATAAAGTGAATTTCTTAAATTTAAACAGTGAATAATATCATAAACAGAAACAGGACTGAAACCCAAGTGCCTGGACTACTAGTCCAATGCTTCCAAAATTACAGTATTTAAGAGTTGAAAGGAAACTCAGAAGACCTTTAAGATTATACTAAACATTACAATATCCCTAACTAGTGGTCAATCTCTGATGAAGATTTTTAATGAAAGGGATCTCATCATCTCAAGTTAGATCATTATATTTTTTGTGGTTTTATGTATTAGAAAGTCTTTCTTCTATCAAGCTTAAAATCCATGTATTTGTAATTTCTTCCTGTGGGTTTTAATACTGGGGTCAAACAGAATAAATAGAATCCCTATTCCACAAAATAGCCTTTCCAGTAGTTGAAAGTGCCTGTCTTATCTTTCTTAAATCTCTGATTTTAGTGAACACTGCTAAGCATTCACAAACCATCTCTTTAATACCTTTAATACATTAATGTGTATTCTAGAATTTTACCTAGAATCAAAGTTAAGCTCCTTAATTTATTGCTTGTCAACACAACTCCCTCTTTTTTTTTTTTTTTTTTTAAATTGGGACATGTGCCCTTCTTGGTTCCTATGACTTCACTTTCATTTGCTGTAATCTTTAATGGATTATTGACAATAACTAAGAAATATCTTTCATTTCTTTCAGGATTCTAGGAATTCATGTATTCCTATCTCAAGTTTAGTCAATACATAGACTTTTTCCCTTAGTTTTGCAGAGAAAAAAAAATTCTTTAGAAAAATGCCAACCTTGTCTTCATTGAGCTAAGAAAAAACAAACAAAATCAGATTCAAAAAAAGCAAATAAATGGGCAAGTTTACAGAATATAGTTTTGCAGATCAAAACAACCCTAGAAGAGATTGATTGGCCTACATAGGAAGCCTGGTTCCTCTCTACCATCCTGCCTGAGTCAGGAGTTTGAAAAGCCTGCCTTATGACCATAATAACACAAATCTCAGCAGGTAATGTATAAAATGCCAAATGTTTGGAGAAAGAAGCTGATTGAGACAAGTAGTTAGCATCATGGCTAACAATAAAAGCTATCTGTTAAAAGATTTTTATAGCAATTTTTATAATTGCTGTAGCTTGCCTCCTGATGCAGCCCTGACCTACCAGGTCTAAATTTCTGCTCTTTCAACTTGGTTCTTACTTATCTTAGACTTTGGTGTGCTGAAAAAAATCACAGCACCAACCTGGCTTGGCCTTTTGGTTTAAGCTTGTTTTGGATCCTAATTTAGATTTCATTCTTCCTCTTCAGGAAGGAACTATTTCTCCCTATGCTCTAGTGTTTACCCTAATACTGGCACAACATTAGGGATAAAAAAATTCTTATTCCTCTTTTCAACCCTCATGGGAAATAGTTGCCCCTTCCAGATCTATCCTTAGGGGTCTACTTTTATATATATATATATATATATATATATATATACATACATATACATATACACACACACACATATATACACACATACAAATTATATAACGTAAAATAAATATATTATTTATTTATTATATTGATTTGCGAGACAATTGGAGTTAAGTGATACATATAGCCTCTAAGTATTAAGTGTCTAAGAATGAATTTGAATTCAGATCCTCTTGACTCCAGGGCCAATGCTTTATTTGTTGAGCCATCTAGATTACATTTATATAGCACTTTTATCGTAATACTTATGTGAGGTATTATAAGTATTATTGTTCCCATTTTACAGATGAAGAAATTGAGATTTAGGGAGGTAAATTAGTTGACCCAAGTCACAAAGTTAATGGTTTCATGAGGGTGAGAACCAAGAATAACTTGAAGTTCAATGCTTTTTTCTTTTTTATAAGCAGCCTCTCAACTCCCTCTTGCGGCCATGAGGAATAAATTTGTTTTAAAATTGATTAAATAGTAAACCATTAGAATAACAGTATACATTTGGCCCACCTTCTAGGCACTTCTATGAATTTATATTATAATAAAAAAGTCATGAATAATCAGGCTTATGCCTAATGACTTTTCTTCTCTTTCTAAAGAGTATAGAGATCAGTTTTCTATAACCTCCTTATCTGTGAGATGGATGAGTGAAAAATCTGAGCTTGGGATAAGAATTCAGAGTGAGATCTAGAAAAATTCCCCCTTCTCCCCCAAATCCATTAGGTACATTCTTTTCCCTTGGAAGATCTGTGATCATTTTAACTAGAGGAATGAGAATATGAGACAAGGTAGAACCCAAGAGGCAAATTCAGCTCTTCTGGGAATAACTAAATCAATGTAGGAAGCTTCTTTGTTTAAAAATTTTCTTTCAAACTTAATATCAAATATAAATATAAAATTAAACTTGTAATAATTCAAATTTAAGAAAATTAATTTCAATATATAAAATATCAACTTTTCAATTATGATCTAAGTCTCCATTATTTTCCTTTTCATTAATTTTTCCTTTTATATGTTCATATTGAATATTTTTCCTTTCTAGTATCTCAATATCTTTGCAGATATCTTTATATTTCTTATTCTTGCTGATTTTAAAGCTCTCTATAAATGTTGTATATTATTATTAGCTTAAATGCATTATAGTGGGACAGAACTATACTACAATTTATTGGGCCTTTTAATACTCCTGTTATTAGCAGTATGGTTTAATGCATAGAGATCCAGTCTTGGAGTAAAGACCCAGATTCAAGCTCAACCTCTGTCACATATTGACTGGGTAATTCTGGGCAAGTGAGTTATTGAAGCTCTCAGTGGCCCCAGGAAACTAAGACTAGAAATTGCAGAACAGTTGCTGGTCTGCATTGGTAGGGAGTACTTCCTCTCTGAAAATTCTACAAATCAACAAAATCAAAGGTCCTGAAAAAAAAGAAAATGAAACAAAACAAAACTCTATTATTGGGCATCTGAGTTGCTTCCAAGATTTGCAATTATAAAAATTGCTATAAAAATCTTTAAACTGATAGCTTTTATTGTTTCAATTTGAAAGATGTATTTTAATACATTAAAATAAATTTTTCTGCACAGGATATATTGACAACAATTAAATCTATTGTGTCTATGGAGATGATTATTTATATAACTTCACAGATACATTGCCCTCTAAAAAGTTATCAACAATTTGCAGTTCCTCCATGAATGATTCAATAAATCTATTTCCCTTTAATTCTGTTAACAATGTCATTGCTTTGAATTATTTTTTCCAATTTGATAAGTGTGAGGTTTTTTAAATTATTTATTGTTAGTTATATATCATATATAATATACATATATAATGTTACATGTTGCATTGAAATATTTATATTACTATTTATTATTTATTACTGTAATTTATATTTTACATCTTTGTAAGTCAGTAATCACTTTTACACATGATTAATCACAATTTGTATTTCCCCTTTTAAAAAGTCTATAGCATTTTTTAATTTATCTATTAGAGACTAATAATTGCCTTTGCAAATTTTCAGTATTTCCATAAAAATTTTAGATGTCAAGTTTTTATCTGTAATAAGGACCACAAATATTTTCCCAATGTGCTCTTTTCATGATATTGTTTTTTTGTTGTATGGAAACTTTTATTTTAAGGCACTAAAGTATTATGTTTTTAAAACATAATGCATATGTTATCCCTAATAATTCATTCTACTTATTTAGTAGAAAAAGTCAGTTCCCCCATTACAATCTAGATAAATATATTATTCCATATCTTCTATTTTTTTATACTTATTTTTGACATTGTTTGAGGTTTTTTGTCCAGTAGAATTCATTGGGGTATATGGTATAGGTCAAAATTCATTTCCTGCCAAATTGCTAACTAATTCTCCCAATATATTTGTCAAGTAATAAATGCTATTCCTCAGACTTTTATTATCTATAGTTTATTATATTTATTATCTACACCTTTATTAAATACTAGTTTTCTGAATATATTTGATTATATTTCAGTTCCCTTCCTGATTACCATCACACTGCTGTAGTACCATATAATTTTGATAACCATTTTGAAAAATGTATTAGTCTTAGAGAGTCTCCCCCCCACCTCTTTTTTCTCCCCATGTACTTCTTGAGATTTTTGTTCATTTGTTTCTCCATATCAACTTCATTGTACTTTTATGCAGGTTTATAAAGAAACCAGAGAACTTATTTCTATGCTAACACTTACTGAAAACCATTTAAACCTACTGGACAAAGAAAAGAAAAATTGAAATGGACCTTGGAATCATAGAACCATGAAATGTCAGACCTAGTCTTAGTTTCCTAAACTATTGGAACTGGAAGAGGACTAGAGAGATCAGATTAGTAAACTGAAGCCAAAACAAAGGAATTACTTGCTTAAAATCTTGAAAACAATGAGTCAGGACCAGGACTATAATCTATGTATACAAATTCCCATTTTGGGGGTTCTTTCTCTAATTTCAAGCTATCTATGTAAAGGGACAAGGTCTTAACTATGTTTTTTATGATAGAGTATTAACATTAAAAAGAGAAACCAATTGGTGAATGACTAAACAAACTGTGTTATATAACAGACGAGTTGCTGATGCAATAGAGAAACTGTCAGGCCTAGAGCTAAGAAGACTTGAATTCAGGTCCAGCCTCTGATACCTTTTAGTTGTATAACTCTAAACTTAGTTTCTGTTTGTTTCTGTTTCCTCAACTATAATAATAATTGTACCTATCTCCTACAGTTGTTGTGAGGATGAAATAAGTAATATTTGTAAAGCAATTAGCACATAGTAGGCACTATAAAAATGTTAGTTGTTATTATTATAGCATTGTTGCCAGATGAATGTAATGGAATAATATTGTGGTCTAGGGATCAATGAATGTAAAGAATACAGACAAGCAAAGAAAGACCTTTAATAATTGGTTCAAAGTGAAGTAAACAGAATGAGGAAGCAATATCCTGTATATAAGAATCACAATAATATAAATGGGAAAAACCAAAAAAGCACAAAACTGAATGCTATATATTTATAGTAATTAAACTTGAGACGAGAAAATGCATATTCTTCTCCATTTTTACAAAAGTGTGCAACTATGGGTATAAAACATTGCATATACTTCCAGAACTGGTTGATGTGTTAGTCTTACTGACCTGCTTTTTTCTCTATCTTTCCCATATTTTATTACTAGGATGGTTTTCTTGGAGGAGCAAGGGATAGTTATATTTGGAAAGGAATGTAAAAACAAAACATATTAATAAAAACATTTAAACTCTTAATTGGAGACCATATTGAAATCCCATGTGTGCAAAGCTCCTACCAACATATCCTTATGGATTCGTTTTTATAATATAGCTCAAAAAGAGCTTTTAAAAGAACCTTCAAAAAAATCAAGGAAAAAAAAACACATTTTAGAGCAGATGTTCCACATGGAACCATTACAGGCAGTACTATTGAAGTGAGTAGCAGGAAAATACCATACCTTTCTGAATCCCATTGGTTTCCCAAGAGGACTGTGAGCCTGTGGGTTTTTTAAGGGAGGGGGAGGGAAGAAAAGGAGGAAAGGAAGGGAGGAAGGAGGCAGTAAAGGGAGGTGGGGAAAGAAGAAAAAAGAAAAGTAAGTTAATTCAAAAATCCCAACAGAGCCTACAATGGAATATTCATTTTGCTGGGAGAATGTTTCCTTAAAAATTCTGGTCATCTGGACAGCCTGAGCTAGCAGGTAATTTGATTTAATGAGCTTTTTAACACACATCAGGAGCACAACCCCGGTGGGTCTTGTTTCCTAATAACTTAAATCCAAGGCACAGTTGCCTCATGCATAGCTTTGACTCTCCTGACACCTCGTGGCCAAACTTATTAAACTCCAGGCAAAGAATGAATTAAGATTGTAAACTACTGGACTTCAAGATCCTTCAATATCATGTAGTCCAATATCTAATTTTACATATAAGGAAAGTTATGTAATTTAATTTACACATTAAATTAGTGGAAAACTAAGCCTAGGACTTGGATTTCCTTATTTTTACCTAATATTCTTTCCACTGAACAAATACTTGTAATACAAATACTTGTAAGAGAAACATAGAGGGAGTGTTTGTTTTCAAAGAGTTTACAATTATGAAGAGAAAATAGTTGTACTTGTGCTAAGAAGTAATAACACAAGAAAAATATATGCTAAGTATGAAATGAGATGTATAGGCAGCTAGAGGTTTCAGTGGATAGAGCACCTGACCGGGGTTAGGAGACCTGAATTCAGATTTGGCCTCAGACTCTCAGTAGATGTATGACACTGGCAAATCACTTAACCTCTGTGCCTTAATCCACTGGAGGAGGAAATGGCAAACCACTCCAATATCTTTGCCAAGAAAACTCCATGGGCAGGCAGCATTGGTGTTCTAAAATCCATGGGGTCACAAAGACATAACTGAAAGACTAAAGAACAACAATCACATGAGACATGCAACTGAACATGTATTTGGAATTTAGGAAAGAGAAAAATTACTTTGAGTCAGACTAACTAAGGTGGGCTTAATTCAAAGTGTGACTTTCTCAGCTTACCTTACTGAAAAACAATGAAATGTAGAGGATATGACTTTATGTACCTAAAAGTGCTTTTTCTTGGATGCCATAATACATTTATTCTTTGACACCTACCTCTAGCAAATTTCTGGAGTCTTTGAGTTTGGATTTGTAGAGCATCCAACGGTAGCGGAGATCCTCCAAGTTTTCACAGGTCCCATTCTTTGTTCGGAGAGAAAGAAGATTTTCAAAAAGATGCTGACCTTCTGGAAGCCTATCTTGTAGCTCCTATAAAAGGTAAAAATAAGGTCACCTATATATAGGATGCAATCAATATAATGATAATTTGGTCTGTAACCCTAAAACTCACTTAATGAAACTAGACAACTTAGCACTATTCCTAGTTATTTAGATAGAAAATCTTGATTAAAAACATTTATTCAAAAACCACAGTCTTATATGAGCCACAATGATTTTTTAATTCATTGAAATAAAAATGTATTATTATTATTGTTACCATTCTTACTATAAGGGACAATTTAAGGCCTGGAGGCAAGAAGACTCATGTTTCTGAGTTTAAATTTGGCTTCAGACACTTAACTAGTTGTGTGACCCTAGGCAACCCACTTAACTCTATAAAGATTCTGAGTATCACCTCAGAGAAAAGAATAAATATCTGTATTATAAACAGAGAGTTGGAAGTGACCTCTGATCAGAGGTCATTTGGTCCAATACTGCAAATAAAATCTGAGTCAAAGAAATGAAGTGACTTTCTTAAGGTCAAAGAGTTATTAATAATTAGGACAGGGAGTTAAAAGAGTTAGTCTTAATTGTTGGTTTTTCCTTTTCTTTAAAAAAAAAAAGATTCATATGGTGCAGAGGAAAGGGCACAAGACTTACTTAGAGTCAAGGGAAATGGACTGATAATCCCAGTTCTAATCACTAACTACTATATGATTGCTTTGAAGTTCAGTTTCTTCATCTGCAAAATAGGAATAATTACATTTGTATTGCTTACCTCACAGAATTTTCATAAGAAAATCACTTTGCAAACCTTAATGTACTCCATAAATGTGAGTTGAAAGTATTTCAATTAAATAGTTTTTTAGCATATCATTTGCAAAGCATTAATTTAGATATCTCTTAGACACTTAACCTTTATGTGTCAAAATGGAGCTATCTTTTGCCTTCAAGAAATTTATATTCTATTGAGGGACATAGAATATATATAAGCAAATATAACATAATTTAAGGAAGAGACCATTAATTAGAAGGATGAAGGAAAGCCTCATTGAGGATGTGGCAGCATTTTAATAAAAATTCAGAAAGGTAAATATAAAGGGAGAAATGCAATATAGGCATGAAATACAATGGTTCCATGTAAGCAATTCATTAATCAATCAATAATTTGTTAAATACTGTGTGTCAAATATTGTACTAGGATAGAAATACATGGAATGAAACAATTCCTAATCTCTAGGAATTTGTAATTGGAGAGAAAAACAAAATATACAAATAGATACATATATGCACATACATAATAAATGTTACAGTAGTTTTCAAAGAAGACAAGTGTGTGCTAGTGAATATTTAACAACTAGCTCCTCGGAGAAAATGTATACAGGACATTAATCTGTATTATTAAATCTAGATTATCATCAAAACAATAAACCAAGCCCTGATTTATAGTCTGCCAATCCAAATTGTAAGTGCTTATACTGAACATTTAAATAGTCAGTTCTCCAGAGCTAATATGAGTGTGCTCCAAGATAACCCTGCAAAGAGTTAGCATTAAAATGAGTTTCAGATATTCCCCTTTCCTCTTCCCCAGTGCAAAGGTACAGGTATAGGAGACCATGTAAGGACAGAGAGAAGAATGCCAGTTTGACTGGATTGCAAAGTATGTGGTGGTGGTGGTGATGGGGTGTGTGGGAGAAGTAATAAACAATGAAACCGAAAAGATAGGTTAGAACCAGGTTATGAAGGGCTTTAAAGGGTAGTTCAGCTCATAATTTATCTCAATAGGGAACCACTGGATTTTATTAAGGAGAGGAATGCTACGGTGGGGCCTGGACTGATGGAAAATTAGTTTGGCAGCTGCGTGAGGGATGGACTGCTTGGAGTGTGGAGAGACTTGAGGCAGGGAGAATGATTAGGAGGCAAAAATCTAGTCTAGACCACAGCGATGAAGAGCTGAAGTGAGGTGTTGACTGTGTGAGAGAGGGAATGGGTTGGATGAATGAGATGTTGCAGAGGTAGATATAGCAATTTTAGACCACTAATTTAATTTGTGCGGTGAAAAAAAAATATTTCAGGGTTTTCAAAGAAAGGTAGAGGTACCAGATCCCAGGTGCTGTCCAGGCTTGATGGTCAGACCTGACCTGGGCTGCCTAGACATGGTCCGGGGAGCTG
The DNA here is from genome assembly GCF_902635505.1 of Sarcophilus harrisii. Taxonomy (NCBI): domain Eukaryota; kingdom Metazoa; phylum Chordata; class Mammalia; order Dasyuromorphia; family Dasyuridae; genus Sarcophilus; species Sarcophilus harrisii. Next base: position 368,658,957 of record NC_045427.1, on the reverse strand, counting down.
GGCTCTAAGAGTTCACCACAACCACTGTGCCTTTCCGCTTCTCATCGGAGGGGTGAAGGGAGAACATCCACAGCCATATTTACATGTTATTGTTATTTCTGGGATAAAATGTTTAATAAAAATAAGTGCTGCTCACGTCCCCAGGAACAGTCCGAGAAAGGGCTTCCCAGAGCCACGAGTCAGGCTTCCTGGTGGCCCCTCGGCCCCACTTTTAGGCCCACCTTCGGTGGAGTTCTTAACCCAGCAATGGTTCCGAAGTCTCGCTCTAACATCTGGGTGTTCGTGCATTTTCAAGGTAGTGAGGGGGCTGATGGAGTTAAGATTCCCAAGCCCCGAAGTATGGGTCACCCTTCTTCCCCGCCCAAGATTCTGCCAGGTGGAGATCACCGAGTAAAATAACTTTGAAATGAAGTCTACACCTGCGTAAGACCACAGCTGGAAGCAGAGACCACATGGCCCAGAGTTAGAAAGAGTCCTTATTATTTTAGTGGGGGAAAGAAAAGGAAGGGAGGTCTTTAAATGGGGCTTTACACTTCCCCTCACTATACAGTAAACAAGCCCGGAGAAGGAGGAGCCTGGTCCGGAAGATTTCCTACAGCTCCCTTTCCCCCGCCTCCCTCACGTCCAGGAGCCTGCAGTTGCTCTTGGCCTAAAGCCCTGCTCTCTCCTGCCCTAGATGTAGCGAACCCTAGTCGCTTGATCCGCTTTCAGTTAGTGACATTAAGCATTTGGAGTTCAATGCATCCTCAATAAAAATACTTAAAAATCAAAGCATTTTAAATTAAAATACTGTGGTCCCTCTGCCCGTGCTCCCTGCTCTTCCCAAGAGGCAGAGCTGGGACTTGGGGGCGGGGAAAGAGTGGAGGGGGAGTGAGGAGTCAAGGATTATACTGGGGTTAAAAACCTGGAACATGGGGAGCAATGGCATCCTGGACAAAAATAGGGAAATTTGAAAGAAGGGTGAGTTTCAGTGGAAAGATGAGTTTTTTTGAATTTGAGATGTTTCCAGGATGTCCAGTTTTAAATGTTCAATAGGTAGTTGGTGATACAGGAACAAAGCTTGAGGGAGACATTAAACATGGATGGATCAAGCTTTGAGTCATCTTTATAGCGATGATAATTAAAGGGAGGGAGGCAGAGAAGGAAAGTGGGGCAGAAAGAGAGGAGGAAAAAGGGAAGAAGGGAGAAAGAGACAAACAGGTCCAGAACAAAGTTTTAGTTGGGGGGCATGACGTGGATGATGAATCATCAAAGGAGATTAGAAAAATAGGCAGATGGGGGAATCCAGAGAGAAGAGTATTTGAGCCAAATCTTGTAGAACAACCAAAAATCAGATAAGACATTGATAACTTTGGAAAGAGAAATTTCAGTTGAGTATTGAAGCTTTATAATAAAATGTTGAGGAATGAGAACAGAAGTAGAGACAAATGTAGACAGCATTTAAAAAAAAATAATCTTAGAAATGAGGTATTAAATTATACTTTGAAGGGATGGTAAGGTATTTAAAGATAGAAAGATTGGGGCAAGTTTCCATTGCAGTAGGGAAGAAATTAGTTAGTTGGTCAGTCAATAAACATTTATTAAGTATCTATTATGTGCTATGATCGGTGCTAAGCATTAGACATAAAAAAAAAAGCAAAAGAGAGTCCCCGATCCTGAGGAAATCACAGTCTAAGGAAGGAGACAACATGCAAATCACTGTACAAACAAACTAAAACAGGACAAAAAAAAAAAAAAAAAAACAGGGAGAGCACTAGAATTAAGAGAGATTGAAAAAGGCTTTTTGTAGAAGGTGGAATTTTTAACTGGGATTTGAAGGAAGTCAGGGAAACAATTAAGAAGAGGAAGGAAAGCATTCTAGGGAAGAGGAACAGCCTTTGGAAAGGCTTGAGTCAGGATAATTCCATCCATCTTATCTGAGGAACAGCAAGATAAGTGTTATGGGATCAATGAGTATGCTAGATGTGTAAGGTATAAGAAGCCTGGAAAGATATATAGGGAAATTAAGTTACTAAGGAACAGCTAAGTGGTAAAATAGACAGAGTGGAAGGCCTGAGTTCAAATCCTGACTTAGAAAACTTTATAACTCTGTGACCTTGGGCAAATAATTTAACTTCTGTTTGCTACTGGAGAAATGGTAAACCATTCCACTATCTTTACCAACAAAACCCCATGAAATGAGCTCCCCAGAGTCATGAAGAGTTGGACACAATTGAAATGATTGAACCACAATAGGTTGTTAAAAGTTTTGAACACTAAACAGGATTTAATATTTTATTCTGGAAGTCATAGGGAGCTAATGAAATTTAGGGGGAGTGGGGCTGTTTGACATGGTCAGATTTGTGCTTTAGGAAAATCACTTGGATAGCTCAGTTGGAGGAGTGATTGGAGGGAAAAAGGACCAATGATAGGTATATCAATCCACAGGATATTACAATAATCCAGGCCTGAGGAGATAAAATTTTATACCAAAGTTGGGGAAGAACCAGGGGACAGATTTGGACATATTGAGTTTAAGATGTCAATGGGACACCCAAATTGAGATGTTTAATAGGAATTTGGAACCAAGACAAGGTTAGCAGAGAATTTAGAGTAAATAAGGAGATTTGAGAATCATCAGCTTAGAGATAAGTGAATTTATGGAATCTGATGAGAACACCAAAGGAAAAAGTAGAGAGGGAGGATAGGGCCCTAGAAGATATCCACTTTAGTTTTCAGATGAAGATCTAAAAAATAAGACTGATAAGGAGCAATCAAACAGGCAGGAGTAGAGTTCTGAAAATTTAAACAATGTGTCAAGGAGAAAAGATTGAGAGTGCCAAAGGCTACAGAGAAGCCAAAAAGGATGAGGGTTAACAAGAGGCTATTATTGGATTTGGCAGTTAAGAGATCACTGGTAACTTTGGAGAGAGCCAATTTCAGTTGAATGATGAAGAAAATGAAGAGAATTAAGAATGAAGAGAGAAGAGTAAGTAGAGGCAGGCATCTATTATAGATCCCCCTTTCAACTAATTTGTAGGAGGATAATGAAGACTAAAGGAAGTGAAATGACTGAAGGAGCAATATACTGGAGAAGAATGGAATCGTTATAGGACAAGGACACAGGTAGAGGCATTGACTTTGGAAAGGAGAATTACTGGGGAAAGGAATAGTGACAAGGGACAATGTGAAGAGGGTTTAGATCAATGGAAACAAAGAAAAAATGTATAATGACCTCAATTTTCTCATTTTAACCAATGGTCTCATCAAAGGCAAAAAGGTTTAGGAATGATGAAGCATAGGAAGAAATGGAATAATAAGACATTATGGGTAAATGAAAAAATGTCAGAATTTTTGAATAGGGAAATAGAGTGCTTTTGGATAATGGTGAAATTTGGAAAATGGTGAAAAATGGGTGAATTTGCTAATCCCTACATATGTTTGAAGCATTGTGAAGGAGTAGGTCATGGATTTAGGAGACTGAAGAAGTGAGAGGTTAGGGAATTTGAGGGAGTATCAATATAGATTTTGAAGTCTCTAAATATACAGTCAAGAGTTGGGGAGAATAGGAAAAGAGTAATCTAAGTGCTGAACTTTTTGAAAAGGAAGAAAAATCACTTGTAGTCAGTATAAAACAAGTACTATGATTTGAATAGGTTGGAAAACTTAAAGATCAAAGGAAGAGGTAATGCTGATTGATGACAGCAAAGAAAGAGTCTTAAAGTGGCAGTGGAGAGAAAGTAATATTTAAATTTCTCCTCCAGGACTATTGTATTGGGTGGGGAGAAGGGTAAAGGAATAAGCACTGATTGAGCATCTGTTTTTTACCAGGCACTGTGCTAAGTGCTTTACAAATACTATCACATTTAGATCAATAATAATGCTCACCATTTAATAGCAACAGCTGGGAGCATAGAATCTCAGCCATATTGCCTGATCCTCTGGGTTGGCTGCTTGACTACAGCATGCACAGAACTGTAGTCAAGTTTCCTAGATCTGGCAAAAGGTGAGGGACAGAGTCTAGGCCTAGGACTCCCCCTCTTACAGCCCTGGACCTTTTGGTTATTGTGCATTGCCAAGAAATCAAAGATCAAGTAAGTATTGGAATTCAATGGTCCTTAGAATTCAAACCCAAAGCTTTCAGTCACCATTTTTCCTTTAAGCACATTAAGAAAATAAAACTTATCAAGTTCAAATGACATTCTGATATTACTAAGATGAAATAACTTCTTAATTGTGTTTTTCAATGAAACCACATAACTTTATATCATTAATGTACATTATTATTGTGTGTTTGGTCATTTAAATGTTTGGTCATTTCATTCACATCTGATTCTTTGCAACTCCATTGGGGTTGTCTTAACAAAGTTACTACAGTGATTTACTATTTCCTTCTCCATTAATTTTACAATGAGGAAACTGAGGCATACAGGGTTAAGTGACTTGCCCAGAATCACAGCTGGTAAGTGTCTGAAGCCAAAATTGAACTCAGGAATCTGAGTCTTCCTGACTCCAACTTCCCACACTCTGCACCACCTAGCTGCCCTAATTATTATTGAGAAAAATTGTTCTCAATATACTTGATTGAGTTCAGATAGAAACAGTCCTGAAACAAATCATCATTTTCTTATTGTTCCTTTAATAATAATTTCATTATTCTTTTAATATCCTACAGATTATGTAATAAGTAGTTATAGACAAATAAAGGATTTAGGATATAAGCTTAGATAAGATGTATCTTTTATTGTTGCTTTTAACTCTAAATTTTAGAGTTCAAATTAAGATACTTGGATAGAAATGGCTGGAATATGAGTGAGCAAAGAAAAAGCATAACTTCATATCTCTTTGTTCTAAGTCAGACTATACTTCTTAAAATGATAACAGTAAAGAAGAGGCAGCGTGATATAGTGCAAACAATACTGATTTCTGGAGTCAAAATGTCAGCGATCTGGTTTTGGCACTGTCCTCTAACTAGCTTTGAAAGTCACTTAGTCACTCCAGATTTTTCATATATACCAAGTGAGTGAATTATACATGATCTCTAAGACCTTTTCCTACTGGATCATTCTATAATTCTAAGGTTTGACCCAACTCATTATTCTATGATTTTTAAGAGTCATTTTAAAGGTCTCTAATATTTTATCATTGTATCCAAAAAATAAAAATTGCAATATCTGTTATACCTTTTTTACAGCCCAGAGTTGTTTTGTTGATTGAGATAATGAGAGTTAAATGCTACATAAACCATAGAGAAATATATATTTTTCACAAACTATTTAAAATGATAAACATAATTACTGATAATTATTAATGATACCATAATAATTTTAGAGGGAAAGGTGTTTACTTAGAAACATACCTTCAGTTTGCCTTTTCTTATTTCAGAATCCTTAGCAGTGGAATTTTTCATGGCAATTATGTTTACCAGCTTGGTATTTTCCACCTGCAACCAATGTTCAAAGTCGTTCAGGAATTTGGAGAAATCATCATTACTTTCTTCTTCTTTGGACGGACTTCCCTACATAACAAAGAGAAAGCATTAGAGATGAAACTCATTTATTGCTAACTGGTCATCTTTGTTCCATCATAGAAAGGGGAATGCATGGGGAAAGGAAAATTCAAAATGAAAAGTCATTTGAGTCATGTACATAGAAGGAAGGGTGTTGAATTTCTTCTTAACTTATTCTTCACTTTTTTCTTTCACAGTTATTTGGAATTTCTTAGCAACAGAACAGAGAGAAAAGTGATTATTTTTATTTGTGATTTTGATTTTTAAATGAAATTATGAATTTAGAGATGGCAAAATTTTTTAAAAATTAAAATGATTCCTATTTCAATCAAAATTTCCAATATCTAAAAATAATCTAGATTGCCAGAGTAGTTGCCTCAAGAAGAAATCAACCCCAGTTGAAATGGAAAATTTTCAAGGACAAAACTCTAAAAACACCAATAAATCCAATAAGGAGAAAGGGGAAAACCTGTACAAAGATATTGATGTGGATATTCAGGAAAATCAATGGTCAATTTAGGGTTTTAAAAAGACATGCAAAAGATGGAATCAAGGACTGGCAATGCAAGAATAAATATAAAAGCATGGCATATTTCTATAAGAATAATGTGTTATTGTTCAGTTGTTTAGTCATATCTGACTGTTTGTAACTCCATGTCAACACTGTCAATGGGGTTTTCTTGGCAAAGATATAGAGGTGGTTTGCTATTTCCTTCTCCAGTATGAGAAAACGTAGGGAACCCTAATACTTAAAATGAACTGAGTTGTTAAGGAATGCTAAGGACAATCAAAATTTTTTTTTGGGGAAAAAAAGGACCAAATTGCTAAAAGGAGACAAATTGGTCAATAGGAAGTTGAAACCCAAGATTGATAAATATTAGGTCCCATGGTGGACCACATCAAAGGTCCCTCAGAACTTTGAAATATGATTGCGGAACCTTTTTCAGGGAATCTATGAAAAATTATGGGAGCTGTGATTAGGAGAAGAAAGTGGACTCTGCAAAGTATAAGCCAATCAGCTTGACTTTAATTTCTGACAAAATTATACAGCAAAATAATAAGCTAATGAAGATTTAGAAAGGAAGTGCTCAGGGAACCTGCTTGATCTCATCAAGACCAAAACATGCCAGATTAACTTTTTTTGATAGCTTTATAAGATTGGCAAATCAGGAATAGACTATAGTTATAATTTATTTTACTTTAGCAAAGAATCTGACAAAGTCTCTCGTGTAAGACTTGTAGACATGATAGAAAATTATGGATTAAACGAATTGGCAATTAGATTCAGAACCGTTTGAATGACTAGACCTGAAAATTACTTTAACTAATTTGGGGAGAAGTCATTACCAAAGTAACCTAGGATTAATGCCTTACACTATTTGATTTTATTAATGAAATTAATAAAGGCATATATGGCATACATACCCAATTTGCAAATGAAACAAACTGAAGTGTGAAATGAAAGCACATTGGATGGTAGATTCAGAAACTAAAATCATATCCTCAAGAGACTATGATGATGGACCAAGCCTAATAATATGTTATTTGATAGAGACAAATGTAAAATCTTACAATTGGGTTTAATACCTCTATCCCCAATAAGTAAGTTAAGTAAGACTGTGAAGATCTGACAGTTTATTTTAAAAAAAAAAAAACCTGAATTGTATTACAGGTTTAACATAAATTAACAGGGAAGCATAATAGTCCTTCTAATTCTGCATTAGGAGAGGTAGAGTTTTCAGAAGAAGGGAAGGAGGATAGTTCCATGTATGCTGTCCTGATCAGATCACATTATGAGGACTTGATTCAGTTCTAGAAACTATATTGCTTTTCTTTTTAAAATTTTTTAATAAAGCTTTTTATTTTTCAAAACATATGCGTGGCTAATTCTGCAACATTAGCCCTTGTAAAACCTTGGGTTTCAGTTTTCCCCTCCTTCTCCTACCCTCCTCCCTTAAATGGCAAGTAGTCCAATATATGTTAATTATGGTAGAAATATATATTAAATCCAATATATGCACATATGTTTATGCAATTATCTTGCTGTACAAGAACAATCAAATCAAACCAGAAAAAAATGATGAAGAAAATAAAATGCAAGCAAACAACAAAAAGAGTGAGAATTCTGTGTTGTGAACCATACTCAGTTCCCACAATCCTCTCTTTGGGTGTAGATGGCTCTTTTGATCACAAGACCCATTGGAACTGGTCTGAATCATCTCATTGTTGAAGAGAGCCACGTCCATCAGAATTGATCATCTTATAATATTGCTGTTGCTGTGTACAATGATCTCCTGGTTCTGCTCATTGGAAACTGTATTTCAAAAAGAATACTGATAAATTGAAAAGCATCCACAGGAGGGCAGCAAAGATAGTGAAATTTTAAGGTCATGTTATTTAAAAATCGGTTGCAACAAGTAGAGATATTCAATTCAACAAACAAAATTAAGCATCTCCTATATTTGAGGCACCATGTTAACCCCTCACTGCAAGTAATTTAATTCTACTAGAATGACACACTAGGTTTATTTAAAAAAATTTTTTAAAAGTATTTATTAAGTAATTTCAAGGGTAAAATTCTCTGTCCCTCAAGAGTAGAATAACGAAATGTTTCACTTATGTAAGAGGTGGAAATAAAACTATGATGTAAAAGCAGCTATGGATTCTACAAAGCAGAAATAAGGAGAAAATACATTCTCTCAGACATAGGTGCAAATGTCTAGAGATAAAAAAGAATATTATGTACCAAGAATAGCTAGCAGGTCAATTTGACTAAAGCATAGAACCATGAAGGGGAATAACAGGAAATAAGACTGAAAAAGTAAGTAGAAAGCAGATTATGGAGGGCTTTAAATGTCAACTAAAAGAGTTTCTATTTTTATCTTAGAAACAATAGTGAGGTATTAAAGGTATTTGGAGGAAAGATGATAACATGGTCAAATCTGTGTTTCAGAAATATTCTGGAAATTGTATAGAGGAAAGAGTGTAGAGAAAATGGAAATTGGAGAGACTAGAAGCAATGAGATACCTAGTATCTAGGGCAGATACTGTGTGAATAGATGGAGGTGGGGGAGAGAGGAAATATAAGAAGTGTTGTGGAGACAAAATCATCAAAACTTGTCAACTGATTATACATTGGAGGTTTACAGAGAAATGTCAAGGATAACATTGAGAAGATTAAAATTGATCTTGTATCCTACTTGCCATCAACTGACATTGCCTCGTGACTGCTTTTGTCCTGCTTTTTGTGACTACTTAATTCATAGTCTTCTGTTTCTGAATTTGAATTCAGCTCATCTAAAATGGGTTAAATTAAAAAATCCAACTTTCCTGCATATCATTGATCTATTCTTGCTTCAAAGAATTCAGCTGATCTTGGAAGATACATGTGAACCCAAAGGAGTCACGTTTTATATCTTTATATCACCAAGAATTCCTTTAAGGATAGCTGGTTTGCTCTTCAAAAACTCTGGGTGCTCTCTAGTACCTGCATTCAAACAATGAGTGCTTCATCTCAGGAGAGAAGGAAGCTCTCATTTCTACGCCCTATTAACAAATTTCCAACAAATCATATTGATCCCTGTGCCTCGGCTCTATAACCACCAAGCCGCCCTCAATCTCACTATATCATCTATCCAGTTTATTTCTTTGTTCTACATTCCCTAAAATTATAAAAGGGGAGCATCCGTCAGCTTAGGGTCTTTGGCATAAATGGAGGCAGTCCATTTATTGGACTTTTATTGATCCCTTTATTGATAGGTAGCATGCCTCTATGAATAAATGTTATCTTCCTTGTTAAATTTCACCTATGATAACAACAAAGCATCAGGATAGTAATGTCATCCAACAGAAATGGGGAAATTTGAAGAAAGAATGAATTTTAGGGAAAAACATTAGTTTTGTTAAAATATTTTGAGTTTGAACAGAAAGTCTGAGTTGAAATGCCCAAAAGTAGATATACAGCAAGCAGTAATATGGGACTGGTATTCAGGAAAGACATTAGGAACAGATATTAGGAAAGATCTGGGAATCATTTGCATAGAACTGATAATTGAATTGATGAGAGCTGATGACAGCACTTGAAAATCATTTTATAAAATGAAAAATAATAATCTCTTTTATGTCTAGTTCACAAGGTTATAGTCAAGATCAGATGAAATAATGGATGTTTAAGGTTTATGAAAATGAAAGGATTATATGTATAGGTTATTGAGTATAAATTATTAATATTCTTTTGCCCCTTTTACCAGTCTACCTTCCTAATTATCTTCCCTGCCTTCATTGTGATAGAAAGTAGTTCCTCACCTTAGCATGGCTAATTATATCAAGTTGTATTGAATGGACCCAACATCAGTTTTAATTTGATGTATGACCCTCCCAGGATGTATGAGTCAACTCTGAATTTCATTTTTCAAAAAACTAGACTCAGGGGTCCTGCATGGTTGAAATCCTACCACTTTGTTCAGGAAGTCAGAAGCCCAAACACTTGTGAATATTGAGAAACCAATTCCATGTCATGTTTTCCATATGTAAGGGGTACTAACCCCAGTGTTGGGCTGGGAAATAAGATCTTAATTCAAGTCCCAGATCTGCCAGTTTCCTCTCTGGTCCATAATTTTTCATACCTCTAAAGTGGGAATGATTGTACCTGCTCTCAATGGAATGTCATGAAGATCAATGCAAAACAAATTATTTTACATTCATAAGGATTTTTTCATTTTTTCAACAGCTTTCATTTATGTTATTTGATTGTTATGGTTGTTATATTCTCCCACACCTATGGTTCTGGGAATTAGAGACAGGAAGTCACTAGATCTCAACCAAATGATATAATTACCAATAGATTCACAGACATTTAGGATGCTCTGGATTGAAGCCCATTTGGTGACAGATGCTATAATCATCATTATTATTATTTATGAGTTTCAAACTAAATATTAATACCATTGTGAACAGGAGACCCATAATTTTACTTGATAGTAGGGAAACATTTGGATTAAAAAGAGAAGTCAAAACAAGAGACCACAGTACTTCATCAATATCTCATGAGAGGAATACCTAGTTTGCAAATTAGGAAACCAGAGTTCTAGACTCAGTTTTGCTTTTTTATAGCTTTACCATTTTGGGCAAGACACTTAACTTGAAACCTCTGAGTCTTCATCAATAGAATATGGATAATAAATCCCTTCTATGTGTGATGATGCTTTTAACTTTTCAAAATTCTTTCAAATATGTTATTCTGATCCTCATGATAAGCTTTTTTGGTAGAACAAGAATTAATTTTTATCACTTCTATCTTCTTCATTATTTCCTTGTTAAACTGAAGAGAATCAAATTTTTAGGGAAGCATAGAATTCTATGCTTACATTTTCTCTTTAATGCTGTATTTGTGGTGGGGATGAAGAAACTTTATTTAAAGCAGAGAGGGAAAAAATAAAATGAACATCACTATCATGTACAATAGAGAGCCACTGGAGTTTTTTGTTATTGTTTTCGTTTTTAGTAGGAGAGTGACACAGATAAATCTTCACTTAAGAAAAATATTTAGCAGCTGTGTGGATAGATTAAAGTAGGGACACATTTGAGGTAGAAAGATCAAATAGTCCAAGCAAAAAGTGATGAGGGCCTGAATAACCACGGTAATAGTGAAAAGTGAATTTTTACTCAATGCAAGAGATGTCTTGAAGTAGAAAAAAAAATTGACAAATGATTATATATGTGAGATGAAAGAAAATGAAGAGTTAGGGTTAATGCCAAGGCTGAAAACCTGGGATACTAAAAGGATAGTGAAGCATTTGTCAAAAACAAAGTTCAAAAGAATTGATTTTGAAGGAAAAGATGACGAGTTCAAGTTTTGGACATGAAAGGTCCAGTAGAAAGCTGGTGATAATAAGACTGAAGCTCATAGAAGGAAATAGAGAAAAATACATTAATAAATTAATTATGAAATCACTTGCATAGAGATAATAATTAAACCTACGGAAGTGGATAAGGTCATCAAATGAAAGAATGTAAAGAGAAGAAGAACATTGGGGTATACTCATAGTACCATGATGTGGTATGACAAGCTAGCAAAGGAGGCAAATTAGAAGAGAACCAGAAAAGAGTCTTGTAATGAAACCTGAGAAAAGAAAGTACCCAGGAAGTGATAAGTAGTGTCAAATGTGGGTCAAATACTGCCCAAAAAATCAAGAATGAAGACTAAGGAATATCTAATATTATAATTAAAAAGCTCATTGGTAATTTTGAAGAGAGCAATTTCAGTTGAATGAAGAAGAGAAATGGCAAAAGTTTGAAAAATAATAGAAAAGTAGAGACAAACATGTAAATGGCTTTTTCTTGAAGATTTTTTTGGGTGAGGGCATAAATTCATGGGGAAAATGGCATTTGAACTGAATTTTTTTTTAAATTGTAACTTTTTTAATATGCCTGGGTAATTTTTTTACAACATTATCCCTTGCACTCACTTCTGTTCTGACTTTTCCTTTCTCTCCCTCCATCCCCTCCCCTAGATGGCAAGCAGTCTTATACATGTTAAATATGTTATAGTATATCCTAGATACAATATATGTGTGCAGAACTGAACAGTTGAACTGAATTTTTAATGCAACTGAGGATTTTAAGAGGCCAAGGGAAGGGAGGGAGAACATATTAATCATGGAAAACAGCTCATGTAAAGGGTCAGGACACACAATAATAGTTGGGATGTAAATTAGAAAAGCTTCAGTGTGACAGATTGAGGGAAGAGAAGGATCCATTGAAGGTCTTTTAGTGATAAAGGAGGCTTGGGCTTCTTAACAGTTAATAGGGAAAAAATCTTTAGCTGGGGAGAGACTGAATATCAGAAAGAAGAGGTGATTGTTGGGGCACTTTGCTGGAGAAAACAAGAAGTATGAGATCAAAGATACATGAAGAAGAGCTGGCCTTGGGAAGAAGGAAGATCTTTTCATCAGAGACTAAATTTGAGATGTAGGGAATGAGAGAGGAAGCTCATATAAATGACCTTTATTTTATCAGTATATGAGAAGGGAATCCCAAGTTTCCTCATGGAATCCTTGTATGTTTTTCTAGAAAATGAAAAAATGGGAGTGGGAATTGAGGAGTGGATGGAGTTGACATTCAAAGATACTTGGCTCAGGAGTCTTCAGTCACTTTTTCAATGATGATTCTCCTCTTTGGAGAATCCACCCAAAATCCTTACTCACCTTACCCTGGTGCCTAGGAACAGAATCCACAGAATTTATAAGAAACCCATGCTTTGGAATATTGTTGGAAATAATCAATTTCTTCCTTGGATCTGACTCCTTGTTTTTTAGCTGCCACTTCCTGATGAAGCTGTAAGACACAAAGCAACACAATAAATATTATGACATTGATGTGTTTCTGATGACTTATACTTTCAGAGGGATTCTCAAGACATATTCCTCTGTTACATGGTTCATGCATCAACAAAAAGACAGACAAAGGACAATATTTCACAAAAATCTTTGGAAAGCCAAGACACAGTGCTCGGTAGCAAGCTCTCCCCAGACATTTTACATCTTTGACAGTTCCTATAAACATCTTTGAAGCCAGTGGTACAATCCCATGACCCTCAAGGCATGCAACAAATGTTGACTGATGATAATGATGGAAGACATAAAGAGGAGGAGAGTGAAACACATTTACATTGAGAGGTCATGGGAAAACATTCCTGTCCCTCTAATTCCTATATCCTTCTTGTCCCTATATTTTGAATATTGCAAAATATTCCTTAAAGGGACACCATGCCCCATACTGAAAGCAGGAAGAAAACATTTTGGAAGCCAATGGTTGTCTTACCAAACCATCGATTTTGATCACCATGACTTAGTCATTTGAGAAATACTGATGTTCAGTCTCCACTTCTGGCTGTGGAAAAAACAACCAGATACCCTTCAGAGCAGCTATGGTATAGTGGAAAGAGGAATGGATTTGGAGTCAGAAGACTCTGCAGGATTCAAATCAATGATCTGATACTTCCTAAATAAAACTTTAGATGACAATTTCTCTGTCCCTTAGTTTCAACATCTGCAAAATGACATAATAATATCCAAACTCCTACCATGTTGGTCTTTTCACAAGTACTTCCTTCCATATACTCTGCAATCTAGGGAGACTAGTCTCTTTGCTGTGTCTCACACACACTGCTCTACTACCAAACTCTGCATTTTCACTGGCTTTCCCTCATGCCTGGAATTCTCTTCCTCCTCATTTCTATCTTTGGGTTTCTTTGTTTTCCTTCAAATCTGAGCTAAAATTGTACCTTCTGAGAGATTTTCCTCATCCTCAAGGCTAATGTCTTCTCTCTGTGATCACCTCCAATTATTCTCTATATAGCTTATTTATAGATAGTTATTGGCATATCGTCTCCACCATTACATTGTGAGCTTTTTGGAAAGAGGAACTCTTATCTTTCTTTGTAACCCCAATGTTTAGCTCAGTGCCTAGCACATAATGGGCACTTATCAAATGCTTATTGACTGTGTTCTTCTACAATTTAATGCCTTTCTAAGATTTGGAGGTAGCCATGGGTTTTCCATAGTTCTTCATTTGGAACATAAGCTTTGGTAGGCCCTGGCAAGATGGAAAACCATTGAGGAGGGTGCTACTCATATACTGTATTTGTTTCTTGGACCTGAAGATCTAAAGTAGGAGAAGCACCCATGTTATACAATTTCATTGGCTACAAGGGCTGAGATTTTTGATGGTAGAGAAACTATCTCAGCTCTCGATCACCATTAATGTCTATAATCACAGAGGAAAAAACAAAAACTTCTATTGCTATTCCCTATAAGTGAAAGAATGGAAGGCTTTCTCTCTGATGGCTTATAACAGTCTAAGCTCCATATTCTTACAATGTGACACTTAGAAGGATCTTTGTTTACCTGGCTCAACCCTTTCACTTTATAAAGGGGGAAACTGAGAATTACAAAAGGAAAGTGACATGCCAGAGTTTTCACATTAAGGCAGTGGGAAAATGGGAATTCACATTTGGTTTCCTGGGATTCAGCATAGTACTCTTGCCTTTACATGGGATCAAAGAACCAGGAGTTTACTGATAGAACTCAGCTTATAGTTAGGTATTTACTATATGTTTCAGAGGATGTGATAAAGATGTACTTTTCATTAAGCAGATCCAGTGACTGAAAATTCAGATTTTTCAATGTCTAAAAGATAAATTTGGCAATGATAAGCATTATACCAAAGGAATTCTTTGCTTCAGCAAAGGAGTCACAATATAATTTCTTTGAATAGCAAACTCTTCTACTGAGTTTAAACTACAATTTGATTTGTAAAAATTAGGTTGGCAAATAACATTTCGGGAATATTTCTCATAAAGTAAGAAAAATGACTGATAGTCATATACTTTTGTGAGAAAGCTGAAAAGAACCTTAGAGATCACCTATTCTAATCTTGTAATTTTATAAGGAAGAAAATTGAAGTCAAGAAACATGAAACATTTGTCTAATAACAAAAGTTTTAAGTGGAAGAATTGGAATTCAGACATAGATCAAAGTTCTATCCACTACACCAGTAAAAATTAAGACCATAGACATTGTGAATATTATCTAAAAGACTGTTATTAGATAACCACCTTGACACCAGGACATCAGCAAAAAGGAAGATTTTCTCAGAAAGCTTGTGACACCTGAAGCTGTCTTCAGTCCTCCAAAGCAGATCATTAAATGCAAAATAAACTTAATTGTCATTAAAAATAAATAAATAGCTGTTGTCAGAATCCTTTTTAGAAAACATGGCTCATTGCTATAAAGTATTTGGATATACTGAAAGTTGCCATGTTCTCTAAGTATACATATCTATTATAGGACTTTGCAAAAAGACATTGAATCAGGAAATATTAATTGAACTTATTCTACTGTCATGAAAATTTTATTGGCATGTTGTCCAGACTGCCATATGTAGCTAGATAGACTGTCCAATGAGCTGTCCATTAATTTGCATATCTGAAAAGGCATTGCTAAAGAACAAAATACTAGGTGGATCCAGACATGAATCAGAATAAGATGGTGGACAGGATTTCATTTGGAAACTAGATCATCTTTTCAATGATCCTCCCATGTTCCTTGCCCACAAAAATTTCACCTTTTTGAATATTAATATTCTCCTGTTAATGCTGATTGGCAATTAATAATGAGATACCATGGTCTTAAAGGAAAATTCAGGAGACCAAAGGGTGATAGAAAGATGTATGATAAAAGTATATAAATAGACTATAGCATATTAGCAAGAAGGATCAGATAAAACATCTATAGTACTAGAGTACTCATATTAATAAAATCAAGGATCCAATGAAGAAAATTCTATATGCAAGGTTCTGTAATAAGAGATTCAGAATTCTAACCAAATGCAATGAATTTCCACCAAAGGTGGTCCTGAGCATCTTCATACATGTGCCATTTACATATAATGTGAACAGTTTCCAAAACACTTCAAATTATTTCTGTCATCACTTTTATGGGCTAGTATGATAGAAGACTGATCTTCGGCATCCTTTTATCTGTCTTTCTAAATACTGGATCACAAGCAACATTTGAAAATGAAAAGAAAATGTTTTAAATATCTGTTTACCTCATCAATGTTTCCTCAAGTAACTTCAGAGCCTTCCAAGACTCCTTCAGTTCCTTTAATTCCCCTTGGACAAGAGCTGCTCCCTCAAGAGATGATGTCTCCATAACCAGTTGACCATGACCTTCAGTCAAGTGCAATTGTACCTCTTTATCAGGGAATTCAGCCACCAGCCTCTGAAAGACGAGTGGCTCAATGTCAAGATTCATAGTCTACAATTCCAGTTATTCATTAGATTAGGGGTAGGAAGTGAGATTTGGTGCTAGAACCAACTAACCTTTCCTCTTTAAGAGGGCAAGCAACTTTAGCAGGGCATCTTTTCCATTGATTTAAGGTCTATATTAGACAGACATTGATGTAATCAACTGATTAGATATAAATGATGAGTAAGAGTGAAAAGATAAGGATGATAGCCAAGATTATGAACATGAGGGAAAGGAAGAATAGTGCTACCTTTAAGAGAAATGGAATATGTGGAAGAGATGTGGGTTGGCCAAGATGATAAATTCTGTTTTTGACATCTTGAGTTCATTTGAAAGTGTTCAGAAGGCAATTAGTGATGTATGAGAGTAGACTGAAGCTCTGAGGAGAGATGAAGGATAGATATATAGATTTGGAGTTATCTTCATTAAGATGACAACCAAACTCATGAAAATTTTCTACAATAACAAAACAAAAATAAAATATTATTATTTACATAAATAAATAATAATAAAACAAAGAAAAAAGAGGGCCAAGGACAAAGCCATAAGAGTAAATCCACACATATGGGATTAAACATAAACAATGAAAATTTATAAAAAAAAATGAGCTCTGAAAAAAGACTATTAGACTTGGAAACTAAAAACTGTTAGTAACCTCAGAGAGAGTAGTTTCCATAAATTATGGGAGTAGTATGGTCAAGAAACTGATTATAAGGACAACGTAGAAATAATTATAGATGAACTTTTCTAGAGTTTGACTATGAATAGGAGAGGAAATATAGGATTATAGCTTGAAGTGATATCAGGGTCAGATGAAAGATTTTTTTTCAAGTATGATGGAGATCTGATTATGTCTGTATGTGGCAGGTAAAGAGCCAGAAGACAGGGAAAGACTGAAGACTGGATAAAGGGAGAAGATATTAGAAAGGGCAAGTTTTTCAACAAAATGGGAAGGGATAAAGTCAAGGATATAAGGTAGAGGTTGGGGTGAAGCAATACTTATTCCTTCAAGATGGAATAAAGAAAAGTGACTGAAGGGAATAATATGATATAATATAGTGTAAAAATAGGAGCCAGACTATGTAGATTTAAAATCAGTCTATTAGTCAGTAAGCACCTATTGTGTGTTGGGTACTATGCTAAGTGTTGGGGATGAAAAAAAAAAGCAAAACACAAATCACCATTCTCAAGAAACTCATAGTCTAGAAAAAATTATTTTGTAATTTATTATAGAGTCAACAGGGATCCACTAAAGAAGGTTTTTGAGAGTGGAGGGAGAGTGATATGATTGATTGAGAAATGGCTAAACAAATTGTGATGGAATATGATAGAATACTATTGTGCTATTAATGTGCTATTTTATGCTGTTATGTAAAAAATTTAATATGATGAATACAAAGAAGTATGAAAAGATACAGACATGCACAATAGTGAGCAGAACCAGGAAAATAATATATGTAGTGACTACAACAATAAAAAGAAAAACAAGACAATAGAAACTAAATGCTATGAAATTATAATGGCTAGAGGGGATAGAAATTTTTCCCCTCCCTTTTTTTGCAAAATTGGTGGCAAATAAACATTGCATATGTCAGACTTGATCAATGTAGCTGTTGGTTTTGTTAAATTAATTCTTTTTCCTTGAAAATTTTTTTTGTCATAAGGCATATTCTGAGATGAGGGGGTGGTAGAGAGAAAAGAATATGTTGGGAAATGTGGATGATATAAAAAGTAAGCATATCAATATTTTTTTAAAAAGAAAAGAGGCCAGAAGGGGACCAATTTTGTTATCATTTTAAAATTAATAATTGGAGGAGAGGACAATAATTATGGAATTTTGGTAATCATATACAATCACATTTATTCTTATTTGGATAGGTGGATGTTTTCATTGATGACTTTAGGATCTTAGATGTCAAATTGGAAGGAACCTCAGAGGCTACTAGTCCATCTCCCCAGTCCCCATTCTTTATGGGAGTTAACTGAGAGCTAGAAAAGTTAAGGCCACATAAGTAGGGTCAGAAGAAGGATCTGAACCAGGCCTTTTGACTCTATATTGAGTATTTTTTCCACTGAAGAATAAAATAAAATAAAAGTTTTTGGCATAAAAATATCTAATTTCTCCTTTTTTTCCCCCCTCTATAAACATCATGTATGAAAAAACAGTGAGGGGCACTTAGATGGCGCAGTGGATAGAGCACCAACCCTGAAATCAAGAGGACCTGAGTTCAAATCTGCCCTAGACACTTACCACTTCCTAGTTGTGTGATGCTGGGCAAGTAGCTTAACCCCAATTGCCTCACCCCAAAAACAAACAAACAAAAAACAGTGAAATTAATCCCTGTTTTCCCCAATTCTAAGTCCTATCTCTGCTATAAATTTTGGTTGGGTAATTTTTCAATCATATCTACTATAACTCTAGAAATTCACTGAAGTTCTCTGGATTTCCTCATCTCTAAAATGAGGATAATATTTTAGGTAAGGACTCTCTCAAAAGGAAGTGTGAGGACCAAATGAGATACAGTGGATATGAAAACCTATGATAAACTCTCAAGTTCCAGAAGCAGAGAAGAGCTTTTTATTCTTTGATATGAAACAATAGTTAGGCTTCACAAATGAGAAGTAGACTTGAGAATATGAAGATCCTCCCCACCCCCAATTTCACATCCTATGGTCCCATGATGTACTTCAGAAAATCAAGGCTCACTCACCACTCAGGACTAAAGATATTGAGAACATACATCAGTATGCCTGTCTACTGAGTCCTACTTTCCTTTTGGGGGTGCTTGCTAATTTTAAATGAGTATTTCATAATCTCAATTTGTTGCCCTTTTTTATTTTCCCTCTCAAAATGGAATTTTAAAAATGTACTAGTTATTTGAGGATACCAGGGAACTGAGTTCTGTGCAACAAATGAGATGGATAGTGCAGTAGAAAAAGTTCAGAATAGGGAGACAAGGGAGCTATATTCTAATCCTAGCTACATCACTAGCTCACTATCTAACCTTGGACAGCTCACTTCTCTTTCTGTACCAACATTTCCTCATCTGCAAAATGAGGAAGGTAGAGCAGATTATTTCCCAGCTTTCTCCCAGCCTTTCCAGCCCATAATTCTAAGGTTCTATTGTAATAGACTTCTCTTCTACTGAAGAGCTAAAAAAAAAAAAAAAAAAGGAGGACATGGAAAAGCAGCCAAAAGGAACAGAACAGAAACAACATGAGCAAAGGGAATAATTACACCTTTATGATAGGTAAGGGCTGGGGCCAGGGAGGAGGGGACGGGGGAGGGGGGAACTGCCAAAGACCTTGAAGATAAAAGAAGGTGAAATATCTCTGGTCCTGATACTGTTAAATTAGAAAAAGTATCCTTTACAATATTCTTTTGCTGATTTTTAAAGAGATTCTTACTAGAATAAAAAACATTTTCTAAACAGAAAATGTCCTCTTAATTTTTTCCTACTTTTTTGAGAATACTAGACCGAAAAAATCCTCTGTTATATTCTATTGTTCCTCTCTATAGTCTCTTTCAGCTCTAACAAACTGTGCTTGACATTCTTTGGGTCCTTTTCTTCTATAACATATTATGTTCCATACTCTAACATAATACTGTAAGATTTCTTCTAACCCTAATGTTCTAGATTTAAATTTCCTTTCCAGTAGTAATATTCCCTGAATCTATGGTCTCATATTTTATATTCTAAAGTTCTTTCTATCCTAACATTCTATGATTCTATTTCATTCAAAGAGAAACACAATTGCTTTGGTTACAAGACAAGTAATTTCATTTAGAAAGAGAAATTTGGAATGTTAATTTACATAGTGAACATAAATCAGACTTTAGTTCTGCCCATTTATTTGTGAAATCCTAGGCTAATCCTCATTTACTTCACCCATAGTATTATGTTATTCAAATCTAGTTCAAAATCCAAAAATGTTATAAAGAAAGCTCTCTGTGAAAACAAGTAGCTTCCACTTGATGCTCTACGTGGATCAAGAGTTAGCACTCTTGTATCCAGAACTGTTTCTTTCAAAGCTATGTTTTAATCCTCTGCAGCTTGGCTTTTTAACAAGTGAAATACCATTTCAAAGAAGAAAGTCTGCTTACCTCAATATCTTCTACAGATTGGCTATTCACCTTCCTCTGGCCTTCATTCCCTTGGTAGGATTCCAGCTTTTGTCTGGCTATCCCAATCCACTGCTGAAGCTCCCACAGTTTGTGGTTGAAGGTCCAGTGTTCCTGAACATGCTTCTGGCTTTGTTCCATAGTTATCTACAAAACCAGAAGGGCACCTAGTATCTTAGCACCAAGCTTGAACAAATAGCTCTTTTATGAATATAAAGAGGTAATAAAGACAACAAAAGGAGATTCTAGCTCTGCTTTCTAATTTGCTCTATGTTTGAGCATGCAAGTACCAGATGATTCCTTTCTTCAATTCCATCTCTGTCTACTGAAATTTCCCCCTCAAGGCCCAATTCAGGTGCTCTCTTCTCCATATATGCATGTTTGTACGGATGTATGTAGTATTCCCATGGGCACTTCCTGGGATTCAATCTTACTAAAATATCTCATAATGTTTTGCTTGGCCCTCTTTTTTGAAGTTATTTTCCTCAATTTGGTATAAAAGTTAATTGTCACATAATATGCATACACACACACACACACACATATATATTTATTTATTGAGGACCACACTTAAATATGAAACCCAGAAAGCCTATAAAGAGTTAAAAGGGACTGTAAGGGGCTGGTTGGTTTTCTGAAGCCCCCACAGCTGTGAATCACAACACATTTATGTTGCTTGTTAATTGGGAATGAAATGAATCAGAGGGTAGAGGGAAGAAGAGGAAGTCAGAGAAAACAACTGCCTCTTAGTCTCCTTGTATTGTTATCATCCACTCACATGACACAATCTATTCAGCTGGTCAGAATTAGATTCTCAGCTGCCACTAAGAGGTGGCCCCTGTAACATATGTGTGTGTGTCTTTCCTGTCTTTGTATCTAGTCTTACATATGCTTAATGGATGCTTATTGAATTGAATAATATATTCAATTGTACTACTTATTTCTCAAATTTGTCATGTTATTAAATAATAATGATAACATTTCTATAGTAGTTTAAAAGTTATAAAGCATTTTCTTCACAATAACCCTTTCATATCTCCTATATCATTCAACCAATAAAATCAATCCCATACTTATCAAGCATCTACTATGTGCCCCCTAAAAATAATATATATATATACACATACAAATTCACTAAATGAAGCAATTCCTACTTGAAAGCAATCTGAAAGCATATGTTAAGTGTCTACTTATGGCCAACATTGTGCTAAATACTCTTAAGTTTCATAAGGATTAGAATAAGGTCTTTTCTTTCCTTTGTATCTCTCCATGGAATCTAGAGCAATTAGCCTGTAACACATGGACTCCACCAGTGAACCTAGAGTGACTAGTAATACCAAAGGCATGAATTTATGAAAGTCAGCATGGTATAAGGGAAACAGCACAAAATTTAGCATCAGGAGATGTGGGTTCAAGTCGCAGCTCTTCCACCCTAATTATGTGTCCTTGGAAGAAGACACATTTCACTTTTTGAGCCTCAATTTCTTCATTCACAAAGTAGGGATAATACAGTTTTATCAACTATTTTTACTGTTAATTTCTTTACAGGAGAAAAGCACATTGTAAACTATAAAGTGCTATAGAAATATGTTATAGTTATTTTTGTATTTTATTATTATTAAATCTCAGTTTGGGTTAGTTAACAGAGAACATGTTGTGTAATTTGGAGTTTGAAGAAATCTGATATCAAAAGAAGGTTGAAGCTAATGGATAAATTTTGGAACTGAGAAAATACTTCTTTTGGTCTTTATTTCCTCACTATTAAATGAATTAAATGAAATGTTGCATGCAAAGACATATAGTTATATTCTAGTTCATGGTTTCAACTCAAAGTTTTGCAGTGTCATTAAACACAAGAAGAAATTATCATTAAATATAATCACTAAAAATTCATTCCCACTACTGGTTTTTAAAATGTATTTTAAAGTTAAAAATTTCCAATTAACAAGCATTTGTTCCTTTGTATTATTGGGTAATGAGTACATTCTTCATCACTGGTCTGCCAAAACAATACTGTATTTGAAGGCATAAGACCTGGGTTCAAGATGGAATTCTATAACTTATTAGCTATGTGATCTTAGATTGACAGCAGGGCCTATTTTTATTTTTCATTATATCCCAACTGTTTAGTACAGTGACTGGCACATAAATAGGCACTTAATAAATATTTATTGTCTGAGTTACCTTTGTAACCTTGAGTTTTCTCATCTGTAAAATCAGGATAATAATGCTTATACTACCTCACAGGGTTTTCTCGAGGATTCAATGAATTAATACACATGAAAGCATCTTGAAAAATATAAAGTATATGTAAGTTTCTACTTTTCCTGATGTTTGATAACTTACCTCCAAAGATCTTTTCAGGGTCTGATAATCAGATAAAAGTTGATTGATTTTATGCTGATGGCTGGTATTTGCCTGAACTAAGGGTTTCAGGTTTTCAATTTGAACGTCAAGTTCTTGCAAGTCTTCCTGGATTTGCTACAATGGAAAGCAAAGAGTCCATTTGTTTGGCAGAATCAAATGTCATTATGTGGAAGAGATTAACATTTAAGATTGGAATAGCTTATTTGAAGGGAGGGGACTTCCAAAGACAGAAATACTTACTCTAAAGTATGAAAAATTTTCTATTTTGTTTTTTTGTTTATAGAATATGAAAGATGTTCTGGGGAGAGAGATCCTAAATATCTGGAAAGGCTTAGATGAGTGAGTCAGATATAATAAAATGAAATCAACAGGGATAAAAGTTAAATCTTGGCTTTGGATTCAAAGAATCAACTGTATAAATGTAGGATGAGGGAGAAGAGCTAGGGCATGAACAAGAGTCAAATGGAATGAGAAGGCATGAATGGGCTGTCATCTAGATCACATTAAAGAAGCCATCAAATCCTTTGAAGAATTTTAATCCAAGGTCTTGATTCAAGAATTCAGGATCTCAGGTAATATAACAGAAGCAGAGTTATCACAACAAGGAAGATTATAAATCTAGGTTACATTTTCCAGGATGATCAAACCAAATCTCCAGTACTCTGCACAGTTGTAGTTATCACATATTAAGAAACATTGATAAACTAACTGAAGTGTATCCAGACCAGGATGATGAGAAGTAAGAAAATAAGTATTTTTAAGTACCCACTATTTGCCAGATACCTGGGAGGTAAAGATTATTATTATCCCCATTTTATAGTTAAGGAAATTAAGTTAGACAAAGGTTAAGTGACTTGTTCAGGATCGCACAATTAGTGGGTATCTGAGGTAAGACTTGAACTCAAGTCTTCCTGATTCCAGGTCCAGAGCTCTAACCATTATACCACTCATCTTGTCATAGAGAATCAGCTAAAAGAACTGGAGAATGTTAGTTTGGAAAAGGAGAACATGATGAGAGGAGAACATTAAGCAATTGAAGGACTAGCTTGAAGAAGAAGGATTAGACTTTGTGTTCCTAGAGGGTAGAACTAGATCCAATGAGAGGAAATTACAGGAAGGGAAATGTTGCCCTAGGAAAATTCTCCAATAATAAGAACTATCTAAAAGTAGGGTGATCTGCCTCCTAAGATAATGAGCTCTCCAACAGTAAAACATCTTCAATGGGAGACTGGATCTTTGGGAGAAGGTGTAAAGATGAATTGTGTTTAGGTATGTTCTTCTGGGTGGGTTGGAATATTTGACCTGTAAGCTTTGTGAATCTAGAAACATCTAGAAATAAAGTTTCTTAAAGAATAAGAGACAATTTGAGGGATAACTTAGTTTCAGGAAATATGTTTGTTATAAATATCGGTGTTGAAAAATCATATATATAATATCAAGTAATTGAGAAAACCCACAAAATCGTAATGTTCCCTTTTTACATGGAGAATAACAACTTATTTTCTACAAATAAAATCTATTGTTTCTGAAATTGATTCCAATAGCAATAATCTTAATTATGAAGCAGCCTTCATTCTTCAACCAGAAAAGCCCTTTTAAATTAACAATCACTGGGCTGGGCCTGTTCTGACAGGTTCTTAATTTATTTTCTTCTTATTTAAAATGAAAATCATGACTCTTCCTTATTAGGAGGGCTTAACATATTTTTGTTGTTTGGATTTTTTAAAAACCATAGAAATTATCCACTGGATTTAAAAAAAAAAAGGAACAAAATAAATCTTGTTGATTGTCTTAATAAAGAGCATTTTTGTGATACTAAGAAATATGTCGTGGACAAATGGGCAAGTTTTTGAGTTAGAAAAATCTGGGTTTCTTCTCAATTGTATGACGCTGAGAAAGTCATACTCTCTGAGTGTTCCAGGTTAATTTTCTTAAGGCTAAATTAGTTGCTGATTTCTGTGGTTGGAGGGAATTTTTACTCCTAGAGTGTTCTCTCTGTCTCTCCTTCAGTCCCTCCCTTTCTCTCCTTCCCTTTCTATGGATTAGCCATAGTTTGGATGGATATCTGCAGCCTCTTATTCAAAGCTCACAGTGATTTTACTGTGTTGCTGGATCCTTGGCTAAGACATATGCCTACATTATCCCACTTACCTGCAAGCGCTGGAGTTGAGCCTGCTTACTAGGGAGGTCTTGCTGAAACTCCTTCTCTGCTTCTGCTCTGATGTGGAGATCTGCTAACCTCTTCTGCAGTGGTTCAAATGCAGTATCAAAGTCATTGTGCTGAGATATTGCACTCTAGAGAGACAGTGACATACACCATGAAAATCAAGCCATTTCTTCATCTGAACAATTTTAACAAGATCCATGTAATGGTCAATAAGGAAGGGCACAACTTCATCAAATATTTAATGTATTGTCATGGAGCAAAGGGAGCACACTTATTCTGTATGGTTATCTTTCATGTATTATGCTTATTTCTTTATCTGTTTCCTTTAGCAGTATATAAGCTCTTGAGGGCAGACTAATTTTCTTTTCCATTTTTCATTTCTGTATCCCCAGGGTCTAGAAAAATACTTTGTACATAGCATGTCCCTAATAAGAGAAGCAGATTTATCTCAGAATTAAAATAGAAAAAAATAAAATTTGTTGCCTTTGTTACCAAAAGTTCACAACAACAATCAGGCAGTAAACATTTATTAAGTACCCACTATGAGCCAGGCACTGTGCTAATTGTCAGTAATATAAAGAAAGGGAAAAGACAGGCCTTGCTCTCAAAGAAATAAAATGTGAGAAACAAAGAAACTACAAGATAAATTGAAAACAATCAACTGAGAGAATCAAATAGAACTAAGAGGAACTAGGAAAGACTTCCTGTACAAAATGAGATTTTAGCTGGGACTTGGAGGAAAATGGGAAGCAGGGAAGAGGGATTTTAAAGGACTTTAGAGAAATAATAGAGGTGAGTCCTGTCAAAGATACTTAAAAAAGGATATTCTTGCTAAGAGAAGGATTGAACCTCTAAATTTCTTTCAAATTCTGAGGTTCTCTGACTTCTTAGCTCACTGTATCCTTGAATTTGTACATGACCAAGGAATTTATCACTGGACTGGAACTGAGTCTTTAGTGGAGGTGATACTCACTTGCAATTTGCTATTTCTTTGTAGGAGATTGTTATGCAGCAGGTCTCTCTCCCTGATAGTATTGGTCACCTCTTCTAAGAAAGTCTCTGCCCTTTCCTCACCAAAGATGCTGATCAGCAAATCCTTCTTCAGTTTTAACATGATCAGTTGCTCCTTTAGGCGTGAACTTTCAGCCAATGCTGCCTGAAGGACAAATCTCTGATTAACCATTAGTGAATTTAAAAGTACAATTAAAAAAAAAAAAAGAAATCCATTAACAATAATTATTCATCTCATTGAGGAACTAGTTAATGTAAGTTTCCAGAAGCACAGAGATCTCACAGAAACTGAAACTTGGTGTAAGAAGAGAAAATTGGGTACTTATGACTTTCAAAAAGCTCTCAATATTATTTTAATATGATTTTTATGCCAGATTTTTATACCAAGTATATTTCTTAACAACCATTTGTCACCCAAGCTGCTTTTTATTTTTTCTATATTTTTTTCTCCTAGATGTAGTAAAATCCTTCAAAGAAGCACTGTCCTAATGTGATTCTGAGTTCAAGCCTGGATCATCAACATAAGACTCCTCATTGGTGGAGAGGAGGATGACTCTAGACTGTGTGCCTTCAAAGATGAGCTCTTCCATTGAGACTGAGATAGCTCAGCTCACCAAAGAGAAAAGAAGGCCCTAACTTCGCCTAAGGAGAAAATGTCTGAAGTCTCTAGGGAGAAAACTTAGAAATAGGGATTTGTTTATAGATGTCAAACGCTCAGCCCCACATGGTCTATAGGGATTAAATTTTTGAGTGCAGCCCAAAGCAGATTAAAATATAATTTGAAAATATTTAACAAAATAATTAAAGACACAATAGAACATAGATAATAATATGTGTTTTTAAAATTGAATATTCAGGGAGGGATATGTGTTTGAGCTTAATACTACTATTCTAACCAGTCTGCTTCTTACCAAAATCTTTTCCCTTTTTCTTTTCCAGGTTTTTCTCTGGAATATCTGGAACTACATGTGTCATATCTCAAAGAAAGAAGAATGTTTTTCTTCTCCCAACCTTCAGAGTCCATCCCTGGGCCATCTTCACCCCCCACCCCAGGCATGCAGTACCTGTTCTACCAGTAAGGAGTTTTATACAAATAATCATAGGGTTATTCTATTCTAATCAAAAGTGTAGCTGGCATTTACATTGCACTTTTAAAACATGCAAAGAATTGTATGTATTATTTCACATGAGTTTCACAAAACAACTTTAGGAGGTAGGTACTACAGGCATCCCTATCTTAAAGATGAGGAAACGGGGGCTGAGAAAAGTTAGATAATTACAACAGGGTTACAGAGCTTATAAATATTTTAAATAAGATTTAAATCTTCTGACTTTCAGCCTGGAACTCTATCCACTAACTAATGGAAACTAACTGGAGTAGATATTTGTGAAATACTGCTAACTATTTGCTGTCGTGAGGACAAGGGCAGTTATTTATGGCATATTCAATCATTGGATCTAATGGCACATATAGATTTCTTCTGTCCTCACTATTAGAAATATGCTACAAAGATAAAAAGGACTCAAGACTATATGAAATAAGTTGGTTTAGTTATGGTTCTTGCAAGAAATAGACAACCCACCCGGAAGCAATCCCTGGGAATATTCATGATTATAGACAGAGAATAAACCTTTTATTTCCTATCCTGAAGTTCAAGGTCCCTCTCTTGTTGCCTCAGTTGGCTGGGATGATGAAGTTTACAGACTTCTTGGTCATCCTATTGCATATTCCTTCTTTATATGTTCCCTCTCCATCATACAACATGTTCAAAAATGGCAGAAAACTCCTCCTTGGGGGTGAAGAAGTTAATATTAATTAACTAACTCTCAGTGCTTGCAGTGCTTGTTTTCACCCACTTCTTGTTTTGGGTAATTTTTATCACTTAATCAGTTCAGTGGTTTAATATTTTGTTTTGTACAGCTAACTTGGTCAGCTTACATGACCTTTCTCTAAGTCTGTGTCATCAAAGTTTGTCCCAGGTGGAAAATTTAGAGAGCTAATGGATAAGTTCCTGAGGATTTACTTCAATAAAGGCTGCCCATCCTTGTTTACCACTTTGAAATCTTTATATTACAACACAGAAAAAAAATGTTATGAACAGAAGCAGTACAAAAATGGGCTCAAATTCTGTAAGATAATTCTTCCAAATCCCAAGTTTGCTGAACATGGGGAGACTGACATTGAACTGTTTAGGAAAGAAAGAAGAAGCATATGAATTTTGTTGTAAAGGACTTTGGAATGATGTTAAAAGTCATGTCTCTTGGCATGATAAGTCCAAATGAGAGACCTTGAAGGCTATCATGAGACAAGATATCAACTTCTTCAGCTTTGCCCAATACAACGTGCTTGATGGATTGGATATGCTATAGCATTTGCCCAGGGTCACACATTCTAGCCTTCAGCAAGGAATTGATGTATCCAGCAACAATCTGAAGTTTGAGTCAAAGCCAATATATATTTAAAAACATATATTTACCCCAAGGGTGAAAGTTCATAGAACTGCTTTATTCAATTAGCAAATCATGTGTAAATATATATAAAATAAATTATTCTCTCTATTTGAAATCTGGGTTAATGAAAATTCTTTTCCTTGAAGATTTGGTCATTGCTTTAACACTTTGAAGATATTATCTCTTATTTTAAATTATGAAAAAAACACATCTATATAATGTAAGAGCTAAAAGAGACCTTAAGACATTTTAATGATTATTTTCCTCTTCATAAATGATGCATATTTGTAAAGTAGTTTAACATTTACAAAGCACTATATATATATATATATATATATATATACACACATTATATTGATTTCATTTGAGCCTCAAAAAAATTCCTGTGAAGTGTATTATAGGTATCTCTTTTTCCAAAATAGGTAAGTGGTTACCAGAAAGGAGAGACATCATCAAATCATTGTAAAATTAGTATGAATATTGTCTTGTTAGATCCTTACAACAATGCTGAGAGGAAGTTACTATTATTATCCTGATTTTACATTCGAGAATCTGAAGCAAACAGAGGCTAAGTACCTTTTCTTCAGGCCACATATCTGTATCTGTCTGAGGTGAGATTTGAATTCTTTCATTGTATGCCCAGTGGTTTATCCAGTGTATCATCTAGCTCCCTCTGTGGATCTTTGTGCTTCACAAATCATACAAACTCAGAAAGCCATGTCCAAGAAGACAGCAAGGAACACTTGAAGGAGTGAAGTTCTCAGTGAGCAATTCCTTCCAACACAAACTAAAGGAACTTAGTACAACCTTCCTCTTATGACACTATCTTATTTACCTCAATCTGTGGCAAAAAGGTATGTATTGATGGGAGATCTGGTAGGCTGTCAGTGATAGTCAAGAGTTTCTGGGTCAGTGCTTTCCACAGCTGGAACTCTTGAATTGGGTGCTGAAAATACTGCCACAGGTCTGTCCCAGAACGGTTTTTCAGTTTACAAGAATTTTCTTTAATCCTGTAAAGATAAAAAAAAAATAAAGAAGTCTGTTTTAGCAGGATGGCATTATTTACATAGCACCCATTAAAGTTGTTAAGGGGATAAGGATGATGGATCAAGATGAAAATCCCTCAATATTCTCCTCCTAGACCCCAAGGAAGTGTGCCCTGAGTCTGATAAGATCAGATTTTGACAAATAACTAGCCCTTCCTATTTTAAGGGATGATAGGGGTAATTGAGACTGTGAGAAAAGTGGGGTTCAGGAACAAACATGCAGGCAAAGAGCAAGAATGTAATTCCTACAGCAAAAAACCAAAAGCATCCTCTGAGCCTAGACATTGTATTAGGGGACTGAGATGACTCCCTTAGACAATTATGTGGGGAGGGCACCAGGCATGAGACACTCAGAGCTTAGCTATAGCATAGGAATTGCATGATTGAAATGTATAAAAACAATATAAAGCTAGGTTCCTGGAACCCTCTGTGTTGCTGAGAGTAGAGTTGATGAGTTCTTAGCCCCTCTCTCCTCTCTCAGGAGAACGTTTTCTAAATTTCCATTTCCTAAGAGTTTATTTATTTGCTCTATTTATTTCTGTCTTCTAAGTATGATAAACATGGTGAATACCTGCCTTGCTAATTTACATGTGTTTGTTCACAAATAGTAGCATAGACAGGCAGCAGTTGGGGAGCACAGAGGAGGATAAATTTTATAATCATTGATTGATTTATTAAAAACAAACAAACAAACAAAAAACCCAGCTTCCATGGGTAGATGCAGAAATTTAGACTTTCTTTTTCAGCAAATGGTGAGCTATTTTTGTCAGGGAAGGTTATGATGAGTTGTTCGGCCTTAGGAGGTAGGGCCTTGGCCTGTTCCCTTCTCATTGCTTTTCTAAGGCAGATTTGAAAGGAAGCCAGAAAGAAGGAGCCAAGAGAGTGATTGAGAATGAGTAGTACTGTCTCCCCTCCCCTACAAGGGTCAAGGGAAATATAAGAGAGTGATGATCCCACTTGTCCAACACAGATATCCTCGCTACTGCTGAATTAATTTTCACCAGAGTATAAGTCCACATTCTCTATAGGTGACTTCTGTGTTCCCCACAAAGTAGGAAGCCAATTCCCCTTCTTCTAAATTGGAAGCCAAGTTCACACCTTTAGAATATACTGTCAATTACTCAGAGGTCTGATAGTTAACCATAATTCTCTGAAAATGCCCTGTTTTCCACAGTCTGATGTTTGTGTTCTTCAGTGGTAAGCTCTAAATTGCCTAGTGGGAATAAAGCCAAAGAAAAAGTTGAATGGCTGGTTTAAGCCATGGAACACAGCACCACCTGTTATACATACTTCAGCACTTGAAATCTGAGGAGGTCAATGAACATAAGGCAGTTTTGAAAAATAATGCAGGCGTCTGCCATTTTTCAAAACAAAAACAAGCAAGAACACTTTTAATAAAATATTGAAGGCAAGCCAAGACATGTTGCAGGGACTTTTCAGACACAACACTGGTAACATACAACCTGAAATACTTTTAATTATATCTTCATGCCTTTATAAAAATAGTAGAAAGTAGAAAGAAAATCCCTCAGACAAGTTGCATAGGGTGTAGCTCTGTTTAATGTAGATGGAGGGAAGGATGGATAGATTGAATGAATGAGACAAAAGCATAGACAGAGAAATAGGAAAACAAAGACAGAGATCAGAAGACATTTATTAACTACTTACACTATGTCAGACACTATGCTAAAAATAAAGTTCCAGAATAGAAAACTGAATATTATTTGACCACATGCAAGGGGAACCATGGACCCAATTTCTTAGGAGAAGAGAGTGAAAAAAAACAATGAAGTTTCTTAACAGTACAGGAGACAACAGGCTTAGAAGAATTATATGACCTTTGTGTGGACCAAAGCAGAGCATGAGTAGGAGAATCCATAAAGGTGAAAAGGAAGTAGGGAGAGGCTCTTAAACTTCTACTTTGGACACCTAAAAGCCACAACTTATTGTTTAACTCACATTGGCTTACCAATGATACTGAGTGTCCTCAATTTTCCCATTCATGAAATCAGCAACAATATGCTGATTACCAAAAGGCAGAGTGATAGAGAAAGATCTTGTACAGGATGGTGAGGGGGTGAAGGTAAAATTTTGATGGCCTGGTAAAATGACAACAGATTTCAATGAGGAATGTAACATCCAGTAGGGATGTAACCAATAACTTCTTCCTCTCACACTAGGGAATTTCATCCATACTAATAATCAAACACCTTATCTTTCAAGCTCCTCGATTTAATCATTTTTCCCAAGTTACTCCTCACACAGAGCATAACTTTTGGTTTTGATATCACCAATCATTCCTTATCAAACTTCCACCCTGGATCACTCCCACCATTCACTGCCTTTCATTTCTAATTATGCACTGTTGAATGGGACTGGGGAATGCCTTAAAACTGTGCTGACTGGATCCACAATGAATTTATGTTATATTGTTACAACCATAGCTCCAACTCCCCAGGAAAACTGGGTTTGAGAATTTAAAATGAATCCAATCCCAAATTCCTTTTGCATCCTTGTCTCCTTTTCTCCTACATAACATTAGTAGGGGAAATCTCATACAAGACTTGTCTGCCTGCCCCTGTCTTTATGTATTCCCTTTACAAACAGTGGCAAATATGTCAGATTAAGAAGCAAGCTAACCTGTTTGCTAGTTTCTGATCATCTCTATAAAAAGCTGTATGTCCTTTTGTTCAACACCAAGGGCTTTGGATGCGAATCCTGTGGGCCAGTTGACTTTAATAAATTTTCCAATTAAAAATTAATATTTCTCAACTAGTCTCTATATATCTTGGTACAACAATATGATCTCAAATGAGCCATCATTGCAGCAAGGCAACTCTTTTATACATTACTAATAGAGCTATTATTCTACTTACAAAAATGATTTCTCCAAACTTTTTTTATCCCTCTGATCTGCCATAGCATCCCCTTCTCCCATCATCTTAGTAGAATGTCTTGCCTCTTATTTTACTAAAGAAAATTAAGGCCATTCACTGCGATCTCCCTTGTCTCCCTCTTTATGTCAATCACTCAGATGTCTTCTACTGTTGTAGCCTTTATCTCAAATAAAAAGATGTCCCTTCTCTTTAACAAATCGATTCCATTCCATCTTACTTTCTCTAGTATATTTCTCCTTCAATCCTTTCTATTGTCTCATTAATCTTTAATGTTTCTTCTCTATTGACTACTTCCCTACTGTCTACAAACATTCTTATGTCTGCCCTGTTGTTAAAAAAATCCTCACTTGATCCATGTATCCCTACTAGTTATTACTTTATGTCTCTTCTCCCTTTAAATGGTGATAGTCTTTGAGAAATATGACTATAGGTGGTATCTTCACTTTTTCTCTCCTTAGTCTATTCCATACTCTACAGTTTGCCTTTTGCCTCCAACTTCAAATAAAATTGCTTTATCCAAAGTCACCAATGATCTCACACATGTCAAACCTGTAATTTTCTCAATCCTTATCATTCTTGACCTCTATATAGCCTCTGGCACTGTCAATCGACCTCTTTTTTCTATAAAACTGCTTTCTTCTGGTTCTCTTTCTAACATCTTGGTCCTTCTTTTATTCAGGTAATGCCTATTAATTATGAATGTCACCCAAGGCTCTTTCCTGGATCTTCTTTTTCTTTTTATTTTTTATTCTCTTGTGGTGATCTTATCAGTGAAGACATAGTTTCATTTATCATCTCTATACTGATAATTTAATCAATTTATCCAATCCTAATTTTTCTTCTCATCTCTAGTCTCACATTTCCAAATCGATGTCTAATAGATATTTTAGCATGTTCAAAAATGAATTCATTATCTTTCTCTCAAATTATCTTCTTTTCTGAACATCTGAACAACATGAATAGTGGAAGGAACCACTATTCTCCCAGATACCCAGTATCGAGACCTAAGTGTCTTGTGTGACTTCTCATTTTTTCATTTCCTCACATCCAATCTATTATCAAAGCCTGTAAATTTTACTTTTGCAACATCTTATATGAAACTGGACTATTGCAATAATCTCTTGATTGAACTTCTTGTCTCTAATCTCCCCATTCCAGTCCATCCTCCATTCATCTGTCAAATTCATCTTCCTGAAGTACAGGTATGAATGTGTCATGTTTCTGTTCAATTATTCCAGTAGCTCCCTGCTACTTCCAAATTACTCTTCTTTGGGACTTTAAAGATCTTCACAAACTCATTCTTTCCTGACTTTCCATTCTTATTCTATGATGCTATAACATTGATCTCCATGTTGATCCTTGTCTACACTACCTCCCAACTCCATACATTTGCCCTGGCAGTCTACCATGCATTCTCTCCCTCTCTGCCCCTACCTTTGATTTCCTTGGCTTCCTTCAAGACTCATTTCAAGGGACCAGGGAGGTGTCCCAGTGGATAGAGCACCAGTCCTGCAGTCAGGTGGACCTGAGTTCAAATCTGGTCTCAAACATGCAACACTTTCTAGCTGTGTGACCCTGGGCAAGTCACTTAACTCCAATTGCCTCAGCAAAAGAAAAAAAAAGACTCATTTCAAGCACCCTATTCTTGTAAACAAGATATTGTAATATTCTGTTTTTTAATCTACTCTGCTGTTTACTTCCCCCCTTCTCTTAACTTTCTCCTTAGTGTTTCTGCCCTTCCTTCTATTCTGTCCCTTCTTTTTCTTTCCTCTTTCTCTTCCTACTTCTTTAAAGGGTTACTTAAATTTCTATATCCAATTGAATGATTAAGTTATTCCCTCTTAGAGTCAAGATTGATGAGAGCTTCAGACAATGCTCAGCCTCCTCTCTTCTTTTCCTTGATTATAATTAGTCTTTCGCACCTCTCTATGTGAACTAATTGTCCTATTATACCTCCCCTTTCTTCTTTTTCCAGTATAGACCTTTCCCCATCCCTTAATGTCTTTTTCTTTGCTGTTATCACATCAGAGTCCATTTACAAACACACCCTCTGTCTGCCCCAGGGACAGATACAGTTCTCAGGAGTTACAAATATTATTTTCCCATCCAGAGATGTAAACAGTTTAACCTTTAAATAATATATATTTCCCCCCTGTTTATTTTTCTATGTTTCTGAGTCTGTGTTTGTAGATTAAATTTTCTGTTTAGTTCTGTTTTTTTTCAACACAAATGATTGAAAGTCTCTTACTTCATTGAAGCTCCATAGCTTTCCTTGAAAGTTAATGCCGAGTCTCACTGGGTAATTAATTCTTGTTTATAACCCTAGGTCCTTTGCCTTTTGAAATATGGTATTCCAAGTCTGCTGATCTTTTATTGTAGAAACTGCCAGATCATGGGTTATTCTGATTGTTGCTTCTTGATATTTGAATTGTTTTTGTCAGGCAATCAAACACCACCTTCTACTTTTCCCAATTTTCCCAATTATTTAAGCCTTTTTCTTTGATTATCTTGCTTCTACTTTGCATACATTTATATATATTTCTGTGGTATGCACTTATTTATTTGTATGTCACATATCCCAAAATTATATAAACACCATGAAAAAAGGGGATATTTTTGTGTTTTTGTCTTTCTTTTTACTTCCAGCACTTCTATTTATAGACTGATACATGCTGAGCACTTAACAAATGTTTAGTGATTGATAGATGCATGATAATACATAATAATTCACACTTCTAGCACTTTATGGTTTATAAATCTCTTCCTCACAACAATTTTATGAGGTAGGTAATGTAAGTATTATCATCTTCATATTACAAATGAAACTTGGACAGGCTCAGATATGTAAAGTACTTATGCCTATTTATTTAATGCTTGAGGAAATTAAAGGTCAGAAAATGTAAGCAATTGGACCACAGTTACCAGCTAGGATGAGAGCCAGAATTGAAAACCAGGTCTGCTGAATTTAAGCCAGGCTCTTTCCACTACGTAAGGATTCCTCTGCTTGCTTTTTGTCAGAAACTGGCTTCAACCCCAGATTCTTCTCTCAGGAGGCCCTCTTCATCTTTTCAATTCATAATCTTGATTCTCCTTTTGGCTGAAACTTCTGGGACTCAAAGCCAAGAATCATACAATATTACCACTGGAAGGGACTTTCAGGTTCAGTTGGTTTAAATCCATTATTTTTCTATAAAGGTGCCCTAAAATGTTGGGTAAGGGGGTAAGAATGCTGGACCTGGACTCAAGATAACTCAAATCCCACCCCATACACTCACTTGTTGCATAAGCCTGGTAAGTCACTTAACAATTATCTCAGCCTTGTTTTCTTCATCTGCCTCACAAGGTTGTGAAGCTCAAATGAGATAAGATGCATAGAACTTTGCAAATTTTAAAGCAGTATATAAATACTAGTATGTAAATACCACTATATAAATAATGTACATGAACAATTACATTTTATACACAAATTAACAAAACAAAAAGAAGAAAGTTTACAAAGTGTTTGTCATTCATTATTAGATATAGTTTACAAGAGAAAATACCAACTGATCCAGGGAGATTAAATATAATTTAGGTGTTATCAGAAGAGTTATAAAGCCAAGTCTTGAACCAATTATTCTAATTCCTATTCAAATGTTCCTTCCATTATTGATTTGTTTATGTACTGTTTTTTTCTGTTGTTCTTAATTATTCTTAATGAACATAATCCAACAAAGGATTAAAAAAAATAATCTTTCGTGGCATAAATGACTTTCAAAAATTCCGGTTGAAGAGATTTGAACTGAAAAGAAACTTTAAAATACAAACACAAGAGTCAAGAGAATTCTAGAAAGTTAATGCTCTTGTACAATGGTAAGGGGCTATATAATGATAAAATATTTATGTGTTCATGGAGGAGAAGAAACAAACATATCTTTGGGGCCCCAGTATCTTCCAAGATGGCAGAGGGAGTTAAATAAGAAAAACAAGAGGGTTTTTTCCCCCATTTAGATGGTCTTAAATGAGGAAAGAAAAGGAAGGAAAAAGGAATTCTTAGTGTATAAAAGAAGAAGGTGATGGAATGTATTATTTCTCATAAATGTGATATGTGCAAATAGTATACAATTGTGAAGAAAAGAGTTAGAGACGTGAAAGTCACATGATTCTCACTCTTATCTGAATTAGATAAAGATGGGTTCAATCTATATACTATACTATATTACCCACAAATACATTCACAAATATTCCTATATATCCATACATATAATTTGATATAGAAATAAATTAATCTCAACAGGAAATAGGAGCACATGAAGAGTAGAATTTAAGGAAGGTAGAGTAGGGAAGAAAATAGTGACAAATTTCAGCTTTTAAAAATATGTGAACAAGGTAGTAATAAAAGGAAAGAAATAAAACATGTGAATCTTATTTATCTGCAATAAGGTTCTCAGACAATTATACAGAAGATTCACTTATCTCCCAACTAGTAGTGTCGTCATCCATAGAATTTGAAAAATGAGGCATTTAGTGGAAACATAGTTTCTGCCCAGATATTACTACAAACTTGGCTAGAAGACAGCTATGAAGTTTTTTGTGCTAACAGATAAATAAAAAGGAAAATCACACATTGGTACTTTAGTGCCACTTCTGCTTTTCCTTTGTGTCTTCCATTAACCTGTGAAGTAGGATTCTGTAGTTTCTATGACTTTTCCATTAAATATTTTTTATTCCTCTTATGGGAGCAGTAGAGTAGAGGATAGAGGCAGGAGAAGAGTCTGATCAAGCCATACTTTAAAAATTTTAATAGTGCAAGGATGTGATTTCACAAGTGTGGGAACTGCCTTAATCAATGTAGGATTCAATTCTTTTATGTCTTAGGTGATGGTCTTGGTGAATCATGGTAGTCAAAAAAAATTGTCACTTTCCAGTAAACTTTGGAAACAAACTTCTCAGAACCTACCTGGATTGATTCTCAGTTGATAATTATATGGATAGTAGGCAGAATCATGTGCTCCACTGACATAGCCTTTGAGAACCTGTGGTTATTTTTGTCTAACATTTCTACTAAGCAAATTAGTTTAGATAGAATATATGTTTCTAGTCTCAAACTTGAACCTTTAATCACCAAAACTCATAGAAAACCATCAAAGAATATTGGATCTAGAAGATCTAAGAGGTCTTTTTCAAGTCTTAATCTATGACTTCATAACCTTAGAGTCACAGAATATTAATTAGCATCATATGGATTGTTAGAGATAATTGAATCCAACTACCTTATTTTAGTGATGAAACTGAGGGCCAGATTTGTTACAGGTCAAAGATTTATACAATATCATTACTTATTTAATCACCATCACTTTTCTATAGAGCTTTAAGATTTATAAAATACTTTTTATCACCATTCTCCTCTGAGGGATATTGTGCAATTATGCCCATTTTTAGATTTGGAAACAAACTCAGATAATTAAGGGAACTTTCTATTGTAAGAGTTTGAACCTGGATTGAATCCTAGATTCCTTACTTTAGTCAGTACTTTTTTTTTTTTTTTTTTGCTCTATCCTGTCAATTTCCAGCTAAAATGCAGAAAACCTGCCAACAAAATTTTCCTATCCTCAAGAACATGCAAGTAGGCTTCTGGGTTCTGAGACTTGTCCAAGAGGGCACTAAAGGGTCACACAGCTAAAATCTGCTCTATTAAGTTCTGATATATCATGTTTAAGCAGGAGTAGCAGGAAAGTTCAGAGGCAGGATTAATAGGGAGTGTTTAATAGTTCAAGAAATCAGAAGTAGAAGAAAGGCTGAGTCAGTTTCTACATCTAATGTTTTGCATCTGAAGTTTGTGTACTCAAAAATCCATAAAAAATCCGAATGTGTATATCATTTAATTTTAAATAGAGGCAAAGAGATATAGTAGAGAGGTCACTAGGCTTGAAGTCAGAGGGACTCAGTTTGAGGACAGACTCTTTCATTCCTTCATTGAGTGATTAGCTGTATGATCGTGAGCAAGTCCATCTCTAAAATGAATGTAACACACTACTTCTTACCCAGGGCTCTTGTAAAGAATGATTTGTAAACCTTAAAATTCTTTAGAATGTTGGTTATCATTATTTTCTAGTATAACCTCAGCACTTCACCGACAAGGAAACAAAAGTTATTTCTTTCTAGTGCTAATATGTATACTTTTAAGATTCACTGTAGAGATGTGATTTTAAATTGTACCTTACTGAATTAGAAGACCAAAGGATTATAATATATCTCTTACATGGTGGTGAGAGGAGCAGAAGAAGATACAGTTCTAATTGAACCAAAGGCAAAAGGGGAGACCCATCTTCCAGATGTCTCAGAGCCTAAGAAAGAGATTCATAAAACTGCAGAGAGGGATAAGAATCTTTTCTGACTAGTCTAGAGAAAGAAGTTGTAGAGCTGCATTTTCCAGACGAGGAAAAACTTGCCATCCAATGATGATGGATGATGAAAGCCATCCAAAATTATGCTGGGATATCTTGAGTGATGTGAAAATTCCCATCACTGGAATTATTCAAAAAGATTCTAGATGATCATTTACTAAGATCCATTTAGTTAGCTGTTTGGACTAACTGATCATTGAGGTCCTTTCCAACTCTGACACAATATGATTTTGTGATCTTTCAATTTCAACAAATTTAAACTTTGGGAGTCAAAAAGCTACAGAATATTATAAATAATTGCTGGCTCTACTCTTTTAGAATCATAGATTCAAAAATTTGAATGGGACCTCAGAGGTTATTTAACTTAAACCTGTCCCTCCTACACCCTCCTTGCTAAGCAGCCATACAATAAGCACTTCTGGTCATGGGGAACTCACTACCCACTGAGGCAATTCATTCCACTCCATAGTTAGTGTTACTCTTCATTCTACTTATTTCTTGGTCCATCAAAAGGACATGGCTAAAAGACACTTGAGAGAGATGGGCTGAAGCAGGAAGCTTGGTGTCTCATTTTATTTTCATATAGCCACAATTTCAAAGTAGTCTAAA
This sequence comes from Sarcophilus harrisii, assembly GCF_902635505.1. Taxonomy (NCBI): domain Eukaryota; kingdom Metazoa; phylum Chordata; class Mammalia; order Dasyuromorphia; family Dasyuridae; genus Sarcophilus; species Sarcophilus harrisii. The sequence continues at coordinate 368,619,601 of NC_045427.1, read as the reverse complement.
TTTTTGAATTCAAAAGTTTCAGTTTTTGATCTATGGGCAGTCCCAACTTTTTGCTGCAAATCCATAATCCATCAAAGGAAATTTGTTTAAAGAAGATTCTAGTCCTAACCAGATGCTTACTATATGACCTTATACAAACTATTTAACTTCTTTGAGCCTCAGTTTATACATATATAAAATGGGTACAATAATATTTACTTTACCTGTTTCAGGTTTTGTGAGTTGAAGTATACTATAGAAATGCCAGATGTTTTACTTCTACTTAAGTGCTGTCATTCAGTTAGAAGGGTTCATTCAAGTTTGAAACTTATATTTCCTTTATCAACCATTATAACAATACTAGAGGGAAATGCTGACTAAATTATATCCAGAGGCTTACAGGAAATGGCAGATGGGAAGAATGTATCTTGAGAAGCTAAATCCAAGTATTTGGGCTATGTCAAATGAGTAAATGGATTAATTGCAATTGTTAATATTACATGTATTAAAAGTCAACAACACAATTTTTGGGGATGAAAAGACAAAGGTATCAAATTTAAAGGAAAATTGTCTGCATATTTGTTTTTCGGTGACTGTTTATCTCCCAGATTTCATGTTATGTAATAGAGATTTATCAGTGTACAGCACTATGCTAGTTACAGAGAGAGAGAGACAGACAGACATAACTTAGATAGTCCTTGATCTTTGGAGTTTATAGTCTAGTAAAATGTTGGTCATGGAATATATCACTTGATAAGTGCACAAAAGAATTCTGTACAAGGATACTTAGGACAGATATACAATAGAGTCTAGCAGGACATTTCAGGCAAAAAGAACAGTGTGAGTAAAAAATATTGAAGCAGGGAAAATGTGAAACATGTCTGGGGGATGGTGAATGGTGAGTTCGACTTGAATGTAGAGTGAAATATAGAAGGGAGTTGTGAAGCAGAAAATATTAAGGACTTTCAATGCTAAACAAAGGAATAGGTAAACATTGAAGGTTTTGAGCACAAAAGTGATGGGGCCAAATCTATTCATTCTCAAGAATGTCACCAATTCTAAATACCTTTGGAATTCTTGCATGGTAATCACAACACTGTCTGAAAGGGGCTGGAAATCATGGTTAAACTGGACAAGTTCCTTAAGTTGAGCCTTCAATCTTTCAGCCTTAGGCTCTTCTGCTGCCAGAGCTGATTTGGTGACCTTAATCACAAAAACAACAGTCAAGTCAAATTTCAAACACACTCTAGTGAACATTAAAACCAATTATTCTCAACAGATTATCACCAGTCAAGGCAATGCATAGGATTTGTAAGCTGCTTTCCATATATTATCTCATCTGGGTTTACAACAAACCTGTAAGGCAAGAGCTTGAGGGAAGAGTCCCAAGCACTGTTAATTTTCTACAGAGTTATTTCCTAACTATGGTGAGAAGAGCTTTTTTTTATTTCAACTTCAAGCACTCTTGCCTTCATTGGTGTTGGCAGTCACTCTTGGTACATTGTTTTCTTGAACCCATTGGATGATAGCTATTGAGCTAAATGTGACCTCAGAGACTACATTGTCTAATTCTCTCATATTTTACCTATTAGGATATTGAGACCCAGGGAGATTAAATAATTTGCCCAATACCTCTTTCTTGAACCCCATATTCACACCTGCCAAATATATCTGGGAGGGAAAGGATGAGAAGGATAGCAGAGTCTTGCTTTATTTTTATTCAGATACAACGTTAGAACAGTTTCTGAAAAGCAAAAATTATGTAGCTCATATTTTATAGTCAATATGTATAAAAAGAGTGGCGATTGTGATGGAGGCATGTAGTTAATAAACTAAATAATAATTAGATAATAAATAAACTAAATAATAAACAAAAAAATAATAACAAACTGCTTTTTTCACCACAGCCATTAGTAACATATATTTAAAATACTGACTTTTGTTATCTTATGTGACTTTTATAACTGTCCTGTAACTTAGTCAGGGAAAGGATTATTATTTCTATTTTACAGAGGAGGAAACTAAGGCTCAGAAAAACTGCAAGTGCAATTCTTGAACCCCATTAGTGGAAAAGCTGGGACTGGAATAGAGATCTCCTAACTCTGAAGTATAGGGAGAACAACATTAGATTTAGAGTCAATCTAGGCTATTGCTATATGATACTGGGCAAGTTGCTTAATCACACTGGGCCTCAGTTTCCTCTTCAGTAAAATTAGAGAGTTAGAATAGATGATCTTTAAGGTATTTTCCAATTTTAAATTCTATACCATCATAAATCTAGTGGCTCTTTTGTCAAAAATCTTATCTAAAATATGAGTCATTACCTCTTTGTTACTAAAGTGGAGAAGAGTAAACAGTTATCTGTGGTTTTTGTCTCACAAGAATATAGGTTGAAAATTGTTCCTCAGTTTATATAGTCCTTTTGTAGCTGCCATATCTTATTTGCTAGTCCTTCCTTTGACTACAAAGTTGGGATTAGGACCATAGACAACCTTGACATCCCTTCCTCCCCAGCCACTCCAAGTTCTTCCACCAAGAGATGAATGTTTGAATACCTCACCAATATTGCCTCTTCTATCATTATCTCATATGTAAGCTTGGGGAAGTCAGGAAGCCACCCTTCCCTTCATTTCCTCCATATATAGAATGGAGATAATCACTTGGTTTGCAACTCTTTCACAGAAAGTTTAATGAAAAGCTTGTTTTTGAAAAATTCACTGGTATCCCATGAAAAAGAGCATAGTAGTGAAGTTAGTCCTGGAAAGGGCCTTTAGAGCCCATCTAAACCACAATTATATTTTACAGATGAAGCTATTGAGGCATAGAGAATAGGAGGTGACTTGCCAAGATCATGTAGTGGTACAGAGAGTGGTAGAACTGGAATAAAATCTAGCCCAGCATTGTATTTCATTTTGTTTTATCTAATGTACCACATAAGCTTCTAGCCTATAGACCAAGGGTTCTGGATCTTGGGGCTATAAACGCCCAAGGAGACTGTGGATAGATTTCAGGAGGTCTGTGTACTTAAAGTGAAAAATATATTTTTATATTCATTATTCTGACTAGAATTTAGCATTTCTTTTACTTATATACAGCAACAAATATTATTCTGAGAAGAGTCTTGTAGGCTTCTCCCAAGGATCTACTGGAGTCAATTCAACATGATTCAGGAAAGCCAACTAGTAAATTTTCAGTGGGAGCATTTACACCTTTGAAATTGGTAAATGCTATAAATCAGGACTTGATTTACTGTTTTGTTGATTGTCAAGGCTTAAAAAAAGGGATGAAAAATATTAATGAAACAGATTAAAATTTAAAATTATCTCATTATTATATGCATTTTCCCCTCGAAAACTGATTATTAAACATTTCCCAGTATTCCTCTGGCTTTACCAAATCACTAAAGGGATCCATTACATTAAAAAGGTAAAGAACCCCTACCCTAGGCCCTCAAGGGCAAAGGATCTATTTGATACTTCTTTTGAATTTCATCTGTGTTCAATAGGTGCTCAATAAAAAGTTTATTGAGAAATGGGTAATGGATAACTTCATTATGGACTAATAAGTATTGGACAACTTGAAAAATGATGTGGCTGATGCCAATTAGCAGCTCGTTTAAACTATTTTTATTTTTATTTTTTCCAGGTTTTAATATCAACAGATAGGAGGGACTTTAAGGATCATCTAATCTAACCTCCTTATTTTACAGACAAGGAAACTGAAGCAAAGAGAGATAAGTTGATTTCTCTGATTAGGTGAGTAAGCTGTAATACTAGATTTTTAAACATATGTCTTCAGATTCCATAACCAGTATTGCTTCCAAATGATGTTTAGTCTAATTTACTAACTTGAGGCTTTTTCATGAAAAAAAAAAAAAAAAAAAAAGGAATCCCCACAGCCTAACTTGTCTGAACAGATCACAGTCAACATTTAACTAAGTGCAACTTACAGAGTAAATTTTCCAGCGTTCTATCAACTCTGCTTCATCTTTTGCTTTTTCCCCAGGTTCCAGGTCCTTGGCTAATCTTTGTAGCTCCCTCCTGAATTCTTTGACCTCAGCTTCTAGTTGTCTGGCCTGTGTCTCATAGGCTCCCTCTGAATTCAGTGTCTTCAGGATCCTCTCCTCTTCCTCCTTGCAAAAAAGTTTCAGTTTTTCCAGGGCTTTTCTCAACTCCTCAAGCTCATTAGTAATCTTCTCACCTCCCATAGGAGAGGTGTTCTGGATAACTCCAGCAGACTGATCCTCAAGATTCTTTAATGACTTCTCACCATTCTGAAAATCTTTAGCAAAATTCTAAAGGGTAAAGAGGTTGAAAGGAGTTGATTAGAAATAAGAGGAAAAATATTAACTATATTTCCAGAGGTTCTCTTTCTTTTTTCATCTAATTCCAAGGCATTTTTATTCTTCTTATCAAATATACTTTTAACATTTTAGAGCTGGAAGGATTAGAGATGGAAGAGATCTTAGAATAATAGAAGGACAAACCTAAAACCCAATTCAACCAACCCAACAGAATTTAATAATACAATGTGCAAGGTACTATGCTTGATACTGGAAATAAAAAAAACAACATAGAGAAACAATTTCTGTCCCAAGTGAACCTAAATTATACTGGGAACATATAATAACCTAATAGATAGGAGGCAACTAACAGGATCACTAGATAGAATGCGGGGCTGGGAGTCAGAATAACCTCAAATCAGATCCAGTCTCTGACCTTTACTAGTTATGTGACCCTGAACAAGTCACTTAACCTCTCTCTGCATCAGTTTCCTCAGCTATAAAATAAGGATAATAATGGCCATTCTCCAATTGACAAATGGTCAAAGGATATGAACAGACAATTTTCAGATGATGAAATTGAAATTATTACCACTCATATGAAAAAGTGTTCCAAATCATTATTAATCAGAGAAATGCAAATTAAGACAACTCTGAGATACCACAACACACCTGTCAGATTGGCTAAGATGACAGGAAAAAATAATGATGATTGTTGGAGGGGATGCGGGAAAGCTGGGACACTGATACATTGTTGGAGGAGTTGTGAACAAATCCAACCATTCTGGAGAGCAATCTGGAATTATGCCCAAAAAGTTATCAAACTGTGCATACTCTTTGATCCAGTAGTGTTTCTACTGGGCTTATACCCCAAGGAGATACTAAAGAAAGGAAAGGGACCTGTATGTGCCAAAATGTTTATGGCAGCCCTGTTTGTAGTGGCTAGAAACTGGAAAATGAATGGATGCCCATCAATTGGAGAATGGTTGGGTAAATTGTGGTATATGAATGTTATGGAATATTATCGTTCTGTAAGAAATGACCAGCAGGATGAATTACAGAGAGGCTTGGAGAGAATTACATGAACTGATGCTAAGTGAAATGAGCAGAATCAGGAGATCATTATATACGTCAACAATGATACTGTATGAAGATGTAATCTGATGGAAGTAGATTTCTTTGACAAAGAGACCTAATTCAGTTTCAGTTGATCAATGATGGACAGAAGCAGCTACACCCAAAGAAAAAACACTGGGAAATGAATGTAAACTGTTTGCATTTTTGTTTTTCTTCCCGGGTTATTTTTACCTTCTGAATCCAATTCTCCCTGTGCAACAAGAAAACTGTTTGGTTCTGCACACATACATTGTATCTAGGATATACTATGACATATTCAACATATATAGGACTGCTTGCCAACTAGGGGAAAGGGTGGAGGGTGGGAGGGAAAAATCGAAACAGAAGTGAGTGCAAGGGATAATGTAAAAAAAGTTACCCTGGCATGGGTTCTGTCAATAAAAAGCTACTATAAAAAAAAAAAAAAGGATAATAATGGTACTTACTTTCTAGGGTTGTTGTGATCATTGCACAGTGCATAATACATAGTAGGTACTACATAAATGCTATTATTTTTATTAGTAGTATATACATGATAATTTGAGGAAGGAGAGCACACTAAGAGCCAGAAATATCAGGAAAACCTTTTCATAAGCAGTGTCCCAAGAGCTGAGTCTTGAAAGAGGATTCTAGGGAGTACTTTGAAATACAAGAAAGTGATTATCCTAAGGCAGATAGGTAGAAAAGACAATATGTCTTAGAAGACTAAATAGGTCAATGTGGCTGGAATGGAAAGTGCAGAAAGGGGAGTGATATGCAACAATCCTAGAAACATTGACAGAAGTCAGATTATTAAGGGCTCTAAATGCCAAGCCAAAGATTTTGTGTTTTAGCTGATATAGGAGATAAGTTCATATGCTGTATAAGAATACCTAAGTACAAGGAGGACCAGATAAAGCATTATCTATCATGAAAGTCACGAAAGGAGCAAGTATGCAGGAATTGGGGGATGAGGGGAGAGCAACAGTGTCACAGGCTAAAGAAAGGCCAAGGATGAGATTCCAAAGAAGGGACCTTAGACATCTAGTCTAACTAATCAACAAGCATTTATGAAGCACCTATTATGTGCCAGGAACTTTGTTTAACTATTTCCTTTTGCTGCTGAAGGACCTGAAATCACAGAATCAGTTCAACAGGCTGCCAGTCATCCTGTTCTCTAGCTCCTCTATAATAAACTACCTGTGAGTGGTCAAGTCAGTAGATAACTATTAAATACTTACTATGTGCCAGACAGCTTTCTAAATAAAGGGGATATAAAGAAAGATATGATAGTTTCAGCTCTCCAGAAATTCAGAATCTAATGGAGAAAACAATATGCAAGCAACTATGTGCAAATGAGATCCATAGAATGAGGAAATGGGAAGGGAATAAGTCCCTATCATGGGCCAGGTACTGTGCCAAATGCTTTTGTAAATATCTCAATTGATCCTCAAAACAGTTCTGGGAGGTAGGTGCTACTATTATCCTCATTTTACAAAAATTAAGGCGGAGTTAAATGACTTGTCCAGAAGATAGTTCAAAAAAACAAAACAAAACAAAACAAAACAAAACACTAGCATTAAGGGGCATCTGAAATGGTTTGTTCCAAGTGGAATTTTAGCTGAGGCTCGAAGAAAGTCAGAGCTAAGATGCATAAATGAAAAGGGAGAAAATTCCAGCTATGAGGGAGAAACAGTGAAAATGCCCAAAGATGGAAGATGGAGTGTCTTGTTGGAGGGAAGGTAGAGAAGCCATTGTCACTGGTTTGCACTCTATGTGTGCTGGGGTTCTGGGTGAACTGAAATGGGCCGGGTTATAAGGGACTTTAAAAGCCAAATAGTAAGGTTTTTAAATGTCCCCAATTAGTCAAAGATAGACATTGAATAATCTATGCAAACAAATATGCCTTTTGGCTCAGCTTATAAATATTTATACTTAGGAGGCTGGACTGGTTTAAACTCAAGTAACTTTTACTAGTTTTCCACATCCCTGTGTAGAGCACATATTTACTCTGAAGCTATATTCCCAATCTCTATAGACCCATCTTTCATCTCCCAGGGTATCTCCTTTCTTCTCCATGAGGCTTTACAGATCAGGATCAGGGTAAAGAACTGCCACATTTTATAAGTTATCTACTTATTGTGTAAGTCTCATCTCCCTAATTGGATTGTAATCTTCAGCTCTTTCTATACACCTCAATACCCAATATATTATAATAATTAGTTTACTGGAATGCACTCCTCTCTTCTCCTTTATCTCATAAAATCTGTTATTTCCTTCAAGACTCAGTGCTTTGCCTTAGAAATGATGCCTTTTCTGAGTACTCCCAATTGCTACTTCTCACCCTCCATAATCTACATATATCTATTTTATAAATATTTATATATGTACATGCTATCTCCCCTGATAGAACGTAACTCCTTGAGACCAAGCCCGTTTCATTATTGGGGCTGAGAACAGCCCCAATGCCAGGCACATGGTAGATACTTAATGAATGCTTGTCGATTGATTTATTGAAGGTGAAATATAATGCATTCATGTTCAAAGAATTAACTTCATAAATGAAGAGTAGGGGAAACTCCTGGACCAATAGTTCCTATGAACAAGTTCTATGTATTTTTAGTGAAGTTCAAGCTTAAGTCAATAATGTAAAATGAAACTCAAAGTAAGGTAATGCTATCCTAGACTGTATTAAAAAGATATGTTCAGAAAGAACAAAGTGGTTTTCTTGCTGTATTTGAATCTGGTCAGACAACATTTGTGCTGTAAGTCTAGTTCTACATTCCACATCTTAGAAAAGACATTGATAAGCTGGGAAAGAAACATCACATAAGCGTGAAATGGGGAAGTGTGATGAAAGGATTATAGACCATGTTATCAAAGAGCCAACAAAAAGAATTAGAAATGGTTTCCTTGAGAGTGACTAGTTTTGTTTTATTCTGGTTTGCTTGTTTATTTTCCCAACATTTCTTTATAAATGTGGGTATGTATGTGTGTGTGTGTGTGTGTGTGTGTGTATATATATATATATATATATATATATATACATGCATGTAGAAGTATGTGTATGTTTACATACATACATATAATATATATACACACATATAGACAGACAGATAGACAGATAAATAGATAAGAGGAGTCTAATGAACCTTAAGATGATATTCCTCAAAATAAAAGCACTTAAGATTTTTGTGCCAAGCACTGTGTTAAGCATTTAGGATACAATTAAAAAAGAGGGATGGTTCCTAATTTCAAGAACCTTACATTCTAATTGAAGAAGATTAAGATAAAGGAGAATAAAAGGCAAGATCTATCTCATGGAAGATATGGTTGGCGACTCTTTGGTGCCTTGTATTTCTGGAATGTACTCCCTCCATTCTACCTAGCTTGTTATTTCTTTCAAAATTCAGCTCAAGTTCTCACTACCTTCTAAATGTTGTATTTCCTGATCATCCCAATTGCAAGTGTTTTCCCTCCATAACAACAATATATTTATTTTGCACATCTGAGAAATCCCCTTTGTATTCTCAGCATTTAGAACAGTGCCTGGCACATAGTAAATGATTAATAAATGCTTGTTAGCAAAGCTTGCCAGAACAAAAGATGGCAATTATCTTCTTCCTACAACAGAGTATTCTCTATTCTTCTTTGAGTGAGAACAGTCTGGGCAGGAATAGCATGAATATTCAGTCTAATGATAAGCAATATGGGAAATTACCTGTAAAATTTTGAACTGGTGCTTAGCAGACATTTTGCCTCTTCTTCCTAAAGAAGTATTCACTTTTCCCATCAACTTATTGAGCCACAGGTGAAATTGGTCCACATTTGTCTTGTATTGTTCATGCTCTTTGGTTATCTTCTCAAGTAGGCTGACTCTTTCCTATTAAAATAATAACATTAATAAATATCAAATATTTCCAAGGCAATTTATAATCTTTCAAGAGCTTTAATATTTGTTATCTCCTTTAATTCTCTGGACTATATTTTTCTCATCAGTAGAAAGGGAATAATAATCCTTATCCTGCATAATAAAATGAATAATAATATAATTATATATGTAAATATATATTATATATAATATGTATATGTATAACGTAATTATATATGTATACAATCACTGATTTTCTTGTGTTTTAAAATTTGCAAACATTTTAAATATATAATCACATTTTAGCTTCACAATAAGACTGTGAGATAACTCCTACAGATACAGTATTATTATCCTTATTTTAGAGATAAGGGAACAAAGAGATGAAGCTATTTGGTCCCAGGTCACACAGCTAATAAATTTTAGAGGTAAAATTGGAGCATGTCTCCTAGTGTCCACTGCCAGAATTCTATTCTAGTCACTTCCCCTTCCTGTCTCTCTGGCTGAGTCCATCCATATATAGTTATTGTGAGATTCATTTGAGAACAGATGCAAAAAGGTTTTATAAACTGCAAAGTACACGTGAGTTAATACTGTCTCTAGAGATTGCTCCATAAATTGGATCAGGTTAAGATAAAATGCTGATTGCCCATTAGCTCTTCATTTCTTCTGCTCTAAAGGAGGAAAAATGGTATATATCATTCAAGAGTTTAGTTATTAGGTAAAAGTGACTTAAGAAAAAGGACTTGTGAGCTAGTGAAAAGAGGCCTGGTCAAAGAACTGAATGACCTGAAATCTAGTTCTGGTTCTGATCACTTATGACCTTTGTGTGGCTTTGAATAATTCACTTACATCTCTCTGACTCCATATTCTTCTAATTTCGATTCTAGTGTATCCTTGATTGAAAAACAAAAGAAGGGGGCAGTAGTTGGTGCAGTGGATAGAGACCATTTGACCTGAGGTCAAATTTGGTCTCAGACACTTTACAATTCCTAGCTGTGTGACCTTTGCCTCAGCCAAAAAAAAAAAAAAAAAAAAAAAAAAAAAAGGAACAAGGTGATTGGCCAAACTTGTTTTTAATTTTCCTTCAAGCTCTAAAATTCCACGATTCTAGAAGTAGAAGCTTATATTCATATTTTTATATAGGGTATCCCAAAGGCTCTAAAGCAGTTGTAATTTTTTTTCTAAGCCCTATGGCTTTTGGGCACCCTATGTTTATAATTACAAGGCACATTATATACCTTTATCTCAGTTAATCCATATTATAGTCCTACTTTTTTGATGTGCAAATCACTACTCAGAGAAGTTATGTTATTTGTTCCAGGTGAGAAACAGAGAAATAGACAAAGACAAAAACAAACACAGATATAGACACAGACAGAGACACACTGACATACACACACACACACACACACACACACACACACACACACACAAAGAGACAGAGAGAGAGCTGAGAGCTAAACTTAGATTTTTTATTTTTATTTTTAAATACAAATCCAACACTCTTTTCCTTGTCCCCATATTGGTGAGACATACTGGTTTTTATCAAGTGGTACTGAGTACAAAGCAGTATTGTGAGTTTCAAAGTTTTATTAGTTATTAAATGATCAGGGCACCCAAATAAAAACAGAATTATATGATTCCCATCCTCAAGTATCTGAAAGTCTGTCTTCTTGGACTCAGAGGATAGAACTTTGAGTGCTGGGAAGAAGTTATAGGGAGAAAGACTTTTAATTCAACCTAAGAACTTTCTTACAAAAGTACTGCAGCTTCCACAAAACTTTTCTTTTTTGACCCTCTAGTTACTTTCACCTTCCTTCAGCTGAAAGTGATCTTTGACTTCTTAAATTTCTTTCAACATTTTGTCTGAAACTTTCCTTTGCCTTTGTTGAAGTCTCTGCTTTGTATCATAGTCATTCATGCTCATGCCTTATTTCCACTCCTATTACAACTCAGTTGTCTAGAAGGCAGAGTCTGGGCCTTCACTATCTCTCTATCTATTACTATTTTTCCCTTGGGTACTCCAAGAAAGTTTATGAACTATGCCATATTAGAATGGGCCCATTCTTGAGGCTTTTTACATACTTGTATTGGATGACAGAAGTAGAGGATCAAACTGCATGACCCTGGATATCCCTTTTCCCTTCTGGGAACCATAGGATTTTGAAGATATGAAAATCTTGAGATTCTAAGATTCTATGATTTCAGGACTCTCTGATTCCCTGAATGCCCTTAAGGACAGTAACTATATTGCAAATTCTATTTTCTGGCTCATTCTCCTCCCATATTATTCATACTCACTGAAATATTTACACAACTTCCTCCCATTAGCTAGACATTTTCATTTATTAAATAAAGCAGATCAGGAATAATAAATGAGGTATAAACACTGGAGCTCCAGCTGATGCTGACGCTGATGAGGATTAATGTTGCAGCAAAATGTACACACTCAACTGAAAGCACCTCATTACAAGTGATTGCTTCAGATGAGCCCACATCCGAGGACTGCATTCAGGAACAGCAGAGAATAAATAAAGCTTTATGTTACATGTGGTAGGAGCTATAAAAGGGAACTAGCTGAACAGGGCCAGAATTCAAGATTAGATTTATGACAGGCATACACAATGGCTAAGGCATAATTCAAGCTGCTGCCAAACACTGGCAAATGCCAAAGAATGACAGGTGTGACAGATCAGGAGAGAGTTTAGCCTTTTCAGGAGATGAAGCAATTAAACAGTCTGGGGCTGTCAAAAAATATCTAAATTTGATCCATTAAGAAAGACATGACAGATTTATACTCATATAGAGTGTTAAATGAGGAGATCTGACTTTGGGCCAAAGATCTTGGGTTTAAAAGACATTATTTATCCAAGCAGAAGAATTCTAACTCATAATGAATTGGGTAAGAAATTCAGATTATAAAAATGTCTAATAGTCTCATGGTTCTGATCTGTATTATATGTTTTATAGGGTTTTTTTAAGTGTTTCACATACATTATCTAATTTTATTATCTCATCAGTCCTTGAAAGTGGGCAGGATATGTATTATCCCCATTTCATGATAAAAATACTGAGTTTGAGAGTAACTTGAAGCTAGTATTGGAGTCAAGGATTGTTTTTGTTATTAGTTCTTCATTTTGTAAGAGGATAATGACATCAGGGAAGTGATGCCATGACCTGCAAATGAATTAGATTTAAGTGAGGGAGGGCTATGCAAAATCACTTGATTCTTTTTTCCTTCCCGGAGCCATTTGGGTCCAGTGACCAGATATAGATCAAAATGACTGAAGATGGCCCGGAAAAAATGTGAAACCTTGGTTTTTTTAAGTTAAGGTCTTCAACAGGTCTCAGTGTGAGTAAGGCTCTGTCCATCAGTGATTATGGCTAGGTAACAATTGAGGTAAAGAATGTCCTCTTTCACCTAGTCCCCATCCCTTTTTTCCCTCCTCTGCCCCCTTGCAAAAAAAATCTAAATACATAAATCTGAGAGGGGAAGACACTCAGGGTTTCTGGCCAAAGCAGAAATGACTACTATTTACATTCATTTTAGTTAATCAGGACCCAAACAATGACCAAATGGGGCTTGGTCTATTAACTATTGGTGGCCATTTAGAATCAGGTTGGTTTTGGTTTAAGGCCTGATGCTTAAGAAAGAAATCTGGCCAGTAAACCCGAAGACATCTTGGGAGGTACAAAAAATACAAAACGAAGTATAAAAGAGAAAAAATGCTTTTAAGAGAATCTGTAGATAAGGGTATGCTACCTTATCTGGACAAAGAAAGGAAAGGAAGGAAGAAAGGAAGGAAGGAAGAAAGGAGGGAAGGAAGGAAGGAAAGAAAAAAGAAGGAAGGAAGGCAGGGAGAGAGGAAGGAAGGAGGGAAGGAAAAAAGGAAGGAAGGAAGGCAGGGAGGGAGGGAGGAAGGAAGGAAGGAAGGGAAGAGAAGGAAGAAAAGGAGGAAGAGAGGGAAAGAGAGAGGGAAAAAGAGGGAGGGAGGATTATGAACTTCTAGAATCATGGAATTTTTGATCTTGAAGGAACATTGACAAGACTCTTAATATATCTTCTTTATACTAAAGGAAAAGTCCTAGATATTGTCTTTATACTTCTCTCTTTATATATATATAGAGAGAGAGACACATATAAATATGTATAACAGCATAAAGTAGCATAGTAAATATATATCTATGTATGTACATACATATATGTAATGGATATATGTGCCTATATGTATGTGCATATGTATGCATGTGTATGCATATGTGTGTGATATATGCACGCATGTGTGTATGTGTATGTATATATAGAGAGATATAGTCATTATCAAGAAAGCATTACATTAGATCAAGAATTAGAAGCCTATGATTTCAGAAAAGCCTAGAAAGACTTACATGAACTGATGCTAAGTGAACTGAGTAGAACCAAGAGAACATTGATCCATGTACCTCATTGAGAGAAAAAAACAATGGAGACTGAATGTCAATCATAGCATAATTTCACCTTTTTGTTTTTGTTGTTGTCTGTTTGCCTGTGTTTTTCTTTCTAATTTTTTTTCCCTTTTGATTTGATTTTTCTTGCACAACATGATAAATTTGGAAATATGTTTTAAAAAAATTTAGAGCCCAAGGTTTTCTAAGAGTGAATGTTGAAAACTATTTTTGCATGTATCTTGAAAAATAAAATGCTATTATTATAAAGGAAAATAATTAAAAGTCAAGAAAAGTTTCTTTTTCCATTTCTGGCATAATTAGTCATGTGGCCCTGTCACTCCATCTTCCTGAATCTGTTTTTTGTCTACAAAATTTCAATTTTAAATAGTTACGCTATTATTATTCTCATATGGTTACAGAAACAAATAGCACAAAGGACTCATGTGTTAGAAATTTTAAAATATATATATTATGATTGTGGTTAAGTCTAAATGCTTTGGTCTCACCTGATTCAAAGATATAATCAGTCTTCCTAGATCAGAGATTTAATCAAAACAGTGAAAGAGAATTCCCTGAAACTTGTGGTGATCTAAGAGATGGAAATGTTTGTTTAATTCAAGATGAAAGAGGATTAGAAAAGAGAGAGTGTTGGTTTTAAGAAAATATTTTCTCAAAAGGTATGTCAGCATTAAAATTACTGTTGTTCCATTTGGATAAACTCTAAACATAAATTATATACCTCTGACTACTTCACAGTGGAATTTTGTCTTTTGTGTTAGAATTACTATAATACATACATGGAAATTGCTTGTTTGAGTGAGAGGGAATTCAGAATAGCAGAGTGAACTTTGCCCATTTGGATTTCTCTCTAAGAAAGAATGCTGGTATATTAAATAAATAACATCTGATAAATGTTGGCTTTGATTCAGAAACAGAGTTTTTCTTCCACAGCTAAATTGTACTGAAAGGATTTGCATTCCAATTCGTGGTAGAAGTTAGCATAGCCTTGCAAAACTCCTCTTGGAAACACTTTGATGTCAATTGAATAGAATTGAATAGAAAGTAAGACTTTTTTCCTTAAGGAAGTTTTTCATATCAGAGTAATCCCATATCCATGATTCCTTACTTAGAGAAGTTCACTCTGTAGCATCTGGAATTTTTGAATTTTCTCTTCCAATATTTACTTTTTCTTCTCTGGTACTCTCTTTTGTTCTTTTTCTCCCAACCTAATTGCTCCTTTTCAGTCCACTTTATTGGATCTCATCCTATTAAGAACCAATCACTGTGCTAAGTACTAGGGATATAAACACATATATGAAACAATCCCTGCCTTCAAAGAGCTTAGCTTCAAGGAAATCTTTGATTTTTGTAGGACATGGAATCCTTCTGTATAAACCTCATAGCTTTTCTCTCTTTTAACTAGCTCCATCTTGGACAATGGGATTCTTGATTTCAACCCTTCTTTTTTACTTGAGACTCTGCACCCAGCCCTCATCCTTATTCATCTCCCCAACATTTGTGCCTTGTTCTTGACCTTGGCTTGTTTGCTCCTTATTCCATGCCCCTGACTCCTTAATGAGCAGCAGTAACTTCTTAGTTGACTAAGAAGTCAGAAATATAAATCAGAAGTATAAATGAAACCCAGCAAGTTTTAGCTCTCACAGTTTCAGAGGAATAGCATACTTTTGCCTCAGTGTAATATTGAGACAGTTATCTACTGGAAATCCTTCAAAGTTTTTTCCTCACTTATTGAGTAAAGTCAGAATTTTTTAGCTTGTACTCTTTATAATCTGAATAAAGCTAGAACAGTATTTCCTACCATTTCAGTCCCTCATTCCAGTCAAAATGGATTATTCACTGCTCTCTACTTACACTTTGCACTTTCCTTCCTGTCTCTTTGCTCATCTGTTTCCCAAGTCTCCCTTTGTAGCTCCACTCGATGAAATAATAACCATCTTTCCAGATGCAGCTCAGGGGACACCTCCACCAAGAAACTTTCCTTAATCTTCCTAGAAAAAAAATGTCATTTATTTCCTATGATTTTGATGAACACTTAAAACTGTCTTAGGCTTCTACTTTGTTTTATCTTGTCTTCTAATAATATGCATGTCTTGTCTCCCTACTAGATAATAAATGCTGTGAGGCCAGAATTCATGTCTTATTTCTATCACTCTCAGCACCTAAAACAAGCTAGAACAAGCAGATTTTGTTGAGTTAAATTACATTTTAACCATTTTATATTATTACTTTTGTGGGGTTCTAAATGGGAAAGAAGTTTAAGGTTTAGTCTTCCCCCTCTTATTTTATATATGAAGATGTATCCCAGAGAGGTATATGCTTATACCTCAAAACACATAGGGTAAATAGTAGAGATGAGATTCAGCTGATATCTTTTGACTCCAAATCCAGAGTTCTTTCCTTTGCACTATACTTTATTTAATAACTGTTACTGTCATTACAGCTCGTGTTTCTATAGAATTTTAAGATTTACAGAGAACTATCCTATAATAATAGCACTATTAGCTAGCACTTACATAGCACTTGCAAGTCTGCAAAATGTTATACTTTACAAATATTACTTTATTTTATCCACTTAATAACCTTGAGAGATAGGTGCTATTATTATTCTCTTTTTACAAAGCAAACTGAATCCAAGAAAGGATTACATAGCTAGTAAGTATCCAGTATGGAGTGGAACTCAGCTCTTTCTCACTCCACGTGCAACATTTTATTCATTGTACTACCTACCCTACAAGACAAGAAAAACAAATATTATTTTACAGTGGTAAGAAACTGATGTTATATGACAAGTATGGAAATATGTTTTAAAAAATTGCTTGCTGTCTTGGGGAAGGGAAAAGTAAGGAAGGAAGTGAGAAAAATTTTGGAGCACAAAGTCTTACAAAAATGAATGTTGAAAACCATTTTTATATGTATTTTAAAGAGAAAATATTGAGAAAAAAGAAATTGAGTTTAATTGAATGTTCAAGTCTATAATGCTAGTATAAAGCATTGGAACCAGTATTAGAACCCAAGTCTTCTGACTTGTGGGCTTCTAGTATGCCACACAAGATAAAAAAAAAAAAAACTTGGGTTCTTTAATCTACCCAAAAGATCATAACAGATATATTTATTTAAATCCAGCATGTATAGTGAAAAGAATGCTGAATTTCAAGTCTGAACACCAGGGTAACTAGGTTGTACAGTAGACAGAATACTACTCTAGTCAGAAGAAATTCAGCTTAAGACACTTATTAGCTGTGTGACCCTGAGCAAGTCACTTAACTCTGATTGCCTCAATAAGGGAAAAAAAAAGTCTGAAAATCTCAGTTTGAATCCAAGTTCTGGTTCTAGTTTGTGATCCTGCAAAGCACCTGACATATTGACTAGTGTATTTCCCACATCTATAAATTTGCTAATTTCACTCCCTTCCTCACTAGGCTATTGTGGGGAAAGTAAATTGTAAACTTTAAGAAATATTTTGCATATAACTAGCTATATTAACAAGAATGATAATGAAGTAATTATTTCAAGATGGTGCTAGAAGCTGCTTCATTTAAGCAGGCTAATGGGGTCTGAGCATGTGCCAAATCCCCATTGTATTCTGATAATAATTTCAGTAAATTACATTAGTTGAGAATGCTCAAAATGAAAAATCCTGCCTATATCCCTTCTTGAATTTAAATATAATAAAGGTCAGCAAGCATAATTATTGCTCCCATCCTGAACAGCTGAGAGGAGCCAAGGTCCCCTCCACTGGGGTGTACATTTAGCTTTTGCCAAAAATTGTCTGATTTGCAGAGCTACTTGAGAGTTTAGATTTTTCCTTGTAATGTTATTAAATGGAAACTGGGTACTATTAGTTAAAATATCTCATACGTTATGGTAGTTAACATTCTAACATCCCTATGTTGTATATGGTGGGAAGGTATTACCTCCTGTTTACAAGGAGCTAAATTGAAGTATAGTCAGGGTAAATAGTTCATACCAGACTATAAACTTGGAATTAGTACAACATGCTAGCTAATTTAGTGTTGGCATTCTTTCTATGAAAATAGAGTGGTTTTGGGGGCTTAATTTTTCTATCTCTGTAAAGTGGATAATAATACCTACTTCCTGGGCAAAGAGATATAAAATAAAGTGAATTAATAGATGTGATGTTTATGAAAATTGTCAATTTACATGAATTTTGTAATCATAAAGTACTAAAGGAAGCTTGTCTATTCTTACTATGATTGCTAAAATAGTTTGTCTTTTCCTTCTCCAGTTCATTTCACAGATGAGGAAACTGAAGTAAACAGGGTTAAGTGCCTTGTCCAAGGTCACACAACTGTTACATGTCTGAGGCCAGTCTCATTTTATCCACTGCCCTAGGTAGCTGCCTCTTATGCTGTGTTTCCCCATCCTATTTTCCCATTTCCTTAAAAAAAAATTGAGCTCATCTAGGTAATAAGTAGTGGGACTGGCATTTGAACTCGGGTTTCTGTGGTTCAAGTTCAATACTCTCCATTGTACTATATTACCTCATTGATAAGTAGTGTAACTGAACTTTTCATTTGGGAGGCAGTGGAGTGTAATATAAAGAAAAGAAGACTTAGATTCAGGAAAGTATTTCCTACATCTAAGTCTTAAAATTTTGACTCTTAAGCTTGTTATTTGTGACTTTAGGGTATGGAGGACATATGGGAAGAATAATTCTTGTACAGCCTGTTTAAAGGGCTGATGTTGGGAGCTTTCCTCCATATCTCGACATCATGTGGATACCAATAGGACAGTCAAGCTTTTCCATTGGCTGTATTAATTTCTCACTTTTTAAAAAATTATTTATTTTTAATACATATTGCTTTATGAATCATTTTGGAAGAGAAAAATCAGAGCAAGAGGGAAAAACCATGGGAGAGGAAAAAAACCAGAAAACAGAAGTGAACATAACATGTGTTGATTTACATTCAATCTCCATAGTTCTTTTTCTGGATACAGATGGCATTTTCTGTCCAAAGTCTATTGGGATTGTTTTGGATCACTGAACCAGGGACAAGAACTAAGTCTTTCATAGTTGATCATCACCCATTCTTGCTGTTATTGTGTACAACATATTCCTGATTTTGCTTGTTTCACTCGGCATCAGTTCATATTTCCAGTCCTTTCTAAAATCAGTTTGTTCATCAATTTTTATAGACATGTTCATTTCTCTTGTAATAAATCTCTTTGCAATGTCTCATGGATAAGTGATACTGTTTTTTAGTTAACACCTCTTTTTTTGCTACAAGGCTCTTTATCTCTTTTTTAAGTCAGATCTCTTATTCTGAATATATCCTTTGTTTTTCTTCTTCAATGCAATTGTTTTGTAGGATTCTGTTACATTCCTTGCCTGCCATGTGCCTCTTCACTGCCTTTTGGGTGACTCATAATTTTCATTCTTTAGAGACTGATATTCCATGACTCACAACTATTCAGTATCACAAGAAGTATATCATCATAGAAAACATAAGCCCTTTTCAGGGAGAAACTCAGAGTCAATAACTGTACTATAGAATTACTATAAGGCAATTCAATCAACCAGTTAATAAATAAGTTTTTATTAAATACCTGTTGTGTACCAGACACTCTGTGATAATGGTGAGGAAATGAAGACAAAAAAAATGGAATAGGTACTGTTCTCAAGAACCTTACTTTCTATTGGGGTGTAAGAGATAGTATGTAGCAATATGAATATGTACAAAATCAATACAAGGCATTAAATGCAAGGTAGTTGGAGAGGAAGTTACAGGTATCAGGAAAGGATTTTATGAAGAAGGTGTCGCTTCAGCTGAGTCATGTAGGAATTGAAGGATTTTATGAGGTAAAGGTAAAGAGAAAGGGCATTCCAGAGGATGGTCAACAAAAGGGTGTGTATATAAGAAATAGTGTGTCATCTGGGAAGAATGTAGAGAAGACTGGACCAGAGTGTAAGAAGGGAAGTAATGATGAAATTGGAGAGAAGTATTGAAGCCAGATTGTAAAGGGCTTTAAAATATCAACAGAAAAGTTTATATTTCATCCTAGAAGCAACAAAGTCTCTGGAATTCACTGAGTAAAGAAGGGAGATGGTCATAGGTAAACTTAAACAAATTGGAAGACAGACTGGAATAACAAGATACTTGAGGCAGTGAGACCAAGGAGACCTATAATCATTAGATGTTGAAGACCTAAATTAGTGTCATGACTGTGTAAGAAGAGGATAGATGCAAGAAATATTGTGAAACAGAAACAGCAAGATTTGTCAATAAATTGAATAGGTAAAGTGAATAAGAATAAGTTGAAAATAATGTCCAATTTGCAAGCTGAATATTTCTTGGACAGAAATAGGGAAGTCTAGCAGAATGATGGATTATGGGAGAGTGGAAAATAACCAATTTCATTTTGGACATGTTAAGCATGTAATGTCTTTGGTATGTCCATTTTAAAGTGCCCAACAGACAATTGGTGATATGAGATTAAGTTCAGGGGAGAAACAGGCAGGATACATAGATCTGGGAATTGTCTCCATAGAGATTATAATTAAACTCATGGGATTTGATGAGATTACCAAGAAAAAAAAAAAAGGTACAGAGGGAGGAGAAGAATACCCATGCCAAAACAAAGTAGGATATGACTATACAAATAGTCAAAAGGAAATAGCCAGGGAAAATGACAACTTGCAGGGAGAGCAGCATCACAAAAAATTCAAAGAAGAAAAAGCTTTCAGGAAAAAATAAGAATGCTCAACAGTATCAAAAATTTGGAATACAAAATTTTACAAAACTAAATATTGAAAACTATTTTTACATAAATTTGGAAAATAAAATTTTGGAGAGAGAGAGAAAAAAGAATGCTATCTATCCCTAAAGAAGAAACTGAAAAACAGATTGAAGAATATTTTTTTAAATAAAACTTTAAAAAATTTTTCTTGACTTTTTTTGGTCTATGTTTTCATTTACAATATAACTAATGTAGAAATGTTTAGCATGACTATTCATGTGTAACCTTATTGGATCACTTGCTTTCTCAATGAGGAAGGAAGGGAGAGAATTTGGATTTTCAAAAACTTTCAAACTTTCAAAAACAAATGTTAAAAACTGTTTTTACATGTAATTGGGGAAAATAAAGTACTAAATAAGCAAGTTTTTTAAAAAAGAAAATAAAGTTCCTTTTATCATTGAAATCAGGGATCTAGTAAAAAAAAATTAGGCATGAAGTTTCTGCATAATCTATAATCCTCAATTTCTTTTGTCCTTTACTCGTGAACCATTTTTTCCAAGATAGTTTTCATCATCATTATCATCCATGCCTAAAATTTCATCAAAATTATCAAATAGTAAAGTATATTCTTTGCCTTATGACTGTAAAACACTCTATTCCTCAGTACTTTTGAAGGGCATAATCTTTATTGAGGCTACATTTTCCTCCCTTTTCACTCTCAGTCCAAACTTGGAGAGATATATTGAAGCCAGATTGTAAAGGGCTTTAAAATATCAACAGAAAAGTTTAAACAAAAATAAGCCAGCTTAACTCTGCTCTAGCTTTACTTGCCAGTCCCTGGCTCCCCTTTTCCTATAAATTATTATATATTTTCAAATCTTAATCCTTAATTACTCATTCTATCTAACTCTCTCCTTACTTCCATACTCGAGCAAAAATGAAGCTGCCCAACTCTGTGTGACTTATATTCATTATAAATTCATGTGATTTATTTTCTATTAGTCCCTTGTTATACCAAATCTGTCCTTTAATTTTTCCTAATTAATTCTCTATTCCATTCAAATTAATGGTTGCTCCAAATCTTTTTTTTTTTCTCATGACTGTGATAGTACCCTCTGTTCCGATTCTTTTAGCTAAGGACCTTCTCTTGTATTTTACTAAGAAAATTGAAAGACCATTCACGAGGTTCCTTTTTCCTTATCTTAAAATCTACCTTCATCTCACAAACCTTTGACAGCTTTCCCCACTATTCCCTCCTTTAATCATTGATGAAGAGAAGGCCCTTCTTATCAAGTCCAACTCCCCTACATAAATTCTCAATCTTATCTGCTCAGATATTCTTTACCAGCCTGCCTACATTATTAACCCCTCTTTCTCTAAGCTTCAGTCTCTTCCTAGCTGTAAGTTCCTTTCCTTCTATGAACATGTGAAAAACTCCCTCATGTGAAAAAATCTTTACTGGATCTTATCATATCTGCCATGTATTATCCAATATCTTGCCCTTTCTAAGCTAAAGTCCTTGAAAAAATGTTTGTATCCAGCAGCTATCCCTTCTCTGTCTCACTCTACTAAATCATATAACCTGACTTCTGAAATCACTCAATTGAAATTGTTCTTTCCAAAGTTATCTACTGATCATGAAATTGTCAAAACTAATGGACTCTTTTGAATCTTCATCCTTCTTAACCTGTCTGCAACATTAAAAACCCATATATTCTCTCCTTTCTTTTTTTTTGGGGGGGGGGCGGTGAGGGAGGGGATATTAGTTTATATTGGTACTCTTCTTACCCATGTGACCATATCTCAGTCTCTTTATGTTGAAGAAATGCTGCCCACAAGCTCTCCCTCTATTTGAAGACTTGTGTCTTTTACTCTTGTCTATCTACAATTCCCTACTTGGTGACATCATCACTTCCCAAAGGGCTCAATTATCACCTTTAAGTGGATGACTTCCAAATCTGCATATGCAGCCTGAATCTCACAAGTGGATCTCAGTCTTACATTATCAACTACCTATTGGACATTTTAAACTGTATGTCCCAAACACATCTCAAACTTTAACATGTCCAGAACAGAACTCATTCTTTCAGTTGTATTTCCATTGGCTTGTCACTGGACAAGGATCTCACTTTGAGTGTCCTAACAGCTGATTCTCTCTGTTTAGAAAATTGACCATACCAGTGATTTCATTGATTTAGGCAACTCTTAGGTAAGAAAATTTACTTTATCAAGTAGATTAGTACCTTTTCTGCCAGTTGTAGTCTTAGAGAGTGGCCTAGAATACTGAGAGGTTAAGTTGCTTGTCTAGCTTCATACAGTCAATATATCTGACAGATGAGATTTTCTGGTTCTAAAGTCAGCCTTTTATTTACAGAGAGTACAAAAAGTGTGTGGTTATTGATATTCTCTGTCCCCTTTTCCATCACTTAGCCACTATCCCTGAAGAATCAGAAGGGGCTTGCATAGGATCAGGTATCATTTTGTACTTTTTGTTTTATGAGTTCCATATCCAAGAAATTCATTATGTATTGATTCCTTCAATAACAGCTTGCTGGTGATAAAACTGGTGACAAGGGAAAACATTAGAGCTTTTAATCTACTGCCATTGACTTTAAGAACCCAAGGTCACTTCCATATCATAATGAGGTACCAAAATAAGATTTTGTGTGGAAAATTGTTATTAATGTTCAATCATTCAGTTGTGTCTAATTCTTTATGGCAAAAGTATCCACAGGATTTTCTTGCAAAAGTATTGGAGTAGTTGGCCATTTCCCTCTCCACAGGATTAAGGTAAATGAAGTTAAATAAATTGTCCAGGGTTACACAGTTAATTTCTGAGGCTGGATTTGAACTCAGATCTACTTGACTTCAGACTTAGTACTCTATCCACTAAGCTACCTAGTTGCTTGCCTGCCACATATATGTAAGAGGACAGATGACTTGGAAGAAATTTCTTAGTTGTTTTTGTCAGACCTTTGATCAGCAGATCTTTGTCTCTCTGTCCACCTTGCACTTCCACCTATCCATACTTTAATGGCTTTTCCCCAATTACTCCATTTTGACATATCTTCATTCTCATCAATATACCATGAATGTGATTCCCTGTGTTAGCAGCATTCCCTGCACTACAATAGAATAAATAGAAGGTGAGGCATGTTTTAACTTGGTTTTAATAACAAGACAGGCTTGGGAGTAAAAAGAAAGCAGGCAGCCAACTGGCATAATTTGATTTAGGCAAAACTTAACCTGTTTCTGAAGGCCTCTCCCTTAGCCTTATTCTTCTTGCAACTGCTCTACTAACCCACTGTATATTTTATCCTGAATTACTCTCAGACCTGCCCTTTGTATTTATACAAAAGCAGCCAGTTTGGCTGCTGCTCTTCCTAAAAGTACATGAACAGCCTCTTTAGATTTGTGTTGCCTCCCAGGCCTCTGGGTCACAGACTATGCATCTGCCATTGTTGCTAAATAATTTCACTAAGAATTTACTAGGATATTTAGAGAAAGGAAAGTCAAGTTTAGCAAGTGGGGTGCACAGACAGATGGAAAAAGAAGGAAAGGAAGAAGATAGAGGAAGAAAAGGGAAAAAAGGAAAAAATTAGAGGAGAGGTAACAGGGAGAAATGATGTTAGGAAATGGGAGCAAAAAGTAAAAGAGGAAAAAACATGAAAGAATGGGGAGAAGAAACAAGACTGGATGGAAAGAAGATAGAGAAAAAGGGAAGAAGAGATGTAGGGAAAAGGGAGAAAGAAGAGGAAAGGGGAAAAGATAAAGAGAATAAGTAAAGAGAAAAATGAGAGAAATAAAGGTAAAAGGAAAATAAGAGGCAGAAAAGGAAAAGAAGATAAGAAAGGGGAGAATAAGGGGAAAGTGGGGAGAAAGAAAAAAGAAAAGGGTGAGAAAAGAGGATCAAGGGAAAGAGAGAAAAGATGAAAGAGAACTTTATGAAAAGAAATGAAAAAATAGGGAAGGTGATAGAAGGAAGACAGGAAAGCTGTGTAAAGTAGCACTTTAGTTTGTTATTAATCCAACATAAACCAGTGGTTTTCCCACTAAATCGTTTTTCCATTTGTCTACATAGCTTGGGGTCCAAAGAACAGGCACACAAACCAAGAGGGGAAGATAAAGAGAAAGAAAGGGATGAAATGAAAGCAAGGAAGAATTTCTTCACTGTTAAATCACCTGTCATTGTTTTTATACTTCTGAATGATCAACTTGCAAATATGCTGATCTCATCACACTGCGTGTGGTAATGCCAATGGGCTGGGAACCTGACCAACAAAGAGGTGATATGTCTAAATGGGACACATAAGGATTAAAAAAAGAAACAGAGGAGGAGCTGAGTAACCATAGGCAGGTAGCATTTAAATTTCCAAAGGTGACTAGGAAATCTTTTATCAGTACAGTGTTCTCCCCTCAAGCTCAACCATCAGGAAGAATCTCTTTTCTAAACTTTCCAGGATGGGAATCCCTTTGATCCTTTACATTAACATAAACAGATTTCTGGCTTAAGTGTCCTGTTTTCTAGCCCAATGGCCATAGGTCCACAGAAATTAGGGGACTTTGACTACACCTACAGAATAAGTGGTATGCATATTGTTGTTCATCCTTTGTTTCAAAGAGGACCAATGACATCACAAGGTTTGGTTAGACTCATATATGAATCGTATTTAAGTGAAGCAGAGTTGCACAAAGTCATCAGCCTCACTCTCTCTTACATAGTTATCAAAGTCCAGTGGCAAGATAAAAATTAAGACAACTGGTGATGGTCCAGTATGCAGTGATGACCTTAACATCTTCAATGTATGATCAAGGTGTAAGCACTACATAGTGCCTTCATGGCTATTGAAAAAATTGTTCTCATCTGTCTATTCTGCCAGAGGAAATCTTGACATGCTTGGGATAGTCATTCCCCTAACTCACTGAGAGTTTTGAGACTTGTAGGTTAGCCCATCTGCCAAGATGATTTTACTGGGTTGTGCATACAACAGCTTGTTGAAGACATAAGTGAGAGTTAAATGACAGATAGGCACAAATAACTCAAAAGGTTGATCCATTCTGTCAAGAAGCTGACTTAGGGTTCTCAGTCTAAGAACATTTGTTATTAATAGAAAAGTATATGGAAAGAATACCCATCAGTACAGAAACATGAGATCATCAGATATCTAGGGGTGTTTCAGCACTGGTTCATATTGCTTAAATTTTCAGTGTGACCACTCAAATCTTGAAAATCAGCAGATGCTACAAATCAGAGCTTGACTTATTGTTTTGTTGATCATCTAGGCTAAAGAAAGTGATAGCGAAAATGTTAATAATGTAAATTAAACTTAAAAGTTCATCATATGATGTATAACATATATTGGATTATTTGACATCTAAGAGAGGAAAATTTGGAACACAAGGCTATGCAAGGATCAATGTTGTAAAAATTATCTATTCATATGTTTTGAAAATAAAAAGCTTTAATAAGAACAAAAAATTTTTTAAAATTGTCATATGTACTCTTTTTTTGGAGGGATTGAAAAATTACAAGCCCTTCTACAAAGTTCTATCCAAGGATTCTATCCTAGTGTAGAGAGGATCCTGGGTTTTTAAAGGTTATGGCAGAGGATCACAAACTCTGGTGGGGTCCTAACCTGAAGAAAAGGCTCTAACTGTAGCTCAGGGAACAGATTGAGTCTGCTTTCTGAGAACCAGTTCAGCTAAGCAGCGAAAGACTCACCACTATGCTGGCCACCTGATGAACTTTTTAGCATGGCAGCCCATGAAACAAACAAAAATTCAAAATGGTCCTTTAATCTGGAAGTCCTCTTTTTTTTTTGTTTTTGTTTTTGTTTTTGTTCTGCAGAAGTGGCAGTATAGTTTTTAGAACAACAAACTTTGATCCTTGTAACTCCACATGTGAGATACTCTTCCAATGATTAGCAAGTGGAAAAATTGGTGGATGAGTTCAATCAAAATAATCAGCTTTTTTGAAGTAAGGAAATTCAAAAAAAAAAAAAAAAGAGAGAAATTGAAGTTAAATGAAAAGCTTGTTTACAGAAAATTTTTGGAGAGGCAAAGAGAGAAATTGATAAAGTTGGTATTACCATCTATCCAAAGTTAAAATAAAAATTTATTTTTTTAAAAAATGAAGGGGATAGGAAAAACTGATGTAGCAATGAACTTGGGACTAGGAGAACCAAATTCCAAATTTGGCTTTGTTATTTATTACATGTGAGACCTTGGACCTTATTTTTTTTTTTTATTCACAAAATGAGGGGGTTGGATGAGACACCCTTTATCATTCTCTCTACCTCTAGATCTGTAATCTTATGATTAGATAATTATTAGGTCAATCCTAACTTTAAATCCAATTTCTATAAACAGTTTATACAGGATAGGGATTTTTTGTTATTAAAATGTTTGATAGGATTATCTTGTGAATCCATCTGATTTTGGAATCAGATAGATTTTATTTGTTTTTTACATGGCAGCTTGTTTATGATCTGTTCAGTTTTCCATTTCTGAAATTGGCTTATTTAAACAATCTATTTCTTGTTTTGTAAATTTGGATTTTTGAGAGGTATTTATCTCATTTCAATTTTCTGTTTTTTGACATAATGTATATAATAGTTCCTGTTAGAAACATGGATTAAACCCATGATTTTACTGGTATACTGAACTTCAGGATTACAGTACTCCCTACTGGTACATGTCTGCAACTAGAACATAGATAAGTTAAGTGACTATCCCAGAGTCATACAGTTACTACATATCAGAAGTGGGATTTGAACTCATGTGTTCCTGCATTGAGACCAATCTTCTTGTTTCTTGTTAAATTATCTAATTAAATTTTCAGTGTGAGCATTTATACCTCGAAAATCAGCGACTGCTCCAAATCAGGACTTCATTTTATCGTCTTTGATAACTGTCTCTGATAATGTCCTGTATTTCACTTAATTCGTTGTAATATCACAGCTCATTTATAATTTTGGCCATTTCATTTTCATTTTTAAATTAAATTCATTGGTCCTTTAAAAAAAACTTTTTTATTAAATTATTTCATTCCTATCAACTGACTAATCATACAAAGCAATGAACAGTTTTATCAATCTATCTAAAACATATGTATGGATATATAGATTGATCTACCAAATATAGGTCTATTTATGAAAATATTTATCCTTATCTGTGTTAGGTAGTCCTTGCCCTCCAGAAAGGTATCTATCTATGTAGTGATCACTGGTCAATCAACCAGGTCAAGTAAGGTGGAATGTAGAAAGGCAGCATGCATCATGAGCCAAAACAAAGCAGGAACAGGTATGCGTTACAGATTAAAGTACATAAGGAATTGACAATATCTCACCTGGGCTTGGGCCTTTATCTTTTCATATTCTCCCTTCATTCTTTTCTGGACTTCTTCATCTACACTAGGATCTCCTATCCTGTTGAACAAGGAGGCCGCTTCCTCGAGCAGCCTATCCAAGAGGATGGACTGGTTCAGGATGTTATTGAGCAGGACTTGAGAATGGCTAAGTTGCCACTGCTTTTCTTTTAGTCCCATCTGCAGCTCCACTCTGGTCTCCAAGGTCATCTTAATTTTTTGGAACCACCGGTAAAATTCATCCTGGGCCAGCAAATATTCACTCCAATGCAGCCATACCCATTCAATCCGGCTGTTAAAAGGGGAAAACAAATATAATTACTTCTAAAAATAGCATGTTTATGTTTCATTTAAAGTTTATGAAAGTTTTCTTATGAGCTTTATGAGGAAGGCTGTGTACATGATATAACTATTTTATAGATAATAATTTATTTATCTCTAGTAACTTAAGGTTTACAAAGAGGGATATGTTGGAGGCAGTTCTAACCTGAAATTGTTAAATTTTCAGTGTGAGCATTTATACCTCAAAAATTAGTGACTGCTACAAGTTGGGCTTTGATTTATTTGTTTTTTGTTGAGTTTTTGATCGTCTATGTTTGTCTATATTTTTAATAGTGTTAATAATATGCAAAAAGTAAACTCTTCTCCCCACCATCAGAGAACCTGGTTGTGAAACATTTACCAGCATACCCTTGTATTCTTCTGTAAACACTAATTGAGTTCAGCACAAATATAGTAAAAGGGTTAGAGAATGAAGTTATCACTAGACTGAAGATCTGGTGACTATGAATTATTAAATTAATGATAATAATAATAATAATAACTGATATTTATATGGTGCTTTAAGGTTTGCAAGGTTTGATGCAAGAACTGCATCCATTATCTCATTTGAACTTTACAACATTCTTGTTTACAAAGCATTTTCTTCTGACATAGATAAAGCAAGTGTTGTGATCTCCATTTGGCACATAAGGAAATTCAATCTCATAAAAATTTGACTTTACATACAAATGACTTGCCAAAAAACCTTATATTTGAAGCCCTGTCTTTTGATCCCCAGTCTAACAATCTTCATTATACTATGCTAACTGTGAGGAAAAAAAGAAAACATGAGTGAAATGTTTCCATATCATTTGCTCTGAAAACAGGGAATTCAAGGTATCTCAATTATCCACATTAATGGAAGGAACTAAAGGACAAAGTAACAGAAAGCAAAGGATAATCCAAAAATCATTTTTATTTTTCCTTGAAATTCAGAAATGAGGTATGCAATCTAAACATAGCACTCATGTGTTCCCAATCTTATGTTGTAACTGTTCCCTTCATCTTCCCCTCCCTTTTTTTTAATTCTTCCTCCTTCCCCCTCTTCCCTCCTAGACTATTGTAATAGTTTCTGAAGCCTTCTGGCCTCCATTTCTTTTTTAGATCATCCTTCACATGCTTCCAGATAGCTTTGGCATGAAAAGCCACTGTTCCATGAAAAATCTTAATAGTCCCCTATCATTTACCAAAAAAATGTTAAACAAAACAAAATAAAACAAACAAACAAACAAACAAAAAAAACTCTATCTGGCTTTCAAAGCTATTAACATTCTAAAATCCCTTTCCTTCTCCAAGGATGGCTCACTTATATACCTTAACTTTCTCATGTCTGTCTTCACCTAGGCTCTTTTATATGCTAGAAATAGTCTTTCCTCCGTACTCCATCTGCCAGTTCTACCACATTGTCTGTTGAATTACTGTTAATCTGTTAAAGCCTAGCTCAAATGCTACCGCCTCCAAAAAACCTTCCCTAATCTCCCATATTAGTAAGAATCTATCCTTTCTTGGACCTCACACAGCATTTTTCTTGGACCATTTTGCTCCTCTCTGATGCATTTATCAAATATTATTTTGAACTATATTTGTGTATCATATTTACCTACTATACTGTAAATCTCACAAAGCAGGGGGTAAGCTTTGTTTTTGTCTAATACCTAGAACAGTATTTGTTTTCAGAGCAAATGATATGGAAACATTTCACTTATGTTTTCTTTTTTCCCTCACAGTTAGCATAGTATAATGAAGATTGTTAGACTGGGAATCAAAAGACAGGGCTTCAAATATAAGGTTTTTTGGCAAGTCAACAGTATGTCATTTTGATCATATTGTTAACCAGTCTATAATACCTTTCTATGTAGTGATCTTTCCTATGTTAAAACCTCTAATAATAGTGAAGTCATACTTCTCCAGGTAGTCTGTTTTTTAATAGAAGTTCTTTCTGATATTGGTCCAAAATCTAACTCCTAGCAACTTTGGTATATTAAAGCTAATATCTATTTCCCTATGACAACCCTTTGGCTATTTGAACACAGTTACCATAGTCTTGCTAAATATTCTATTTTCCAGGCTAACTCTACCTAGTTCCTTTAGCTAATCCTCATATGGCATGGTTCCTAATCTTTTCCTCCTCCAGTCCTGATCCTTCTACCCTGGAGATGCTCTAGTTTGTCATTGAGCCTTCTAAAATATGGTGTCCAGCCTTGAGTTTACATATTTTTACTTTCCCAAAGGCTTTCATAGCTATTATTTCCAATAATGACAGTAACAATTTTAATCATAATATGTAATTAAGTATAGTAGTTTAAATTTGACAAAGTGCTTATTTTATCTACACAACATGTCTGGGAGTTGAGTGCTATTGTTATCTCCATTTTACAGATTAGGAAACTAAAGCAGAGAAAAGTTAAGTGATCTTCTCAGGTTCCTAGAACTAATATCTGAAGTCACATTTGACTCAGGTCTTCCAGATTTCAGATTTAGTGGTCTATCTACTTGTCTCACTTGGACAGAAAGACAGGAAATCTAAATCTTGATCCCAGAATAACCTGGGATAAGATATCTCAATACTCTAATTTGTAAAGGAGAACATATGTATTTTCTTTTTATGGGAGTTAGATTACAAGGTACATGAAAACATTTGGAAATTTATAGAAAGGATGGTTGGGGATAGAGTCTGGAGTTTGAGCTCGTGCACACTCTCACTTGAGTCTCTCGAGTCTGCTTATTTCAAGTCCTCTCAGAACTACAACACACTGAGCATCTGCCTACTAGAGAATCATTACATCACCATACTAAGTGATATGTGAATTAAAGAACCATCATCTCATCAATCACACTGAGTAAACACCCTACTTCAAGTGTACTTTTCTCAGAGTTCCCCAATATCTGTGGTCCTCTACAAGAGATCATGAGAGATTGGCTAAGATGACAGGAAAAAATAATGATGATTGTTGGAGGGGATGTGGGAAAACTGGGACATTGATGCATTGTTGGTGGAGTTGTGAATGAATCCAACCATTTTGGAGAGTAGTTTGGAACTATGCTCAAAAAGTTATCACACCGTGCATACCCTTTGATCCAGCAGTGTTACTACTGGGCTTATATCCCAAAGAGATTATAAAGAAGGGAAAGGGACCTGTATGTGCACGAATGTTTGTGGCAGCCCTTTTTGTAGTGGCTAGAAACTGGAAACTGAATGGATGTCCATCAGTTGGAGAATGGCTAAATAAATTGTGGTATATGAATATTATGGAATATTACTGTTCTGTAAGAAATGACCAACAGGATGATTTCAGAAAGGCCTGGAGAGACTTACATGAAATGATGCTGAGTGAAATGAGCAGGACCAGGAGATCATTATATACTTCAACAACAATACTATATGATGACCAGTTCTGATGGACCTGGCCATCCTCAGCAACGAGATCAACCAAATCATTTCCAATGGAGCAGTAATGAACTGAACCAGCTATGCCCAGAGAAAGAACTCTGGGAGATGACTAAAAACCATTACATTGAATACCCAATCCCTATATTTGTGACCACCTGCATTTTTGATTTCCTTCACAAGCTAATTGTACAATATTTCAGAGTCTGATTCTTTTTGTACAGCAAAATAACGGTTTGGTCATGTATACTTATTGTGTATCTAATTTATATTTTAATGTATTTAACATCTACTGGTCATCCTGACATCTAGGGAAAGGGGTGGGGGGTAAAAGGTGAAAAATTGGAACAAGAGTTTTGGCAATTGTTAATGCTGTAAAGTTACCCATGCATATAACTTGTAAATAAAAGGCTATTAAATTAAAAAAAAAAAAAAAAAAAAAAAAAAAAAAAAGAGAGAGAGATCATGAGCAAACATCCTGTTCCTAATAAGCTCCAATAGGGCCACTCTTTTTCATGATAAGATTAGGAAAAAGATGGTTTTCTACAATAAAGCAACTATGGTACAGCGCTAAGGGTATTGAATTTGGAATCATAAATTTGGGACTCATGAAGGTTTGCTATTTAGGCAAAATGTTTCCTCTTTGGGGGCTTCATCTTCTCTCTTCTGTAAATGAAAAAAGAGGGAGTTTGGACAGGAGAGCCTGTAAGGTGCCTTTTGGCTATGAGGGTCATATAGAGATATGATTCCAAGGACCCTTCTAGTTCTAACATTCTATGATCCTCCCTCAAATACTTGTGATAGCTTTCACATACCAATAGGTCTAACTCTTAGGATTTTTTTCTACCCAGGTCTCCAGTAATTGTCTACCTGTGACAGTGAGTAATGTAGATAACTGTTTCTTCCCACTGGGCTTTGATGTCCTTGAGCTTAGTCAGGATGTTGTGCTTCTGTTCTTCACTGCAACAGCTAAGCAGAGTGTCTGCTGACTTCAGGACTAGGTCCATCTTCATTTGCCCCTCTGGTTCTAGGTGACATATTCGCTAACAAAAGCAAAATGACAAATATTCATATTTCCACAATGTTTTAGTTTGTTAAGCTCTTTTCTCACAATAACCCTCTGGGTAGGTATACAATAGCTCAATCTTCTTTTTAAAAATTTGTTTAAAAATTTTATTGATCCTTTGTCTTTACATCAATCATTTCAACAACCCCCACCACATTTAAACTTTCCCTTGTGATAAAACAAATCAATTAAGAAAAAAAAATCCTATACAGTGACCTCATGTACACATTATGTAATCTTCCACCTCTCAGTGTAAGGAGCAAGATAGGTTGTATTATCTGATTTGGGGATCATTTTGAGTTTTTCAGTTACAGAGTTCAACTCTCTTTTAGTAATCTTTTCACTCACATTATTATAGTCATTGTATATAATACTTCCTTGGTTCTATTTAATCTTTTTGCATTAGTTATATGAACTTCCAATATTTTCCTGAATTCCTCTTATCTGTCATTTCTTATTGCACTATAATATTCTAAAACATATTTTTTTTCAGATAATTTCCAATGTATGCCTTTTCTGTTTTTAAATCTTTGATACCATCAACACTAATACTTTAATATTTTTACATATATTGGACCTTTGTTCCTTTCTCATTTCCTTTTGGTTTATGCCCAACAATGCGATTACTGGGTCAAAAAGCATTGACAATTAAGACCTTTATGTCGAATGATGCTAAATTGGACTACTTCACAGCTTCAACAATAGTACATTTTTATGCCTGCCTTCCCATAGTTCTTCCAGTAATAACTGCTTCCATTTTTTGTCCACTTTTACAATTTGAATGGTCTTTCATTTGAATTTCTTGACTAGTTATTTGGAGCATAGCTTCAAGTAGTCATTTATAGTTTGCAATTTTGCTATTGACAAGGGATTATCAGGAGGGACAGAGACAGTGGTAGTACTTGAAGTCAAGAACTAATGAGTTCATTGGCAATCATTTTTTTGAGGGGTGGGTGTAAGAATTATTTTGTGACGTTCTTTTTTTTTCTTTTTTAACCTTTTCTCTTTCTATTACTTCTGAGATTTCTGAATTAGGGGAGCTTATATAATATATAATATATAAATATATAAAGAACTTATATAATTTTGTGTGGTAAGGGACAGATATTCTAGGATATATCTTATCCTGCCATTTTCCTTAGATTCCTGCTCCTAATTCATTCTACTTTGCTATCATTTTGTTTTTCTTCTGTACCACATGAGATAATGGGTTAGTCAAGTAATGAGAGCAAGGAATGTCTGTGGACTGCCTGTGTGTTTTGCTAGTATCCTTGTGATTTTAAGAAAAACTAAAGAAGGTACTTAATATATTCAATGGACTTTCTTAACAGATTTAAGGACATGAACAAGAATGGCATAAAATGAACATCAATGGATAGGTTATGATGTTTTTTGGCATTCACTTTGATAAGATCACAGATCCATTTGAGTGCCAGGTATAACATATAGGTATAGATGATATATGGCTGTCTGTACATATAATATAATGGTTCTGTATATAATGGGCAACTAGTGCCAGACCTAAAGTATGAAAGACTCCTGAGTTCAATCAAGCCTCATTCACTTACTATCTGTTTAATCTGCTTTGCCTCACTCAGTTTGTTCATCTATAAAATGAGTTGGAAAAGAAAATGGGAAACCACTCCAATATCTCTGCCAAAAAAAAAAAAAACAAACAAACAAAAAAAAAACTACTCAAATGGGATCACAAAAAGTCAGATACAACTGCAAAGACTGAACAACAGCAATGACAGCACATATAATACATACAAATATACATATACTTTAGTTCCCAATAAATTTGAGCTAGCACTAAAGAAGGAAAATTCAGGAATAGTGGCTAGACCAGATTAAAGCTACACAATCCTGAAAATATTGCAGAAAGGTAGCTTATGAAGAAAACACCAAAAGAAAAAAAAGTGGAAAACTTAGAAACAATATAGACATCTTAAAGAGGAAATCAAAAGAAGATAAATAATCACTAATCAATATGTCTACTTTTTCATCTTAATAAAATCTTCATGAAAATCAATACATATATATGGAGAAAGAATGAGAGAGATAATAATAACATAATAAGAACAGCAGTCGTTTAACTTTTTAACTTTATTTTCCTTTTTTTTTTAAACTATTTTCTTTTGGAACATGCCTACTATGGAAATATATTTTGCATGACTTCACATGTATAATTGATATCAAATTGCTTGCCTTCTCAAGGATGTTAAAAGAGTGGAAGGGAGACAGAATTTGGAACTCAAAATTTTAAAAAATTAAAATTAAAGAAATCACATGCAATTGATATTTAATGAAATAAATAACATATTTACAAAATATATAAAGCTTTATGTCACATATTATGTAATATGAAGCTCTGAGATTGGCAAAACGTACATATATTATCATTTGTTTTAATTTATATTTGATGAAAATGAATGAAGGGAATAGATAGGGTTTTATAAACAATATTCTGTAATAGACCACATTTTTGCACAACTGACAATAAGGAATAAAGAATATAAGATCCTGTATTTTGTTTGTTGATTGCAAATAAATAAATAAATTGGTTCATAGAACCAAACATAGTATATAAAAACTCTTCCCCAATAAAGTGTCAGTTACGCATACATTAATATGAAATTCTAAGATAATCAAAACTATTCAGTGACCCTAAAATTAATCATATCAAATAAACTTTCAGGGAGGTACATGTGTGCCTACAGAATTTGCCACTATCATGAAGGATGTCCTATATAATGTCCAAATATAGAATAGATTCCCTACAGTTGGCAAGGTCATCAGATGTTTCTCTGTAGAAGATATAGCAGTATTTACCTTAAATCACAGAATTGAAAAGAAGGAAAAAAGTAGGTTAGATGCCATTCAAAAAATGAAAAGTGCTTTTGATGATCTCAGCCTGTTCCCTGGAGTAAAAAATAAAAATTAATACTCTTTTCCCTTGGCAATACCATATGTTTCCTTGTTTGGGGACAACACAATATCCAAAGAATCTAAATTGTAAGTGAACCAAAGAACAATGGAAAAATCTATATTGGATGCACAGTATATTTTTAATTATGCATAAGAAGTGTCCCAGAGGATATAACAGAAGGAATTTATGATAAGAAAAAGACTGAAAAGTAAACATTAGAGACAGCATATTGGTACCCTAAATGCTACACTTAAGAGAACCTTTAAAGCAGAGATTCTCAACCTGGTATCTATGAATTTTTTAAAAAAAGGTAACTGAATTTCAACATAATTGGTTTTCCTTTGAAATCCTATTTATATATTTTATGCACTGAAAAATATTATTCTGAGAAAAAGAACTAAAAGCTTCATCAGATTGATAAAGGAATCTATGATTTAAAAAAGATTACTCTCTTCTAGGGGAAGGCTTCCAATATTTTGGATAAGCCCTCTATAGAGAATGTACAGGATATTGTGGATAAAAATCTCACAGACCCTTAGCAAGGATGGGTTGCAATTGATACCAATGATAAGGATCATCCTCAACTTGAAGATGAGCAAAATGAGGTCCAGAAAGTTTAACCAATCTCTCCAGATGTCCACACATAGACATCATTAAGACCATGAATCCACTGAAATATTCGGTCTGTACAATCCTGACATGCAGCAACATATGGGTTTACAGGACAATTCCAAATTGCTACGGCAAAGCCTCTCTTGTACCTTCCCCATAAGACTATTTTTAGTCTGTTATCTCAAAGTGATTTTATAGAAGGTAGCCTCTAGAATTGTTCTCATAAAAGAGAAGCTAAACAGGAAAATCTCTCTGTGTTAAGGGGGGTTACAATGCTTGAAAAAGACACGTGGGGAATTCCTAAAACATTACTCTGGACTTTTCCGAACTTTTGAATATCAGCATTATGAAAAATCCCATTCAATCCTGGAGTTCTGTAGTTTCCTTGTTGCTTTCCTGATGCTCCTCTCCTTCACTGAAAGGAAAAACTATCTTCCTGAATCAAACCTAACACATTTTTAAACTAATAGACATTCCATGTGTTTTAGAGTTATCCATATATGTTTTATCCTCCTACTAGATTGCAATATTAAATGCAATTGTCTTTTCTTTTCAAGAATACTATCTTGTCCAAGTCATTTAATTTTTCTAATCCTGTAAAATGATATCATCAAACTAAATTATCTCAAAGATCACTACAGTTCTAGGTCCTAAAATCTTGTGGTTTAAGCTTAGTATTTTTTTCTAGAGTCTAGCTCAGAGCTTCATATAAAGCACATGTTTAATAAATGCTTGTGAATGAATGTTTTGGCAGCCTCCCCAGCAGCCTAATTTATACTCAAAGAACAGTTTGGGAAACAGAAAAGTCTGAAGTTGTAAAACAAAGAAGAAATTAAACACACCTACCTATTCCTAGTACAAGCACAGATGGCACACCCCTTCATCAACACACCCTTGCTAGAAGGCTGATTTTCAGACTTATTTTCTTCAAAGGATTCTCAGATCTCCAAGTCCTAATGAGCTATGAAAGTGCCTGTAGGACTAAATAATAAAAATCTGTAGAACTCTGGGGCACTATATTCACTTTCTTATAAGTATTCTTCCCTGAAGGAGAGAATAATGTGTGACTTTGTTTATGCAAAGAGGGAAAGGGAAGAATACTAATAAAAATGTGATCCAGAAAAGAAAGTAAAAATTCTGCATCTTAACTTTAGATTTCTTGTTGGTTTATTTTTTTCTCAAAACTCAGAAAAATAGTCATCGATGAACCAGATGAACCAGAAATTCATTTTCCAAGGAGTGAATTCCACTCTTCTTTCCCAGCGCCAAAAACTACTCTCTTTGCCTGCATATTTTTTTTAAACTAGTAAATTAGCAGGAAATAAATGTCAAGGGGAAGTATGGAGCCAACTGGCAAGGAATCACTTGGAAAATGATATACACATGGTATGTATGGGCAAGGATGTTTATATTTAAACCATCCAATGAGGGAGCAAGTTGAGACTCAGACATCCAACTTGACGCAGGAGATCCTACTCCCCTCTCCCCCCCCAAAAAAAAAACACTGAAAAGGAGGGGAACTTGACTTTAGACTTCAGGGGAACTGCAAGAGTTATAATAAGAGTTTTGAAGACATGTCCCTTGAACCTTTAGGAATATACAGAAACTGAATGGCTATAACAGATAGCAAAAATCAGAGTCCTAGAATCTCAGAGTTGGAAGGGATATATATCAGTAATCATCCAGTCAATAAACAATGTAGGAATACTATTTAGAAAATATTTTGAATGTTCACTCAGTCTGTGCATTAATACTTTCATGGTGGGGGAACTCCTTACCCTGAAGTAACACTATCCATTTAGGGCCAGGAGAGAATCTTCATAGGAATGAATCAAAATCTGTCTTTACCCTAACTTCTACTTATTGCTCTTAGTTTTGCCTTCTCAAGGCAAGTATAACAAATCCTAATTCCTTTTCTGTATATGCCGTTCAGATATTTGAAGACAGTTATAAGTAGGGATGTACTAAGGCCAGCTTGCATAGCTCAGAAGAGTCAATTAAAAAATTTGCAGTGTGAGCATTTATACCCCAGAAGTCAGCAACTACTACAAATCACAGCTTGATTTATTGTTTAGATTTCTAGACTTAAGAAAGTATTAATAATGTAGATTAAACTTAAAAGTGTATCTTGCAGTACATTATTTTTTTTCCAGAGAGTCTATTATTTACCAATACACTCCTGGTCAACTACCCATAAATCTATTCTCCCAATTAAGGATCCCTAGTTTCTTTAACTGAAATGGTTTCCAATTCTTTAATGATACTAATTGCTGTCAAAAATACTGTCCCACAATTCCAATAGATTTGTGATGGAATAATGTGATGGAACTTGTGATGGATAATTCTGCCTTTGCTTTCTCTGTGTATATGGTTTTCTCATCTATAAAATACTAGGATTGGACCAGATGATCACTAACATCTTTTCCAGTTCTAAATTTTTGATTCAGGACACTCAGGCTTTGAATGGCCTTGTCTAAAGGGATACGTTTCATAGCTAATATTTGAATTCAGATCTTCTGATGCCAAACTCTACACTCTGCTGCCTTGGACAAATGATTTGATCTCCTTAACTGTAACCATCAATTTTCTCATCCATAGAATAAGGATAATTTTTGTACTGACAACCTTATTATATAATCTTGAACATCAAGGAAAATAATTTATGAAAAGGTTTTGTTAAGGAATGACTTTTTGAGCTACTATTATAATCTAAATAATCAATATCAAGAAAGAACTTCCCAGAAATTAAACTACCTGAAAATATAATGGGCAGGCAATAAGTATAAGTTTCCCATTTCTAGAGGCACTTACTAAAAGCTGATTAACCACTTATTGGGAATATTATAGAACAAATTCATGCTTTTGACAGATTAGATTAAACTAGATGGCACCTGAGATTTTGTATTATTTTATATTTAGGTCCCAATTCATGTTGAAAGTGGGTTTATGGGAAAATATAACTGACTCTTTTTCCCTACATTTATATTATAATACATTTCTTGTCTTTCTAAATGAAGCTTCTTTGACATATACACAGTCTCTTTCATTACAACCCTTCTTCTACTGCAAAACAAAACTCAAGCATTTTTAATGTAATCAATACAAGAAAGAATTGCCCAGAAATTAAAACCACCTGAAAATATAATGGGCAGGCACATAAATAAAAGTTTCCCATTTCTAGATGCATTTACTAAAAGCTGATTAACTACTTGTTGGGAATATTACAGACCATATTCATACTTTTGGCAGATTAAACTAGATTAAATGGCACCTGAGATTTTATAATATTATATATTCTAGGTCCCAATTCATGGTGTTGAAAGTGGATTTATGGGAAAACATAATCGACACTTTTGTTCTATATTCCTATATTATCTTATATTACATTTTTTGTCTTTTGAGTGAAACCTTTCATATTTACACAAAGTCTCTTTCATTACAACCCTTCCTCTATTGCAAAAGAAAAGTTAAGCATTTTGAGTAGTTCCAGGAATTCACTTCCCTTCTCTTATGCTAATTAATTAAGCTTAAAAAAAATAAGCTTATTTTCTTTGGTCTGGTGTAAACAGTTTTACAAAAGAGCACATTTTTTTCCCCTCAAGGTAACCACAATTTAAGCATCTTAATAAGAATCTCTTCATGCCTTTGTTCCATCTGATCTTACTAGAAATTGCTTTATAAGAAAGATTTTCTCTCATATTATAGTCTTTGGGTCATATATAAAAACATATAAATATATGTGTGTACATAGATATATATGTATGTATGTATCTGATTATATACACACATTATATACTTTCACAAAAGTATATATGAATATATTTAAAGCATACATACAGAGAGAAGAATAGAATCAAAACAATTGTATGACCACAGGAATGTGAAGGGAAGCTTTGAAAAATGTCAGAGCTTTTTCTGAAGCAACTGAAGAATCTCCTAGGTGACAGACAAGATATATATTGATTTATCTCAATCTGTTTTGATTGATCAAACATATTTATTATAGAGTGGATGTCCTACTTAGAAGGCAAAGAAAGAATTTGTGGGCATTGACCAATATGGAGAAAATGAGAGGACCAATAAAATATTTTAAAAGTTAAAATTAAAACAATTCTAGCCTAGAACTTTTGAAAAATGTCTGTTTCCTCAAAACATAATCATGATTTGAAAAGATCATTAGACTACAGAAATCACTAATTGTTAAGATCGTATATTTTAAGATCAGCACGAGACAGGAATTCAGGTTAGGGGAAAATCGTCAGTCTTTATTCTCAGTGAAGAAGGATCGGAGGTGGAAGAGAATCAGCGATAGCAATGTGTGCAACTGAGTCAAGAAGCTAGCTCGACCAGCAGCCACACAACCAGCAGCTCGGAGTCTCGAACTCAGCCCAATCTCTCCCCACTTGTCTTGCTCCCTCTCTCTCTGCCTCCACCCACCAAAATCGTCATTTCCTATACAACACATCAGGACTTGCAAGGAGAGTGGGCAGGGACCATTCTTAATCCAATCATGTATATTAATAGAGTATAGCCCAATTACTATCTAGCCTCACGTACTTGGGACCTCAGTGCATCAGCTCAAACCTCAGCCCATTACAACTAATATACATAAGGAATTATTTTACTCAACTATAAATAATTTCAAAGCATATTTAATTAGTTATATTGGTAAATGATAAGTTTCTAGCAAATAATTTAAAATCTAATTTTAAAACCATAGACTTAGAGTATCAGTCTTTTTTCCTGA
Organism: Sarcophilus harrisii; assembly: GCF_902635505.1. Classification (NCBI taxonomy): domain Eukaryota; kingdom Metazoa; phylum Chordata; class Mammalia; order Dasyuromorphia; family Dasyuridae; genus Sarcophilus; species Sarcophilus harrisii. The sequence continues at coordinate 368,578,794 of NC_045427.1, read as the reverse complement.
TGTTCAAAGCTTGAACTCCTAATTAAATATGACCCTCATAGAAAGGGAAAGAAAACAAAACAAATAAAACTATGATAACTGTGAAGATTAAAAAAATAAACAAAAATATGGTCTTGTGGTCTTTGGCTAAATGGATATGCCATTTAATAGGCCCCTTACACCCATCTTTTAATTTCAAAATGAGGAATATATAACTATATAAATTTTGCAAGTTTAGCTTCAGGACTCCTTTTTTAATCAGCATTTTTCTTTCCAAGATTAAACAAATAATTTTTTAAAAATTGTAGACTTAAAGGATTATCCTGGAGTTGCCAATGAATGAATGAAATGGGTTACAAGTGTCATATTATCTGGTTCCCCAGTCTAGCAGTGTATGTGACAATATATGAAAATCTGCCAGATGCTAGAAAACTTATTCCGTTGAACTCATCGCATTCACCCAAAAAATGTGTGAGCTCTATTAGGCTAATAAACTTAAATTAAGAGGGAAAGGACACACATTGTTTCTTGAATTTAGACTATAGGATACAAAATTATTGAGAATGAGACAAACAGGGAGCACCATAGACTATTCCACAATCAGATGAATTGGGGCTTCTTTCCTTAATAAGTTCCAATTCCATCTTTCATTCTGTTTGTAACATTTTTGGATGATACAGCATGGTATAAAGGAAAGAGCACCGAAGTGAGAGAACCTGAACACTCTAGGCCTACAATATTATCACTTACATAGCCAGCATAACAATCATAGTATTTTAATGTAATAGACATTTAATCAATGTTTGTTGAATTGAACCAAATAATAATAACTAATAATAGCTAACAGAATTTAACAAATTTGCAAAGTGCTTTATAAATATTTCATTTGATCCTCACAACAACCTTTAGGAGATAGATGCTGTTATTGTCCTTATTTCATATAGGAAGAAACTGAGGCAGAGAGACAAGTTAACTGAATTGCTCAGGGCTTCATAGCTAGTAGATATTTGAAGGAAGATTTGAACTCAGGTCTTTCTAATTATAGGTCCAGCTCTCTATCCACTGTTCCACTAAGCTACCTAACTTTACCACTATCAAGGCATTACTGTTTCCAGAGCATTCAGGAGAATGATACAGGGTTTCCAAGGAATGTGATGTTTTTCCATCAATGGTTTCATTGTATAGCAATGCTTCAGATGTAATAAATATGGAACAATAGACAGAACCAGCCAGTGGTATAGCAATAAAAATTTAACAATTATCTCTTAAGGGAAAATAATATATATAACACATTTTTTTTTAGTTTAATCGGCATTATTTATTAACATTTTCTTTATTTTTGCTAGTTCTACCAATAAAAAAAAATAATGAATCAATCCAGGATTTATAGCATTTGCTAATTTAAATACTCACAATGAAAATCTAATAATCAATTGATATTAGCTGGCTGTAGCACAGCTCTGTAATAAGCAGACTTGGGTTTGAGTCCCTGACTTGCTGTGTGATCTTGAGAAGGGATAAGCATATATATGGCACTTACTATGTACTTGTGCTAAACATTTTCGAAATATTATATTTTTTGATCCACTTGTGTTAAGTATTTCCCAAATATTATCTTATTTGATCCATTCAACAACCCTAAATAGGTGCTGCTACTATTTTCATATTACATTTTTTAGGAAACTGAGAATAAAAAACTTACCAAGGTCATATAACTAGTAAGTGTCTAGGACAGGATTGACTCCAGATTCAACACTCTAAATACAGCACCCCCTAATTGAACTAAGCAAAGAACTTTCTGTTAATGGGCCTTTTCCTCATCTTAAAATGATTTGGTTGAACTTAATGATTCCAAAAGTCTCTTACACTTCTTATAATCTATGATTCTCTAACCCCATGCTTTCTTCCTCATCCAAATTAATTACAACAATAAGTATTCATTCCATAGAATATCGTCATAATGCCAGAGTATGTTCTGAATCATCAAAGAAAGATACTATTATATATTCTTTCTTAAAATTCCTTTGTTAAGTATAATTTATTTTATCATATACCTGTGAAAACTGGCGACCAACATATAATATATATAAGAATTCTTAATTCAAAGACTTTTGATTCACTAAAATCCTATTCCCTAATCAGAGTTCCCTAGTCCAGATGGACTGAATTTATGATTTGTTTTATTACCATGTTATCATTGAAGGAGACTACCAGTCTATCAAGAAGATGATAATTCTATTTCCTAAACAGAACCACTGTTGAGCTACAATTTTTTATCACAGAGATCAATACTTCTAGGAGATATATTGTAGATTATCTTGCTCAGTTTATTCATTTTACAGGTAATTGAGACCTAAAGAGAAGTGACTTCTCCTATATTACAGAGTAAATTAGTGGCAGAACCAGGATTAGAACCAAGCTTTTTTGTTTCTTAATCACCCCCAAGCCATAATTATTGTGTTAAGGAGCTGTTTGTGATGTCTTAGATAGGAACCCAAGTCTCAACATACCTCTGTTTCTCTTAGTCTGGCTTCTAGGGCAGCTCGAGGGCCTTGAGTGTTGTCATTAACCTGTAGTCGCTCCTGGACAGCCTTCATCCACTCTTGGGCACTCTCTACATTGCTATCAAACTCATCCTGGGGCTGCTGAGTCATGGCATCTGTAGAACCTGGAGTATTTAAGATGAGCAAGAGGGTAAGAATACTCAGAACTATAAGAAAGGGTTGGATTACACAAAACTACCAAAGTCTGAGGAGAAAGAGATCCAAGAGAACATAATCTGATGATTATGAAACAATAAACTTAATTTCTGATTTTTGGCAAAGTTCTGAGACTTTCTATTTAAGAGTTTGTTAGTGGATATTTAAAAAAAGAAAACAATAATCACCAAGAACAGAGACATCAATAACAGGTCATGACTAGTTAACCTCATTTCCTTTTTTGACATTTTTCTAGACTGAGGAATTACTCAAACACTGAGACATAGTTTGCCTAGATTTCAGCAAAACACTGACAAAATTGCTGATGCTATCTTTGTGGATGAGATTAAAAACGTGCATGAGATGATAAGACATTTAAGTGAATTCTGGAATTGCTTGAATGACTAAAGTCATGAATGCTAACTAATGAAGCAAAGTCAATGTAGAGGGAGGACTTAATGTATTCCCCTGGGATCTGTTTGGTCATGGGCTATTCAACTTTTTTTTTGTCAAGCTTGGATTAAGGAATAAATACAATGCTTATCAAATTTGCAGATGTTGCAAACTGAGAGAGATAGCTGACATGTGAGTTAAAAGAGTTGGGATCTAAAAAGAAAAGATCACAATAGGTTAAAGCACTGAGCAGGAGGGTGCTGATCAATGCCTAACCAAAGGCTCTGGGAGTGGTAGAAAGAAAGGGAAAGTGTATGTCTAATTGGACTTTTAAATTTAATCTGAGTTACTAACATTTTTTCAATCAGTACTAAGTATAGATAACAAAACAAAAAATAAAGCTTTGATTTATAGCATTTGTTAATTTACAAGGTATAAATACAGTCACATTCACAATAAGCACCATTGACACTGAGCCAAATGTAAAGTGACTGTTTAATACAAATAATGATAAAATCCTATACATAGATTCAAAAAGTCAATTCAACAATTAAAAGCTGGGGTGTATGGTTAGACAGTAGTCACCTGTGAAAATTAGCAATTTATATATGATACATATAAGAACTTTATGAGTCAAAAGTATAATATGGTACCATAAAAAACTAGCAAGATCTTAGGCTAAATTAATAGAGGCACAAAATCTAGAACAAAGGGTACTATGAATACTATAATATTTTATTTTGCTTCAAACACATATGGATTTTTATGTTTTAATACTTTCAACCAATTCTTACATGACAGATCATAAAATACTGAAAAGTATCTATCAACTCAAGTCAACAAACATTTATTAAATGTATTATGTGAAAGGTTCTGGTACTTCTTGATACCATCCAGTTAGTCAAAAATACACTCCCAAAATACAGGGCCCAGAACTGGATAGAGCATAACAGATATTGGCTCCCCTAATTAGGTAGCAGAATAACCTTTTGGGGAAGGGCTCCCTAGCTGCCAGGAAAAAAAAAAAATATCCAGATCAAACAATCAGTAATGAATCTCTCTGCCCAGCGGTAAAAGCAAAGCTCAAAGAGAACATTTAATTTTGCCAAAAGGATTCAAAGTAGGCACTGGAAACAGAAGTTCCATTTTCATCTATCAAAGGGAGGTTTCCAGATTTGAGAGGCTAAGTAAGAGTAGAATTCTCGAAAGGCTGAAATATAATAAATTCCTTTTCGATAGTAAAATTTAGATTTCAGGAAGGCAGAAAGGCAGAGGTGAGTGCAATCTGATAAGTGCTTCCAATTCAATAAAATTCAACAAGTATACATTAAATGCCTACTAGAAAGACCTAGATTGCATAGCGCTACCAGACTAAATCTAAGGAGCAATTTGTTTCTCCTAAAATATGTTCCAGGGTCTGTGTTACAAAAACAGGATTTCAGTTCCCTAATAAGCATCATAACTACCTAAATTATTCTTGTGTACCTCAAAGATAGGAGAAATGAGAGCGAGATAACTCCAAAAGAATTTTCCAGTTTGTGCCAGTTGTTATTTAATTCTGGAAATGTTTTCAAGAAAGCATTTGAGGACAAAATACATACTAGGCATGTACTTCAGCAGAGTGAAGTAGAAAAATGGGGTGCACAGGCCTGCATAATAGTGGAAAGAGCACATTAGTACAAGTCAGGAGATTTGGATTCTAGGCCTGGCTCTCCCACGAACCTGCAGCACGAGTTTGCATGTGTTACTTTCCACCTCTGGGTCTCTGCTTCTCAATAAAGTGAGAGGTTTTGAACCAGATAATCTCTAAATTAAATAAATGCTCTAATGCTTATTCTGTAAATTCTCATCTAAATAGCCATTCAGCAAGTACTGATTAAGCACCATTGGTGTGCAGTGCTAATTTAGACTTTGTACCATTAAGTAAGCACTGACCCTAAGAAAAAGAGAAGATGAGAAAAGAATAAGTGAATTCGAAATTCACTGAGTTGAAAGATGACAGATGAGAAAACAAGAGAAAAGAGAGCCTGATTGTAACAGTCTCCTAGAACACAATGCACTGTGTCTGAAAGTTTGGCTTCCCAGTGTGTTTTTTAACTTTCAGAGTAGGGATCACTTTTCAAATGTCTTAATATGCTTTTCTACAGTCACTCCCTTTTTCTTACTGCTTGGTTTGAGAGGAATGTTAGTCTGCAAAAGGTTTTAAATTGGTTCAGTGTGGCTGGAATTCCTTTCCTTGTCTATGACTTGCCTGATTTTCATAATAGAAGTTTATAAGGAAGGAAAAGAAGAGAGAAAAGGATCTTTAAGAATTCTACATCACTTGACATTAGGAAGATCAGTTTTTAATTATAGGAATAATTCAAGCTTTTTACGAGTCCTTCATTTGGAAATGTTCCAATTTTTCATGTGCAGAATGATTCACAGACAGTACAGTATGTCAGATTTTACACAAGGGATCCAGTGTGACTAACTGGAGTGACTAACTGGACTGGGGGAGGGAAAAAGGAATGATCCTACATTATTCTTAGGCTACACAAAGAGAGCAGAAAGAAGGAGGCAAAAAGCACTTAATTTTGGAGTCAGGAGAACTTGACAAATCAAGATTTCTCCATGTTTCAGAATCTTTATCCATATAATAAAGAGGTTATCTGTAGTTGATCTTCAAGGTCAGAGAGTCACTGAATTTGAGAAACAGAAGTGATATCACTGGCCAAGCAGTCTATCCCCATACTAAAGAAAAAATCATTATAACATAAGTGGTTGTTCAACCTCAGTTTGAAGGAGATAGTATGGATTGCATGACTCAGAGATCTTTAAGTTGAGACTGGGTATGCTTTAGTAGGCATTATTTTAATATGTGGATTATTAGACTAGATGATTGCTGAGGTCCCTCATCCATTTCTTATTCTGTTGAGGAAACTGGAAATATTGGCCAGGAGAAGATTAAGGATGAATGCAAAAGCTACCTTTAAATATCTGAAGGTCTCCCCAGTTGATAAATGTTTAAAAGATATAAAGAAGCAATTCTCAAATGAATAATTACAAACTCTTAACAACCATAAGAAATAATCTGAATCATTAATAAGAGAAATGCATATACACATTTATATAGATACATATGTACACATTACAAGTGGAAAGACTCATAAAAAGTTTGAAATATTCCTGTAATTAAAACTGTTCTTCCTAATGTCAAATAATCTGAAATTCTTAAAGGTCCTTTCCCCCTTATTTTTCTTCCCTATAAGTTTTTTTTATGAAAATCAAGCAAGTCATACATATGTACATATAAAATATTTGTATATGCTAAAATGGGAATTTGTTTTGCTTGACTGCCTTTGTTACAAGCAATTTTTTTTCTTTTTTTTTTTTCATTTCTCAGTGGAGTCTGGGAAGAAAATAAGTACATAATAATTTTTTAGAATTTAAAAAATGCAATGGGAAGTTGTTACAAATGTAGAACTCTCCCAATCATTATAGAAAGCAATTTTCAATTATGCAAAGAAGTGATTAAAATGTCCATACCCTTTGATCCAGGATTACTACTGTTAGGCATATATCTCAAGAAGCTCCATAACCAAAAGATTTCAAATATTCAGGAAACATTTATACTGCATTTTTTGGGGCGATAGGAACAAAGAACTAGAATCAAATAGATAACTATATAGACTGGAGTATGTTTAAACAAATTGTGGTTCATTGATGTGAATTATATTATTGTGCTATAAGAAACAAAGAACCCCAATGAAATGCCTAAGAAAAAATGGCCAGGACCAGATGAATTTACAAGTGAATTTTACCAAACATTTAAAGAACAATTAATTCCGATACTATACAAACTATTTGGAAAAATAAGGGAAGAAAGAGTCCTACCAAATTCCTTTTTTTTTTTTTTTTTAACACAAATAAGATGCTAATACCTAAACCAGGAAAGGTCAAAACAAAGAAAGAAAATTATAGACCAATTTCCTAATGAATATTGATGCAAAAATCTTAAATAAAATATTAGCAAAGAGATTACAGCAACTCATCACCAGAATAATACATTATGACCAAATGGGATTTATGCTAGGAATGCAAGGAAAGCTATTAATATAATTGACTATATCAATAACCAAACTAACAGAAATTATGTGATTATATCAATAGATGCAGAAAAAGCATTTGACAAGAAACAACACCCATTCTTATTAAAATAGAGCATAGGAATAAACAGAGTTTTCTTTAAAGTGATAAATAGCATCTATCTAAGACTATCAGCAAGCATCATTATAATGGGGATAAACGAAAAACATTCTCAATAAAATCAGAGATGAAACAAGGTTGTCCACTATCACCATTACTATTCAATATTATATTAGAAATGTTAGCATTAGCAATGAGAAGAAAAAAGAAATTGAAAGAATTAAAGTAGGTAATGAGGAAACAAAATTTTCACTTTTTGCAGATGATATGATAGCATAACTTTGAGAATCCTAGAGAATCAACTGAAAAACTACTAGAAACAAAGCAAAGTTACAGGCATTTCTATATGTTACCAACAAAGTCCAGCAGCAAGAGATAGAAAGAGAAATTCCATTAAAAATAACTGTAGATAATATAAAATTTGGGAGAGACTACTTGCCAAAACTAAGTCAGAAATATATGAACACAATTAAAAAATAATTTTCATACAAATTAAGTTAGATCTAAGCAATTGGAAGAATATCAAGTGCTCATGGGTAGGCCAAGTCTAATATTAAAAACAACAATTCTACCTAAATTAATTTACTTATTCAGTGCCATAGCAATCAAAGAAATTACTTTATAGAGCTAGGAAAAAATAAGAAGAAAACTTCATCTGGTTAAGGTAAAAGGTTAAGAATTTCAACAAAATTAATGAAAAAAAAATGCAAATGAAGATGGCCTGGCTGTACTAGACCTAAAACTATATTAAAAGCAGTGGTCATCAAAACCATTTGGTACTGACTAACAAATAGAGTGGTGGACTAGTGGAATAGGTTAGATTCACAAGATACAATAGTCAATGACTATAGTAATCTATAGTTTCTGGAAGCTAGAAGATTCCAGGCAGGATAAGAATTCACTATTTGACAAAAATTATTGAGAAAATTGGAAAACAGTAAGGCAGAAACTAGACAATGACCAACACTTAACACCCTATACCAAGATAAGGTCAAAATGGGTTCACAATGTAGACATAAAGGTGAAATTATAAGCAAATTAGAAGAACAAAGGATCTTGTTTTCTCAGATCTGTAGAGAAGAAAGAAATTTATGGCCAAAGAAAAACTAGAGAACATTATGAAATGCAAAATGGGTAATTTTGATTATATTAGTTAAATTTAAAAGTTTCTGTAAAAACAAAACCAATGCAGCCAAGATTAGAAGGGAAGCAGAAAACTGGGGGGGGGGGGGGAGAATTAGAATTATATCAAGTGTTCTGATAAAGCCCTCATTTCTAAAATAGAGAAAGGACTCAAACTTATAACAATACAAGCCATTTTTTCAATTGATACGTGGTTAAAGGATATGAACAGACAATTTTCTGGCAAAGAAAATAAAAGAAAAAAAATTTTCTAGTCATGTGAAAAAATGCTCTAAATCACTATTGATTAGAGAAATGCAAATTCAAAAAATTTTGAGGTATTACTTCACACTTCTCAGATTGGCTAAGATAAAAGGAAAAGATAATGATAAATGTTGGAGAAGATATAAGAAAATGAGACACTGATACATTTTTGGTAAAGCTGTGAAGTGATCTAATATTCTGGAGAGCAATGAGGAACTATACCATAAGGACTATCAAAATGTTCATATCCTTTGATCCAGCAGTGTCTCTACTGGGTTTGTAATCTAAAGAGATAATATAGGAAGGAAAAGGATCCACATGTGCAAAAAAAAAAAATGTTTGTAGCAGCCCTTTTTGTAGTGATAAGGAACTGGAAACTGAGTGGATGCCCATCAGTTAGGGAATGGCTGAATAAGTTATGGTATATGAATGTTATGGAATATTATTGTTCTATAAGAAACAATCAGCAGGAAGATTTCAGAGAAGTCTGAAGAGACCTCCATGAACTGATGCTGAACAAAGTCAGCAAAATCAAGAGAACATTGTACACAGCAACAACAAAATTAATGTGATGATCAGCTGTGATGAAATTGATTTCTTTCAACAATGAGGTGATCAGGTCAATTCCACTTAGACTTGAGATGGAGAGAGCTAATGCAGACAGAGAGAGGACTATGGGGACTGAATATGTATTACAACATAGTGTTTTCACTTCTTTTTTTTGTTGTTATTTCTTGTTTGTTTTTTCTTCTCATTTTTCCCATTTTTTATCTGATTTTTCTTGTGCAGCATGATAAATGGGGAAACATTTTAGAAAAATTGCATATGTGTAACCTATATTGGATAACTTGCTGCCTAGGGGAAGGGGAAAAAAGTGAAGGAAGAAGAAAAATTTGGAATCCAAGATTTTGCAAGGTTTTGAAACTAACTATACATATATTTTGAAAAATAAAAAGCTATTATTATAAAAAAACAAAAAGGAAATAATGAGCCTCAAGAAAACAAAGAAATATGGGAAGACTTATGACCTGAAGCACTGTGAAATATGCAAAATAAAACTATGCAATGATTACAAAAAGTTAAAGGGCAGGAATAACCACAAAGCTGAATGCCCCCTCATTCTACTCATACAGCCACCACCACCCCAGTTCCAGTCTTCATCATCTGTGGCCTGGACCTTTTCTATTGGCTTGTTTTATTTTTGTATTTTAGTTTTTTATTTCATAATCAGAAATTTATCTCTCTTGTCCTAGTCATACTTGTGGAAGAAAAAGGAAAATGAAATTCAAAAAGAATTACAGCAAGTGAGAGCCCAAGGACTATAGAGTATGAGAACAGATATGAAATGGTTTGGTGGGTAAGACAAAAGCCAAAATAGAAAAACTTCTGAAAGTTGTCCACAGTCAGAAATGGCAATCTTCTTGCTGGTCCTGCCATCAAGAGAACCAAAGCATTCTATAGTATCCATAATGTTCACAGTTTCTTTTACTTAGCCAAAGACCACATGCTTGCCATGCAACCAATCAGTTTTAGCAGTATAGATGAAAAATAGGAGCTTTTTGTGTTGAGCTCACCATTTGATCAGTATAGGTGATATTATTATTTTAATTTACTAATGAAGATATTGAGGCATAAAGAGATAAAGTGACTTCCCTGGATTCATACATCTAGTCAATATCAGAGGCAGGATTTGAATCTTGGTCATCCTGGGTCCACTAGCTACTCCAGTGGAAAACTAGGTAACTTCTGAACTTTCTCTTTTTTTTTTCACTGTCACTTTTAAAAATTAAATTTTATTTTAATGAACAAAAATGTTTTTTCTCTACCTCCCACACTGCCACATAACCCCCCAAAGGAAAAGCAACCCTCTTTAACAAATAGGGTTATTCCTTTTCTTTCCTTTTAACCCCCTCCTTCCTCTTATTCCTCTCTTTCTCCTCTTTTTTTGTCACCTATGGAGCTCAATATTTTGCTACCCCAGAACTATGCTTGTGTATTCTATCATCTCTTGACCAGTTTAGATGAATATAATATTGTATTGATTTCTAATTTTTTTATAGCAGCAGAAATAACTTTATTCAGTCTTCTAACTATTAATATGAAATGAGGCATAAAACAAGTCCTATCACCAAAGATAGATGGTATTACCATATTAAATTCCTCTGAATATTCTTTTCAACTCTAAGTTATAATCCTATGTTCCAATTCCATGTATTCAGCTATAAATTCAAATGTAGTTAGACAAAGTAGATAGGATCTTCTTGATTAGTGCCCATCCATAGTTTTTGCCACTCCATCCATCACAAGTTGTTACCATTGCAAAATACATTTACTAAAAAATATCATTACTTAAAAAAAACAACAACAACAAAAAATACCCCTTTTTCTCCAGTCAGATCTTTGGGTTCTGTCCCTCCCAAAGTCTGCCCCTTTCATTTTCTTGATCTCTACCTTCTGAGTTACAAAGACAACAGCGCTAAAGCTGAAGAAGATTGGGGACATATCTTCCCCAATCTTCTTCAGCTTTAGCGCTGTTGTCTTTGTCCTTAGCATCAATGACACTCTCTTGCCTCTCTTATGCCTCTGTCAGATGTCTCCTTATTTGTCTTTACTGAGCCATTATTTATCTCCTAACCCTGCAAACCAGGCATCTCCCTAAACTCTCTCTTAAGAACTCCTTTCTCTGTATTCTTTTCCTTAGCAATTACTTTTTCCCATGGTTTCATAATAGTCTCAATATAGATGAGTCCAAAATGAGTTCAGCCTTCTGAACTCAATTTCACATCTCAAACTACCTGCTGGACATCTTCATGTGAGGTTACTTTAAGTAAAAATTAAATGTCTCAAATTAAACTTATGATCTTTCCTGTTAAAATGCTCCATAGCCAAACTTCTCTATTGTTGTATACAACACCATCTTCCTAATGACCCATAATTGTAATCTGAATCATAGCTTACATGCTATGTAAGTAAGTAAGATTTTTCTAATTTAATTAAATGAAGCTCTCGCCGGATTTCCATTCTAATATACTACTTACCATACCATACTGCCTTTCATAAATAAAAGTGAATTAAGATACAGGAGGCATGGCTTTAATACTGACTCTCTGCATTTAAATGAATAACTTCATCTCTATATGCTCCAATTTCCTCACTTATGAAATTAGGGCATTGGACTAGATTCAATTTAGCAATAAATTATTAAGTACCTTCTATCTGCAGAACACCATGCTAAGTACTCACAGTTAGAAAGGATTATCCATATGTCCATAAACAGTAGCTGACATTAAGCAATCATTTACAGAATGATTCATAAAAGTACAAAAGAGAAATCCAAAGGGAAAAATTATTATTGATAGGGAAAATTGAGAAAGGCTGTAAAACAGAGGAAGAACACACATTGCAAACTGGCAACATGACTAAAGACTTTTGTAAATGGTTTAATATTGGAGGGGATGTGGCTGCACATAACCATGGATCTGTGAATTTGTCAAAGCACATTGGAAAGAAATTTAGAATTATATGAAAAAATAACTGATCTGTTCAAACCCACTGATCCAGAGATTCTACTATTAGATATATATACCTCAAGAATTTCAAAAGATAGAGGGCAAATAACCCATATATGGCAAAATATTCAAAGCATCTTTTTTGAAAGGAATGGCAGAGTGGATTGAACCTTGGGTCTACAATCAGGAAGACCTGGGCCAGTCTAGCCTCTGACACTTATTAGTGATGTGACTTTGAACAAGTCACTCACCCTTACCAGTCTTAATTCCCTTTAATTCCTTCAGCACATATTTACCATATGTTTAATATGTTTAATACATTTATTCTTCTTTAACTTAGAAGATACCTATCATGTTCCACCTTGAGGGGTTTTTTCCTTCATGCTAAATATCCCCAGTTCCTTCAATCCTCACATGACTTGGATTCTGAATCCTTCACTATGCTGGTTGTCCTCTTCTCCCTGTTATCTAGCTTATTAATGTCCTTCCTAAACTGTGGTACCTAGAATTAAAAACAATACTGCAAATATAGTCTGACCAGCAAAGCAAATCACACCCCGTTTCTCAATGCTTCCTGGAAGCTTTGTCTCTCTTGATGCAGTCCAAGATCTCATTAGTTTGTTTGGCTAAAGTTGCTAATTTATAATGCCCTTGTAATCCATTAAAATCTCTAGATCTTTTCCAGAAAAAGAGCTTTCTCATCCTCTATCTCTTATACTTGTGGAGTTGATTTTTGGGGGCACGTGTAAGGTATTTGACACCCAAATGTACCACACTATTATGATTTTTTTGGAACGTAGTTCTCATCCATTGTGTTAACTCTAACTTCTTCATTTTTGTGTCATCTGTAAATTGGATGATCATGCCATCTATGCCTTTCTTTTAAATCACTGACAAAAAAAAATGCTACATACTACAGAGCAAACCTAGGTGCAACCTATCTTTCCAGCTTAATCACATAATACTCTACTTCCTACACTCCAAATTACATGAAGCCTTTCATGTTATTTTTTTTAAACTCCTGGTGCCCTCTTGTATAATCACATTGTATTTAAAAACCTGTCATCTATTTTGTATTTTTTTTAATTCTTCATATGCTTATGTGTATGATTTCTCTGTCACAATAATATAAGCTAACTAGAGAGTAAGACTATTTCATTTTGCATGTTTATTCCCCAATCCTAACATAATGCCTGGCATACAGTAGGCCTTTGATAAATGATTGTTGATTGAATGATCCCTGAGGTACTCCTCTGGAGACCTTTAGTCAAAGTTGACATTGAATCATTAACAACTATTTTTTGAATCCAGGTGTTCAAGAAATTTCTATTTTATCTTTTTCATAAGAAATTTTATTTCTTCAAAAATTCATCTTTGTTAATATCACAAATTTCCAAGTTATATTATATCTGTGAATCATGTAATGCTATTATCTCAAAGATTTATAACTGCAAGTAACCCAAAGGACAATAGAAATATGTATAGTAGAAATAAGTAGTCTCTAGCATATCACCACCTTGAGTGCAAGAAATAAAAAAACAAACAAAAAAAAAGATATCAAAGACACAGGACAAAAAAAGGAGATAAGCTCAGTCAAATAGCAAGCACAAGAGATGACAAATGGATGGCCCAAGTTGTGTGTTTAATATTATTAATATTTAACGATTCAAAGGAAGATCTCCAGCATATTGTAGATGGGTAAAATTATATAGCTGTTAGAAGGCACAGATGATTAATTGACAGTAGTTCAGTGATGCAAGGCAATCCCAATAAACTTTGAATGCCATCCAAATACAGAGACAGAACTATAGAGACTGAATGTAAATCAACACATGTGTGTTCACGTTTATCTGCTTTTTCTCTTTTTTCCCCTCTCATGATTTTCCCCTTTTGTTCTGATTTTCTTTCCCAATGTGATTCATAAGGAACTATTAAAAAAACATAAATGTACATGTATGGTAAAAAATGTTCTACATGTAACTATGGAAAATAAAAATTATGAAACTTAAAAAAGGCATAGATATAATCTGCAGCAAGGTCAAAAGCTCAATGAGAAATATTTCATGAGCTTTTTGTTTGTTTAGGATTGAATATTTTGTTGATGTTCATGAACAGTTAGGGAGAATAATTCTAGGATAGAGATACTGAACAACTCAAAAAGACTTAGTGAGGAATGATTAATAAATAATTAAGACCTTCCCTAGAACAATGTCCATTAATTAGCTCTGGGATGACCATGCCAATAGTTCATTTCAAACTAACACATCTACATTTGAAAGTAAGATGTATCTCAGAACAAACAATTAAGATGTGACAAATATGTAATGAATTATTAAGGCCAACTGCTACCATATGCTTGAATTCATACTTAAGGAAAAGTGTTCTTAACTTGGAAGCCACTTAAAAATTTTTTGATAACTATTTCAGTATTATTGGCTTCCCTTAAAATTTATGATTTTTATATTATTAATTGCAAAACTGTATTCCATTAGTCCATAGATTTTACCAGAGTGTGAGAAGGATGCATGATATAAGAAAGATTACTAATCCCTGATTTAGGAATAGGGAGTAGATCTATGATTTCATTGGTGTAGGGACTTCCCAGATGAGCATACTCCTACTGATGTAGGTCACTATCTTCTCTGCAATTTATAGATTTAGTTGTCTAGATCACTGAGAGGAAACATGATTTGTTCAAGAGTCACATAGCTAATATATATCAGAGGTGCACCTTGAACTCATATCTTCCTGGCTCTTCATCCAGTCCATCCTATTGCCTCCTCTCAAACTCCAGAAATCAAGCAAATGACTGCAGACATTAATTCTAAAAGGATAAGGACATTTCTGGAATAAAGAAGCACAGGCTTTCCTATGACTCATTTTTGCCTAAACATCAGTACTTTTCAGAGTTTAGTCACTTTCTTACTATGCTTATAGAAAATGAATCATACTTCAGTAACCCAAGGAGCATATGGTTTCAATCCTATTCAACTCATTCACATTTAATCCTGGGAATTCATTTTTCTTCCCCTTCATATTCAAATTCTGAAGAAAATCTGTCATATAATGTGTGAATTGATTCATTTCTGTGTAATTCTTTTCATATAAGTAATGTTTTCAAAGATAATTCCTATAAGTATAATCTCTTTCCATCCTGCATTAACTATGGTCATAAATGGTAACAAAATTGTTTGTGTCAGTAAGTCATCTATCTCAAGGCAAGAATTTTTAGAAAACAAATCTATTTATTTATCAATCAAGATTTTATTATCTCTCCTCACCTCCCAAATAAATGAGTAATTAAGATAAAAAACTCTCATATCAAATATACATTAATCCAAAAAGACTAATTCCCAAAAATGTATGCTTCACTCTAAATTTTGAATATCATCTCTCTGGTGGGTGGCAGATAGCAAGCTTCATCTTTGGTTCTCTTGAATTGTGATTGGTCCTTGTACTAATCAGAATTCTTAAATCTTTAAAAGTTGCTTTTCTTTACAATTATAACATTATGTAAATTGTTCTCATTGATTAGGTAAGAGGGAAAAGAACCCACATGCACAAAGGTATTTGTAGCAATCCTTTTTATGATGGCAAGGAACTGGAAATTGAGTGGATGTTCTGTTGTGGATGAATAAGTTATGGTATATGAATGTAATGGAATATTATTGTTCTATAAGAAATGATGAACAGACTGATTTCAGAAAAGCTTAGAAAAACTTATATGAACTGATGCTGAATGAAATGAGTAAAACCAAGAGAATATTTTACACAGTAACAACAAGATTACATGATAATCAGCTGTGATTGTGGACTTGACTTTTTTCAATAATGTGGTGATTCAAGGGGATTTGGATGGAAAATGTCATCCACATCCAAAGAGAGAACTATGAAAATTAAATATGGACTGAAGCACAGTATTTTTACCTTTTTTGTTTGTTTTTCTTTCTCAAGGTTTTTTCCTTTTAGTCTGATTTTTCTTGCACAACAAGACAAATATGGAAATAGGTTTCAAAGAACTGCACACATTTAACCTATATCAGAGTACTTGCTATTTTGGGGAAGGGGGGAAGGAGGTAAGGAAAGGAGGGAGAAAAAATTGGGACACAAAGTCTTGCAAAAATGAATGTTGAAAACTATTTTTAGATATATTTGGAAAAATAAAATACTGTTGAAAATTCAAAAAATAAATTGTTCTCCTAATCTTGCTCACTTTAAGGAAAAGGTTTTGAAAGTCCAGAAGGTAATAGTTTTTAATCCTAGAACAAGAAAGGTCTTCAGAGGACATCTAATCCAACTTCTACTTGACAGAGGAATATCTTTTACAATATCGTGGATAAGTGGCAATAAAGCTTCTACATGAACTTCAAAGCACAGGCTTCTCTCTGCCTCAGCTGGAATAGTGGTCAGATATGTAGCCACCTTCTTCTTTAGAGAAGCTCAGGTGTTCATCCTCTCTCCTTGACTCCTCTACTTTCCTATATGGGAAAACAATATGGTAACTAATTGTCCCTTATCTTTTGGAATGTTGAGCCAATTTTTCTCATTTCTCTACTCTTCTCATCACACACACCTACATCTACATCTACATGATTCTTGCCCTCTTGGACTCCTCAAATCCTACTATTAGACTCCAGAGTGAATGCGTGGTAATAATGTTAATTCATATTTCTATACTGTTTTAAGACTATAAGATCATAGTTTTGGACCTTTAGTGATGATGGAGCACTAATCCAACCCTCTCATTTTATAAATGGGGAAACTAAGTCTCAGTGTCATGGAGGAGATCTTGGAAGGGATTTAAACAATTAATAAGGATCAGAGCAGAAAATGGCCTCCATTCTAGGATTAGGTAATGTCATACACAAAAGCAGAGATCTGGGAGATGTTAGGCTAAGAATAGTATTTATAGAATTCACAAAGGAGTAAGATAAGATTTATTTTTTTGAATAGCCTTTTATTTACAGGTTATATGTATGGGTAACTTTACAGCATTAACAATTGCCAAACCTTTTGTTCCAATTTTTCACCTCTTACCCCCCACCCCCTTCCCCAGATGGCAGGATGACCAGTAGATGTTAAATATATTAAAATATAAATTGGATACACAATACGTATACATGACCAAACCGTTATTTTGCTGTACAAAAAGAATCAGACTCTGAAATATTGTACAATTAGCTTGTGAAGGAAATAAAAAATGCAGGTGGGCATAAATATAGGGATTGGGAATTCAATGTAATGGTTTTTAGTCATCTCCCAGAGTTCTTTCTCTGGGCGTAGCTGATTCAGTTCATTACTGCTCCATTGGAAATGATTTGGTTGATCTCATTGCTGAGGATGGCCAGGTCCATCAGAACTGGTCATCATATAGTATTGTTGTTGAAGTATATAATGATCTCCTGGTCCTGCTCATTTCACTCAGCATCAGTTCGTGTAAGTCTCTCCAGGCCTTTCTGAAATCATCCTGTTGGTCATTTCTTACAGAACAATAATATTCCATAATATTCATATGCCACAATTTATTCAGCCATTCTCCAACTGATGGGCATCCACTCAGTTTCCAGTTTCTAGCCACTACAAAGAGGGCTGCCACAAACATTCATAAGATAAGATTTAAAAGTACACAGTAGGGTATCACCATCTTTCTAGATCTTCACACCCTTAAAGTCACTCTCCAATTCCTCATTCTCTCTTATTCCACAAATCCAATCAGTTTCCAAATCTTAACGTTTCTACCACTACAACTTCCCACCCATCCTGCTCTTTCTCTTCGCTCACATAGCCACCACTTTAATTTGCTCCTAAATCTCTGCCGCCAATACTTCTCAACAATCCACCTCTCCTAAATGTTGACAAAATGAAATCATTAAAGCTCAGTGATGACCATGTTACTCCCTCATTCAATAAGCTCAACCCCTTTGTTCATTACAATGAAACAGAAACTCTTCTGTTAGGCACTTAAAGCCTTTACAACCTGGCTCCAACCTATCTTTCCAGTTTTATTATATATTATTTTCCTCCATTCACTAGACAATCCAAATAAAAATTTTTTTTGCTTTTCCTACCACACAAAACTTTACTTTACACGTTTGGCCTTTTGTACAAACTGTCTGTTTTGTCTGGAAAGCACTCCCCTCTCCCCTCCTCTTTTAAGAGCCCTTACTTTTATTTAAAGCTTCACTCATCAGTATCTCCTTTTCTACCCCAGCCAGTAATACTTCACTCCATAATTACCTTGTATTAATTTTATTTATACTTATATGTATATGTGTTGTGTCCTCTAAAAGACTATAAGCTCCTTGATGTCTCTGGGGATAGTTCCATTTTTGTCTTTGTAGCTGTAATGCTCTGCACAGTGCCTGGCAAAAATAAATAAATACTTTTTACTAAATAAAGGCTTTTTGATTGGTCCACTGAAGGGTTGAGTAGAGTGGTGATAATGATCAGAGGAATGCTTTAAGATAATTATGCAGACAACAATATTAAGGATTAATTGAAGAAGTGAATAAACTAGAGGAAGGAAAATCAGTTGGGAAATATTATAGTCCTTTAGTCAAGAGCTAATAAGCTAACAGGATTGATGGTAATAATTAAAAAAAAAAAAAAAAGATGGGGATGGATGTGAGAAGTACTGGAGAAACAGAACAACCAGAGTTGGCAACTGATTGCTTCTTTCTTTGTATTCAAAGATGTCTATGAGCATTTAGGTCTAGGCACATGGGAGGCACATAAACAGAAATAGAGACATTGGGAGCAGGGCCAAGTTTTGGTGATGGTGATAGTGTTATCATTGTCATAATTAACAAAAGCAGCACAACAACATACCCCACATGGACAGGAAATCCTTTTGAAGAAGACAAACCTTAGTCCTTTTTGGAAATGAGACAGTTCCTTGGGAGAACTGCCAAATATGTGGAAACCAACCAACTAAACAAAGAACAAGATTTTGTCATCTGGGGCCAAAGCAGAAGTCTAATTGCTCTTCTCCATAACTTCACTTCAAATACCTCAAGATGGTAGTCTTGAAACCTCCTCTGGCATTAGAAATGTCCAAGAAACTGACTATTGCAGAAATAAAAGAGCCATTGAAGAGATTTTTGTGTCAAGTTGGAGATTATACTAAATGACCTCTAAGCCTCTTTCCAACACAAACACTCTATGATTCCAGGTGTTGGGTAATTCAGGGTTAGAAGTTCAGTGACTGGTTAAGAGTTAGAGAAGATAGGAAGAATGTATACTATACACTTTTACTATAGTCCTTGTTATTCCCATTAATGCTATGTTCATGAGCCAGAGTTTCAAAGGCACACATAAGTCCAGACCAACATAGAATTGTGATGTCAATATACTTCTTGTGGGTAAAAAATACTTCCAATTGCATTGTGGGTGCTAAAGCATTGCTAAAGTATCACAAAGAGTTTGCTCTGTGAGGCAATTCCACAGGATGATAATTTCAGCCCATAGAAGGTTGACCTATCCCCACCAGACAAACAGCTGGCCAGTTAAAACAACCACACTTGCCTGAGAAGTTTCACAAAATCTCCTGTTACAACATTCCACTGAGGTTATTTGCCAAGTGCCAGCTTATTTTACAATGGAAAGCTGGAACTGATGTTCAGTCTATTTTATATTGTGAGGCTGAAATAAGGATCCTTGAGGGAACAGCCAACACTGTTAATTAAGATTCGGGTTGTGAATGGAACCAATATTCCTAAGCAACAAATACTCAAATATCAGAGAGCCAGATGTCTAATAGCTATGAAAACTAGGAACCCTCTTAGCTTTTTTGCATGAAATATCTGCATAGATTTCCAGGTAATTTTACTAACAAGATGGCATACATTGTCACATTTTGCAGAACTCTTTAGCTCTCTAACCTGCTTTAAAAAAAAAAAAAAAAAAAAAGGAGGAGAGGAAAAGGAATTACATCCCAGTTATAGACCAAAAGTAGTTGAATTCATAAGAAGGAGGAAGGGAAGAGAAACTACAAAGATTTGCTAGAATACTTTCAATGGATTTAAAAAAAAAATAGATATTGATTCAAATCAGCCAGAAATGAAAAGCATAAAATGAAAGTGAAGGGTTTGTAGTATCATTGCATGAAGTTATGAGTAAAACTGGCTGGGCCTAGTCCTGTAGCCCCAGAGATTACTCCAGCAAAGAATCAGGCTGTAAAACCCTATATTCACTAACATATAAAAAGACTGGAAAAGTTTTACAGCCCAGCCTCAATAACACCCATCAAACAGGGAAGAGTCAGAAAATAACAGGGAATATTTATAAAAGGCTGAAGCAACAAAGATTTCAAAAGGAAAAATTCTCAATAAAAACTCAAGACACAAACAAATTAATCAAGAAAGAATTCTAAAACTAGAAAAATGAATACTAAAATCTCAAGATTACAGAGCTATTTTTAAAATATTCCATCTTTATTGTTTATTCCAGTGGATAAAAGAAAGTAAATCAATATCTGCTAAAATATAGAAGCTTATATATTACCAAGTGAACATGATACAACAATAAGAAAATCCAAAATCCTAAAAGAGAATGAAATACATAAAGCTTAGAACTTAAAGCCTCTACTGCAGAATTGAAAAATTCAATTAGTACAATAGAAAAAAATTAGTCCCTGATGAAAAGTTTCTCTATAGAAGTTAAAGAAAGACTAGTTGATTTGCAATTCAAAAATATTGAAGTGGAAGAAGAAATAAAGAAGAAAAGGAAAAAGCAAAAATGTTTTAAAACAAACATAAGAACTCTATACAAGCCAAAGTAATGAATCATGAAAAGATGCAGAGGTAAAATAATTATGTATCCAAGAAATACATGAAAAATCGATAGGAGTGAATCTTATCACAGGCAATGATGAAAGATGTAAAACTGATAATTTTAGTTTCTTAGACACGAAATTGAAATAAACCATAAAGGTCATTTAGCATAGATAAGCTATTTGTCCAAGGTAACAGAGGAGGTAGATAGCACAGCCAGGATCACAAATCCAAGTCTTCTGACCTAAATTCAACACACTCTTTACTTTCTAGTAGATATTTAGAATTAGCATCCAAATTATCCAAAATAAAATTACTGAAAGAAAAAAGCATTGAATCAGAAAAATGTGGGTTCTAATTACCTACATCAAAGACTTGTTTTCAGGCTTAAATTATGTTTTATAGATGTATAGCTGGAGACCTTCTAGTCCAACTGCCCTCATTTCACAGATGAGGAGATTTGAAGAGCAGGATGTCATTTAACTTATCCAAGGTCACACAGATAACAACTATCCTATTTGAACGCAGATCCTTTAACTCCCGAGCCTGTCTTTCCACTGGCTATCTCTTTTCATTGACCTTAGAATATATATATTCTCTTCCTTTGTACATATCTCACAATGATATTTTTGGGTTAAAAAAAAAAAAAAACACAATCCCCACACACAGCTTAGGGATTTTTTTGAGTATAGTTCCAAATTGCTTTCAAGAAGAACCAATTTCATAGTTTTGCTAACAATAATACATAGCATGCTTGTATTCCCACAACCCCTTCAACAACTCTATTTTTTAAATTTTCCTTTCTTTCTCTTTTTTTGGAGGGGAAAAGAGGAGGATGAGGAGGAGAGAATGGTGTTATCTTTGCCTTTCAGATGGATGTGCATTTGATCTTCAGAATTGTTTTCATTTGTATTTCTATCATTAATTGAAGTGGAAGAAGAAATAAAGAAGAAAAGCAAAAAGCAGCAATTAAAAACAAACACAAAAACTCGCAGATAAAATAAAAAAGAACATGGAGCATTTTTTTCATGTGGTCAATCAAGTTTCATTCCTTCTTTTGAGAACTGGCTATAGATAGCTGTTGATCATCTTCTGGTGAATGGGTCTTTATCTTATACATTTGTATAAATTTCCTATATGTCTTGAATATCAGATCTTTATCAGAAATATTTGCTCTAATCCTCCCCCTTTTAACTGCTTCCCTTCTAATTCCAAATGCATGGCTTTTGTTTGTGTGAAATCTTTTTTTGAAATTTTACATAACTAAACTTATCCATTTTGACTTTTATGAAACTTTAAAGTACTATATAAATCTCAGCTATTCCTATCATTATTAGCTTTCTACTTCAACCTGCCACTTAATTATCACAATATTTCTCCTTTGTGGAACTGTACAAATAATTAGCATCGCAGGATATTAACTGCTTCATCTATAAAATAAATATATCACCTTATCTGTCTAAAACTAAGAGTATGGTTCAATTGATTTCTTGATGAACCTTTTAGCTCTAAGACTTATATTTTATGTCTCCATACTGCAACCTGTTTTCATAAGCCCTTTATATTTCAAAGTTAATCAGTCATTCTATTGCTTAATAATGCCTGAAAGATGACCTTACTATTTCATTTAGGAACTGTGAGATTATAACATAGTATAATATCCTAAGTCTGGGTTCTTTTAGGAGTCATTGTTCCTTCTATATTGGAAAAATCTTTGCATGGTGTGCAAAGTTAGAGAAGTCACACCCAAATTTTCATAGGAATTATTTGTATCTAACCTGTAGCAGAGCATTCTGAGCTTGTATTGGTCTGATCAGCCACAGTTGGACACACTGTAACTTGATTCCAATATAGTAATGTCATTTTGGTCCTCGTTGAGAATGAAGGACAACAATCAGTCCTTCTATAGTGGAAAAATCTTTGCATGGTAGTAAAACTTAGGGATGTCAAATGAGGTTGCCAGGTTGCAAGTCACATAAGTGCATAAAATAATTAACAACCACAGAAAGTCTGAGTCAGAAAAAAAAAAAAAAAACAGCCAAGAGAAAGGGTTCCCCTATTAAGTCATGGCAGCAGCCTGACTCTCAGGCTCATAGGTGGATTGTGGGTCAGAGTAGCTTTGCTGGAGCCAAGTAGCTTTGCCCCTGGTTTCATGTATGATTTTGGACAAGACATAATCTATAAAATGAGGAAGTTGAACTCTTAAGGTCCTTACATGTTCTGACAATGTTGGAAAAAAGACCTTTGGCTAATGTTTCTTTAGTGAGAATCATTTGAATGGTTATAAACTCCAAAATGAATTCATGACTTTAAAATCACCAACTAACACTATCTCTAACTGGCGTCTCATGGATTAAAGAATGAAATAATTATAGTGAACAGATCAATTAGTCACTCAATCAGCAAGCATTTATTCAGCACCAATTATGTAGTAAGAACCAGGGGGATAGATGTAAAAAGTGAAGTTATCTCTATTCTCAATGATCTTACATTCTAACAGAAAAGATTGATAAATATAAAAGACAACTAAGTGTCACAATGATAGAAAGCTGTGATTGGAGTCAGGAACAGCTGGGTTTAAATCCAATCTAAGAGACTTACTATGTTTCCCTGAGAAAGTCAGTTAATCTCTGTCTGCCTCAGTTTTATCAACTATAAAATGAAGTTAATAATAGCACTCACCATCAGGGTTACTAGGATCAAGGGAGTTAATATTTGTCATGTGCTTAGCACAGTAGATGGCTCATAGTATGGGCTTAATAAATCTTGTTCCTTTTCTCCTTCCCTTAAAATGTAAGCATACATAGAATAAATATGAAAAGAGAAAATACATAGTTAAATACAAGGTAGTTTGGGAGAAAAGTCATTCACTCGAGATTAGGAAAAACTTCATATAAAAGTGATGCCTAACTTGCATCTTGAAGGAAAAGAAGTATTCTATAAAGAAACAAAAAGAGCATATTACAGGTATGGGGGATTGCCAGTACCAACATATACCAGAAAATGAAGGATTTTGAGTGAAGAATAAGAGAAAGCCAACTTGGCTGGATTGAGGAGGGTTAAAAGGAGTAATGTTTAATGAGGTTGGAAAAACACACTAGGGTCAGGTTGTGAAAGACTTTAAAAGTTAGAGAGAGAAGTTCATATTTGGTCCTAGAGGCAACAGGTAGTCAGTGGAGTTTATCCAGTAGGAAGTAACACAGAATTTCCTTAAGTGTAAATATGATCTGTACTCATAGGAAATCACTTTGGTAGCAATGTGAACAATGGCTTGGAAATATCACAGACTTGAATCCAGAAGACCAACAAAAAAAAAGATGTGATGAAGGCATGGACTAAGGTGGTAGCCGGGTGGGTGAAAAAGATCAGATGTAAGGGAGATTGTGGAGGTAGAAATGGCAAGAATTGGAGACTGACTGTATATTTGGGCTAAGAGAGAGAGAAGTTGAAGAAAGCACCAAATGCCTGAGACCATATTTGAACTCAGGTGGTCCTAATTGACCATCCTATCCACTGTAATATCTAGCTCCTTCAAATATTGGTAATTCTTAAATATAATAATTCATATATTGATAACCTGTCCTCATTTGTATCTTACAACAATCCTGTGAGATAGATAGTACCAGTTTTATTATTCTTATTTTATAGACAGAGAACTTGGGTGATTTTGCTTCTGATTACACAAGTGCAGAGTATCAGAAGCAATTTTGAACTTGAGTCTTCCTGAGTATAACACCAACACTTTTCCCAGTAATTTATTGTTGTTGTTGTTGTTGAGTAGTGTCCAGCTCTTTAGGACGCCATTTGGGGTTTTCTTGACAAAGATACTGGAATAGTTTGCTATATCCTTCTCCAACTGATTTACAGATGAGGAAACTGAGACAAACAGGGTTAAGTGACTTGTCCAGGGTCACATAGCTAGTAAGTATCTGAGGCCAAATTTGAATTCATCAAGATGAGTCTTTCTTACTCCAGATCTGGTGCTCTGTCCACTATACCACTGCCTCATCCAGTAACTCATACTCACTTCAATATATGACATGTTAAATATGAACTACATGCCTAAAATTAGATATATAAACATACACTAAAAGGAAAGATATGTAAACATACTTTAGAAAAACAACCTACGAATTATAGACTATGTTCAGATTTTAAACATACTAAATTTGGGGAGGAAAGTGTGGTACATATTTGAACTAAAATAGTAAATAATGATTCAACACAATACTATGTTCAGAAGATTTTTCTGAATTTCAAACCTACAAAGAGAGAGGTGAAAGAGGCATTTAGGAAAATGAATCTCTAAAGTGTGCCAACATTTAAATTGCTTTTGTTCTAAGACTATTACCTAATCTCTGACTTCTTGCTTAATCTTGACTGGAATTTTGCCTGCTATTTGAGAATGTTTTAAACTATAACTCCAAAATGGTTTGTGTTAGATTTTCAAAGGCATGAAGAACTTTCTGGAAAGTGTATATCTACATCACAGAGTACAGTTTGTTTGTTTTTTCCTTTGACAGAGGACCGACCTAACTCTGTCCCTTGAAATCTGTGTGACTCTGAGAAAGCCCCTAACCTCACTGGTCCTTGACATCCTCACCAAATAAAATGAAGGAACTGAATTGATTACTTCTTTAAAAATTTTTTTTAATGTTTTTGTGAATTATTTCTGAGGTACATTGCAGATATAAATCTGTGATTCTGTAAAAATCATCTCATTTAGATGATGAAGCACATGAAGGGCTATCATGTAAAAAAGGCATTAGGTTTATTGCTCTTATTTCCTTCAGGAAAAACTAGGAACAATTGGTTACTAGTTGTGGAAAGATGGAATTTCCTGACAAAGCTATAAAAAAGTGGAATGGTATGCTTTGTGTAAGTAGTCCCTGATCACTGGAGGTTATCAAGTGAAGAACAGCTCATCACTTGACAGGGAGGTTGTAAAGGGAATTCCTACTTAGGCATGTGTTAGAATAAATTATGTTCCTTCTTTGTGTGATGAGATATTTTGACTAGATAATAATAAAAATGAACTCTGAACAAAATGTGCTAAGAAGGCTCTCCATGGTTTTCACATTTCTAGCTAATAAAAATCTCCTGCAGCAGCTTTCAAATTAAATTTGCAAAAAAACTGGAATCTCAGGTTTTGAAACAAATAAATGATCAATAAATATCCAAAGGATTACTCAAAGTGATTCCTTTTCCTTATCTAGTTCTCTGATCTTAATGACCAGAATATTAACCAAAGATGTGATACAGTTTTTGTCTGGGTCAGACACTAATTCAATCAAGGTTCACATTACAAAGGAAACTCCCCAAAGTGGTTTACATGTCCTTGGTTTACATGTTCTATCTGTATGTGATTGTGTGTTGGCCTCAATCTAATAACCTGGACCTGTTCCAGTTCTCTATATTTCTAGAGGGAATTTCCTGTCAGTCTTCAGTAATCTCTCTAACACTTTTAGAATTTGTACTAAGTTCTCTCAGAAATGGGCAATGTATCAGAAGACTATAAAAAGAAGTATCCCATACTATTTCTCCCAATAGGACAAATCTTGTACTCTAATATGACAAAGTAATTGCTGCCTAAGCTTTGATATTCTTGTATTCTTTATGATTCTGAAGTGCATTTTAGTTCTAACATTTGAGTGAAATTCAATAATACAAACATGTATCAAAAATTTCTTTTCTGAAAGACTCTCAAGGAGATGTTTCAAAAGGGGGAGATGGGTGGGGAGAACAGGGAGAAGACAAAGATAAATATAACAGAGTAGCAAGCAAAATGCTACAAAGAAATTTGAGACAATAAAGATCACTTTTACCTAAGAAGTGAGGGAAAGGCTTAGCTCTGACTCACTCTCCCCATGATTCTTGGGTTTTTATTAATTCTAGATGGGAAATTATAGATTCTAATTGTGTTGTAAAAAGTGATTCAAAGACCCCTTGTAACTCTAAGAACTCAAGTACACTATATTTTCTATATGGATCAATATATCAATAATGAAATTGGGCTGTGGTTTGGGTTTTTTTTTTTTTTTTTTATGTTTTTTAAATTGGATCTGTGATTTCCTTGACACAGGGAACTACTAAAGAAGACTTTACCAAAGTTGAACTTTAGTCTTAGAAAATTGCCTGAGACGCTAAGAGGGTAAGTGGCTTGTTCGGGGTCACACAGGCAGTCAGGGTCAAAGGAGAGATCCCTGAGGCTACCTCTCTAGCCACTATATTCCAGTGCCTTTTAATGCAATCTGAAGACTGTATTGAAATCTTAGGACCCAGGTGAGGAAGATATTAGGCAGCAAGTATTTTGTTGGTCAGACTCTATCTAAAATATTCATTCATTTACTTATTTATTTAGTTTTTTTGGACTAGGTGAAAAAGGAAATTCTTTGCCTCAATTGCTACTTAATGTTAATCACTAAATGGATGCATCCTCAGTCAAACTGAGATCTGTTGAAAACTTTAGCTTCCATTGCATCCAGGACCATCTCTAGTCATCCTGATCTATATCTAGTTACTGGTCCCACATAGTTCTGGAGGGGAAAGTGAGGCAGGTGACCTTGCACAATCTCTCCCTCTCAGAAATCCAAATAAAATATTTAAAACTCTCTAATCCAGGGGTTCTCAAAGCATGGTCTAGAGAATCCTGGGGATCTCTGAAACCCTTTTAGAGGGTCTACAAATTCAAAAATAGTTTTTATTTCCAATATGGTAAATGCCTTTAAATATAACCCAGATAAACAAAAACACTTTGGAGAGATCCTTAATAATTTTTAATAGGATAAAGATACTGAAAACAAAAGTTTGAGAACTACTGCTCTAGGACCAGGAGATCATTATATACTTCAACAACAATACTAGATGATGACCAGTTCTGATAGATCAGGCCATCCTCAGCAACGAGATCAACCAAATCATTTCTAATGGAGCAGTAATGAACTGAACTAGCTATGCCCAGAAAAATAACTCTGGGAGATGACTAAAAACCATTACATTAAATTCCCAATCCCTATATTTATGCACACATGCATTTTTGATTTCCTTCACAAGCTAATTGTACAATAATTCAGAGCCTGATTCTTTTTGTACAGCAAAATAATGTTTTGGTCATGTATACTTATTGTGTATCTAAGTTCTATTTTAATATATTTAACATCTACTGGTCATCCTGCCATCTAGGGGAGGGGGTTGGGGGGGGGTAAGAGGTGAAAAATTGGAACAAGAGGTTTGGCAATTGTTAATGCTGTAAAGTTACCCATGTATATATCCTGTAAATAAAAGGCTATTAAATAAAAAAAAAAAAGAAAAAGAAAAAGAAAAGAGAACTACTGCTCTAATCTCTATCTTGCCTCAATTTCTTCAGAATTAGAAGATGTCGCTCAGATTGGGATTTAAATAAATTGGAGGAAAGAGGAGACAGGTTAGAGAATGCAACTGCCTTTCAGTCTTCTCATATCATTATCATCCTCTCACATGAAGGGATCTATTCTGCTGGTCAGAATTAGATCCCTAGCAGCCACTAGCAGGTGGCTCCCGTAACAATGGTTCTCCCATCCCTATGAAAATCTAATTAAAAGTGGGTGAAAGCTCACAATTCCCAGATTATAGTCAAGTGCACTTATAAGAAACTCCTTTGACTTCAAATAGTGAAGGATGTGTCAAAACAATCTTGCCAGTTGGTTGATGGAGTTTGATTACCCATTTTTGTATGTGTCAATGCCAGAACTGGAAGGGAACTAGCCCTGGATTTAAAGTCAAGAGAGTTGGGCTTAAATCTCACTTTTGATGCTTTTAATTTATGTGACACCTTGAGTCACTCATTGTTCCTGGGACTGTTCCTTCATGTGTAAAAAGAAAGATTTGAATTACTTAGCCTTTGTTCTCTCTTCTAGCTCTTCATATGCCTAGTTGAAATGCAGTCCCCTCTATGATATTACAGAAAATCAGTCATCTAACCTGAGCATAAAATGAACTAGGATTCCCCTCATCCTAAGCCTCTAGTAACTAATGATTTGGGTAAATAATTTCATTGGGTCACAGCTGTGGCTATCTTTCACTTTGGATTCAGAAAGTTCAGACCTTCTCAATCCCATTTAAGATGGGAAAGAAAACTATCCAGTTGGTCCCTGCCTTGGGAAGACTGCCTCAACTTTTCTTTTCTTAATCAGGTTATTTCCACTCCAAACTCTCTTCTACCACACATCTGAGCTCCTCAAAGTCTCCTTATGGACCTATAATGAGCCTGAAGTAATAATTCACATTTCTGTATTTTATGAAGAGCATAGGATCATTAGTTGCAGAGCTGGAAAGGCATCTAACCTAATCACTTAATTTTACAAATTAGAGAAATGAGAATTAGGCTGTGAAAACCTCCACATTTTGATTTTCTTACATATTTTTTCTTATTTTCATCTTTTTGCTACATTAGTAGCTTTGATTTTTACAGTTCTTTTGAACTGATAGCAATCCTGGGAAGAATAAATAGAGAAGTTTAAACTCCATTTTTACGTATAAGTAAACAAAAATTAAGAGAGTTTACAGGACTTACTCAAAGTAAAAAAATTAGTAATAATC
The DNA here is from genome assembly GCF_902635505.1 of Sarcophilus harrisii. Lineage (NCBI taxonomy): Eukaryota > Metazoa > Chordata > Mammalia > Dasyuromorphia > Dasyuridae > Sarcophilus > Sarcophilus harrisii. Next base: position 368,549,292 of record NC_045427.1, on the reverse strand, counting down.
TAGCAATCAGTATGATGTGTGTGTGGTCCCTTTAAGAATTGACTTATTCCTTTCTTTCTGATTGCCAAACCCTCCTAGTTGAGGTAATTATCAATCAAGGACTTTTTGATTCACAAATCCTGGTCCCTTTGAATTCCAATAGAAGATCCAGGCCTGTCAATTTCCAATATTTTGCTACCATGAAAAGGGTTACTATAAATACATAGGTCTTTCCCCCTTTACTGTGTTCTTTCTATAAAATATTTAATCAAGAAATATGTTCTTGGTCTATAGCAATGAAGTATTCGAAGAATGAGTAACACTGACCATTTAGCTATCTCTGTGACACTTGGAAATTTGCTTAACCTATTTTGATCTTAGTTTCCTCATCTGCAAAATGAAAGGATTGGACCAGACATTTTATTAAAAATCACAAATACCAGCAAAAGAAGTTAATTATTTTTCTAGGCCATTTCCTCCCCCTACTTAGATGTTTTTTGTTCTGTGTCAAACTAATAATTAGTCCCACAATAAGTCCTAAAAAGAATCTGTGATACACATTTCATCACTGATCACAGACTGTGTTATTTTGTACTACTGTTTTGTTTCATACCTCTTAGTTCTGTCTCCCTAATTGAAGAGGTTGTGTAAGTGACACAAGCACAGGGCCTAGATTCAGAAGACTTGGTTTACACTCTGATGCCTGATAGAGGTGTAGCAGATCACTTCATTTTTCTGAACATTAGATTTCTCATCTGTAAAAATCAGTGGAATATTACTTGGAATAAGAAATGTTTCATTCTCCCTTTGTGTTCTCCACACTTTGCACAACACCATAGCATATACTTAATAAATACTTTTTATTTGGAATCATTGTCTCTGCTTTAAGGATTTAGGGGAAAAAATGTTTTCTAAATCTTTCAAAGTTTCTCATATTTTTTTCTCATATTCTCATAAATATAAGTTATCCCACGAGATAAAGGTAACATTGGACTCAGAATACAAATTATTGTTTAAGTGGCTGTAAAACATTGTTGTTATTTACATTTATAAACAAAGTGCTTTGTAAACTCAAAACAATTAGATTTATATCTAGAAAAGACTTGAGAAGGAGGTCAAACTTCTTATGTGTCATAGACCTCTTTGGTAATCTGGAAGCCTATGGATACCTTTTCAGATGGTCTTGAATGCATAAACTACTAGAATACAAAGGCATGCAAAGGAAATCAATTAAACTGAAATATAGTTAGCAAAACATTAAAAAATAAAAATCAGCCATATTCATGGATTCCAGGTTAAGAACTCCTCCCTTAGGGGATGTGGGAAAACAGGGACACTGATACATTGTTGGTGGAATTGTGAACACATCCAGCCATTCTGGAGAGCAATTTGGAACTATGCTCAAAAAGTTATCAAACTGTGCTTACCCTTTGATCCAGCAGTGTTTCTACTGGGCTTATACCCCAAAGAGATACTAAAGAAGGGAAAGGGACCTGTATGTGCCAAAATGTTTGTGGCAGCCCTGTTTGTAGTGGCTAGAAGTTGGAAAATGAATGGATGCCCATCAATTGGAGAATGGTTGAGTAAATTGTGGTATATGAATGTTATGGAATATTATTGTTCTGTAAGAAATGACCAGCAGGATGAATACAGAGAGGCCTGGAGAGAATTACATGAACTGATACTGAGTGAAATGAACAGAACCAGGAGATCATTATATACCTCAACAATGATACTGTATGAGGATGTATTCTGATGGAAATGGATTTCTTTGACAAAGAGAAGATCTAACTTAGTTTCAATTGATCAAGGATGGACAGAAGCAGGTATACCCAAAAAAAGAACACTAGGAAATGAATGTAAACTGCTTGCATTTTTATTGTTCTTCCCGGGTTATATATACCTTCTAAATCCAATTCTCCCTGAGCAACAAGAGAACTGTTCGGTTCTGCACACATATATTGTATCCAAGATCTACTGTAACCTATTTAACATATATAGGACTGCTTGCCATCTGGGGGAAGGGGTGGAGAGAGGGAGGGGAAAAATCAGAACAGAAGTGAGTGCAAGGGATAATGTTGTAAAAAAATTACCCTGGCATGGGTTCTGTCAATAAAAAGTTATTAAAAAAAAAAAACTCCTCCCTTAGTGATTATATAGTACAGTTGAGAATAATGAGAACAGAGAAATAAGCAACTAGTCCAAGATAAAACAGGGATTTGAAACCTACCCTTCAATTCTCTATCTGGTACATGTTAGAACAATGGGCTATTATAATGGCAATTTCCTGGAGATTAAAGTTTTTGTTTTCACCTACTTTAGATGCTGGTCTATAAATATATTTATTGTAAAGTACCCAATACACAGTTGTGATATAGAAGTGCTACACCTTTATGTCCATTTTCGGAAAAGAAAACCTAAGGCAGAAAATAGGTTGAATAAACCATCTGGAATTACACAAAAACCAAACTTCTAAGAATTGATAAACAAAAATGTCATTAAAAATAATAACAAACAGCTAATTGCTTAATAGGAAGCCAGTTTTCTGAACACTTTAGACACACAGAGGCACTAAACTAGATTTTAAAAGACCTTTTCTTGATCAAAAAGAATACACAAACCTATTCTAAATAAACTCCACTGAGATCATGGTGACAAAGATTCTTAGAATTCCTATTGGGATTTCCAAGAGTCTAATTCAATCCAATCCAACAAATATTTATGAAGTACCTACTATGTGCCAAACACTGTTCTAAGCATTGGAAATACAATTAATAAAAAGAAAGACAGTCCCTCACCCCACTGGACAGCAAACTCTAGGAGCTTATTTTCAAATGGGAAGAGCCAACACACAGGAGGAAGGAAAAGGGGAAGGAGATTAATTGGAACATATTTGGTTTAAAGATCCCCGAAAAACACACACACACACACACACACACACACACACACACACACACACCCCATCTTAAATCAGGAAGAGTTGATACCTCAGAAGACTCCCAGGTGATCTGCTCTCATCTGAAGCACTCTAATTACATTACCAATCTCTTCAACCATTCAGTCTCTCCTTAATGAGTTAATTTTAAACTTCTAAAGGCAAAAAAGTGCCTTTGGAATTTGACTTACTTGATCAAACTTTGTTATCATCCTATTCTCCTAGCACAGGGCTCTCCATTGAATCCATGGACATAGTAAATACTTGTTGAATTGAATTGTCAAATGTTGCTGGATATCTTGGCACATTGTTCTGCACTCATAGACAAGTTGGTGCTAATAGAAGTTAAGAAGTTGGATGTCAAATCCTGGCTCTGACACTAATCTCTAATCCTAGTAACTCACCATTCAGAGAATGAGTTTTATAATCTTTAAGAGGAATAGAATAACATTTGCATTACCTACTTCATAGTGTTGTTAACAATTGTATGAAGAAAATAAACGAACTATAGGGTGCAATGGATGGATTGCTAGGCCTGGAGTCAGGAAGACCTTAGTTAAGAATCCAGCCTCATTAGCTGTGTGAATCACTTATTCTCTGTCTGCCTCAATTTCCTCATCTGTAAAATGGGGATAATATAGCACCTATCTTCCAGGGTTTTTGTGAGGATCAAATGAGATAATTTTTAAGCACTTACATAGTTTCTGGCACATAATAAATCTTATATAAATGTCAGCTATTGCTACTGCTGCTACTACTAGCCATATTGTAATGCCTCAGTTTCCATGAATAAAATTATTATAGCCCCACTCCTTTGTTCCTAGCCATTAGGACTGGAGGCCCTGAAATACCACTGTGTCATAAAATTCCAGGTGCTTTATCTCAAATGCTTGCTAGGATAATTCCCCCTCCTTTTGAGTATTGCTCCTTGCCTTGCTGCCTCTTGCCTATGACCTTCTTATCTTGATCCCCATCCTGTCAAGACTAAGTTAGGATCCTTTCCTAGAATTATGGCTTGTCTGCCCACCCATCCAGTGTCCTAGCTCTCCCTCATCTGCCTTACTCAGGTCATATATCCTGTGTAGCTAAAAAAAAAAAAAAAAAAAAAAAAAAAATCAAAACAAAACAAAACAAAAAAAACCTATAAAAGGCCCCTGCCTCAATTGCTCAAGGTCGAATGATTTTTGGACATGAGTCCCATTCAACCAGCTAGCCTAAATTCTCCACAATTAAAATATTAAAAACCAATCTCTGTCTTGCCTCAGTTTTTCCAATACTACAATATGAACCTGGACAGATAAAGCGCTGCCCATCTCAGTTTCCTCATCTATTAAGTATAGAAGTACCTACCTTCTAGAGTTATTATGGGGATGAAATGATGTAACAGTTATAAAAGCCTTACTTAGCACAATGCCTGGCAAAAAAAGAATACTAAATAAATATTAGCTATTATTATTATAAAAAATGTGGTACAGAAATATGAGTCATGGAATCTAAACTTAGAGATATAACACTGAGTACTTTTCATTACTGGTTTTTTGGGCTTTTTTGTTTTTTAAATGTAGGAATAGTGAGTACATCATTCTGGCAAGGCACACATTATACTGAAAAGATATTTTCTTAAAAATCCCACTACAACTTACATGAACTGATCCTGAGTGAAATGATCAGGACCAGATCATTATATACTTCAACAACAATACTATATGATGATCAATTCTGATGGACATGGCCATTTTCAACAACGAGATGAACCAAATCAGCTCCAATAGAGCAGTAATGAATTGACCTAGCTATATCCAGTGAAAGAACTCTGGGAGATGACTATGAACCATTACATAGAATTCCCAATTTCTATATTTTTGTCTGCCTGCATGTTTGATTTCCTTCACAGGCTAATAGTACACTATTTCAAACTCCGATTCTTTTTGTACAGCAAAATAACTGTTAGGACATGTATGCTTATATTGTATTTAATTTATACTTTAACATACTTAACATGTATTGGTCAACCTGCCATGGGAGGGGGGGGAGAGAAAGCGGGGAAGGAGGGAAAAAAATTGGAACAAAAGGTTTGGCAATTGTCAATACTGTAAAATTACCCATGCATATAACTTGTAAATAAAAAGCTATAAAAAATTTAAAAAAAGAAAATGATTGGTAAAAAAAAAAAAAAAATTCCCATTATAAAATCTCCATTGTCATTTAACTCCAGAAAGAAAAGATTTTATATCTGTGGAGCCAAATAAAATTTTTCCTTCATCTTGTTTCTTATTAATTGATATTTCAAAGGGCTAAGCTTAGTAGTAATAATAATTTTGGTTAATATTTCCATAGCATTTTAAGATTTGCAAAGTACTTTTATAAATATTAATTTTTTTCATTCTCACAACAATTGTATAAAGTAGATACTATTATCTCCATTTTATAGTTGAGGAAGATGAGATTAACCCAAATTAAGTGAATTGTCCAGTCACATAGATAATGAATCTGAGGCAAGATTGGAAGTCAAATTTTCCTAACTTCAGATCTCATACACTAATCATTGTGCCATCTCATTGCCTGAATTTTTATGGTACTTCATAGTTTCTTTGAAGAAGGAATAGTGTATGTACTATCAACTACATTTTATAAATGAGGAAACTGAGGCTTAGAAGAATTAAGTGATTCACCTAAAGTTACAATTCTAGAAAGTGGCAAAATCCAGGCCCAAAGTCAAATCCTTACTCCAAGTCAGGCATTATTTAAGCCATTCTGGTCCTTGAAAATACATGCTAATCTTAATCATATTTTTCAAGGAGCATTCAAGGATGAATGTATTTTTTTTCACATGCTTACTTTCCTGCCTAATTTTCCTTTGTAAATGCATATTAATATAAGTGATTGCCTAATGTTGTCTAATAAACAGTCTTTGGAGTTTAAAGAGTTAAACAGTCAGTATAATTCTGACTCAGAAACACCTTCAAGATTTTCACAAGACCTCATTTGTGTAGGTGCAATCAAAGCCTGGGACACATCAAAGATATAAACCAGTTAAGCCTGAAACAATTTTCTTTACTAACAATTAAAACAGCTAATTCAACTAAAGACAACATTCTTAAAACAAGCAAGCAAAAGAATACTCTACAGGGAAGGCACCTTTAATAATAATTAGCTGGCAAGAAGAAACTCAAGGTCAATAATAGCATCACAAAAACAAAGTCTCAGAGCTGGAATCAATTAACAAGCATGGATTCAGCTCTTGTTGTGTGCCAGGCCCTGTGGTAGATGCTGGAAATAAAGTTCTTTAAAAAAAAAAAAAAAAAAAAAGACAGTTCCAGTCTTCAAATGCATTCACATTCTATCTATTGGGGCTTTGGAGGCCTTCGACTTAGAATTCCCTATATAAAATCCCCAATTAAAACTCATTCAGGTTTTCCTGAAGACACCAAATGGGTAGGAACCTGAAATTTTTACCCCACAAAATCAAGAGTCCAGCTTATTTACCTGAAGTAGTTTTCTTCCCAGTTTCTGGAAATTTAATGCCTGGAAAAAAAAAACCCTCTTTAACTTAATGTGTCAAAGGTTGCATCTGAACAAAGAGTAAGGCTGTTATCTTGTAGTACTAATTCTAGGCAGTTGTGTAATCTGGGACAAACCTCATTCAATCCCTCTGAGCTTCATTTTGTCATCCCTAAAAAAAAAAAAAAGATATTAATGTTTTCAACACTTACCTTATGGTGGTGGTGTGAGGAAACTGCAGTTATTATAAATGTGAGCTGTTACGATTGATTTACAAAGGAGGATTTCATTAAAAAAAAAATAACACATTTTAAATTCATATCATTCAAAGCCATGGAACAAGATTCTGTAGGAAATAAGGATTTATTTAATGCCTCCTCTGTGCCAGTCACTTTGTTAATATTGTCTCATTTGATTCTCACAACACCTAGGGGAGATGAGATCTGTTATCTCCAATTTACAGTTGAAGAAACTGAGGAAAACAGAGGTTAAGTGACATGCCCAGTCACACAATCAGTAAATATCTGAGCTGGACTTGAATTTGGGTGTTTTAGTCTGTGTCACCTAGGTGCCTAAGAGGGGGACAAAGATAAAACAATCTTATTTCTTGGTGGAAAAGGAAGGGATGATAGATCTATAAAAACTACAATGTGAATTAAAATTTGGATGTGCAAAGTGGATAGTGAGCTGGGCCCGAAGGAAAAAATACCTCTCTTCAAATATGATGTTAGACCATCACTCACTGGGTCACTTAACCTATATTTGCCTCAGTTCCCTCAACTATAAAATAGGGATCATAATAACACCTATCTTCTAGGGTTGTAAAGATTAAATGAGAATAGATAAATATCTGAAAAGTACTTAGCACAATTCCTGGCATATACTAGGTGCTAAAGAATTCCTTTCTTCCTTTATTTTTCCTTTCTTCCTTTCTTTCTCCCCCTTTCCCTTCCAAAATGCTATGAGATAATCAAGGAATCTGTAGCTGTTATCCTCCTACAACTTGATGGAAAATGAGAGATGTGTTTCCAAAAGATCTCATGCCTACAATAAATACTTCTGTAAAGCATTATACATTTATATAGGTAGAGTAAATAATTACATATGTATACAAGCAGCTTTTGCATCTCATTTGCATCTCCTATCTCATATGTAAGGTAGGTAAGAAATATGATTATTCCCGTTGTACAGATGAGGAGGAACATATGGATCAAATAACTTACTGAAAGTCCTATGTGTACTAAGGACCCAATACTGGGGTTTAAGCCTTATCTTTGTGACTTCCAGGAATGGCATTTGATAATCAATTAAACTCTCACCAAATTCTGACCTAAATAGAGATTCTTAAGAAGAGATGAACTACATATCAGATTGCTTATTGTCTTGGGAAATGGGGAGGGGAGAAATTTGGAACACAAAGTTTTATGAAATGAGTGTTGAAAACTATCTTAATAAGTATTTGGAAAACAAAATATTATTGAGGAAAAATAGTAAAAATAAATTACAAAAAGAAAAAAAAAGAAGTGATGAATTAGATCATAGAAACAGGATAGATATTGAGCAAGAATACTATGGGATTGAGTGGGACCAGTTCTTACTTCAAGATTTAGTTGAACTAGATGTGTTTTAAAGTCCTTTTCAACTAGAAATTACTAATCCAGTCTATTTATTTAAAAAGATTGTGGCTAGAAGCTCTCCTTCCTTTTACTTTTGAATAAGATTTTAATTCTCTGCCAACATAAAAAACAAAACAAACAAACAAAAAAAACCCTGTGTCCATTGGCCATAATTCTTTAAGCTTCAGAGTACAGGGTTCTAGTTCAGTTGCTTCTGTTGGTCAAATCATTTAATCTCTCTGGGCATCAGTTGTCTCACTTGTAAAATGGAGTGGGGCCCATGGGACTAGATGAACTTTAAGGTCCTGTTTAGCTCAGTATCTACGAGCCTCTGATTCTATGCCTCCTAACATCTACCTCTTAGCTTCCTTGGCTTCCTTCAACACTCAAGTTCAAATTCCACCTTCTGCAAGAGGCCTTTCCTGCATCTTCCCCCCTTCCCCGATTTTACTTCAATCCTTCCCACCCACTTCACTTCTAAGATTATCTCCCATATCCTCAGGTATATCTTATATTTTCCTCATTGTTTATATAGTTTATTCTCTATTGGACTGTGACCTTTTTGAGGAAAGGGTTTATTTTTGTCTTTCTTCCTATTCTGGGTGTTACTAAGATTGAATGGCTAATATATTAACATTTTTTTTTCTCACAAAATACCAATTAAAGGGAACAATGAATTGAAAATACATCTCCCAAGTTCAATTATCTGTTATATGCATGATTGCTTCACAAAGGCCCTTATCCTCTCTCAGTCTGTTTTTTTTAGTTTTTTTTTTTTCTTCTGTAAAAAGAGGCTATTGCAATAGGAGAGTTCTGAGTCCTGTCACCTAATTTCATTTTCAGGTACATACACATTTAAAATTTCTTTGGTCCATTAGCTTTTTTTTTTTTTTTTTTGACCAGTGAAATTACTTTTTTATGTGTGGAGTTTACATAGACAAGAATTTGATTCATTAGAAGCTGTGTCCAACCAACATCTTGAGAATAATAAACCAATTTGTATGTGGCAAATTTGATAGTGGCACTATAGGTAAGAACGTTGCTTCACTTCTGTCCAAGTGGTACATATTATCTACAATGTACTTGAACTGGTAGTGAAGTGGCCTAAGTGGCCAAACAAAACAGGAACTTCTGGCTCTTTTTGTGGAAAAACAGAGATAGTTGAGAAAAGAAGGGAGGCTGCATAGTTCAGTAGGTTGAGCGAAGGTATGAGAGTCAGGAAACCTGGCTTCTAGTCCTGGCTCTGACACTAATTAGTGTGACCTTAAACAAGCCACTTCATCTTTTTTCGGCCTCAAAGATCTTCCACAGTCCAATTCCATCCTTTTGCAAATGGAGAAAATAAGGTTCTTCCCAGTTCTAAAATTCTTTAAAAAAACATTTTCCTCATAACAATGCTGTGAGCCTGCTAATGTGAGGATTTTTGTTTCCATTTGACAGATGAAAAGACTGAGACTTTCAAAGATGCATCCAGAGTCACAGACTTGGAAAGTTTTAGAACTGAGATTGGAAGTCATCTTCAAATCCAGCATGCTTTCCCTTTTACAAACAAGAGACTTAGTTTAACTTAGTTTAACTATGGTGCTGTCTTTTCCCCCTTTTGTCTTTTTTAAATTTTTTATTAAAGCTTTTTATTTACAAAACATATGCATGGGTAACTTTTCAACACATACCCTTGCAAAACCTTCTGTTCCAAATTTTCTCCCTCTTCCCCCCATCCCCTCCCCTAGCTGACAGGTAGTCCCATACATGATAAATATGTTAAAATATATGTTAAATCTAATATATTATACATATTTATACAGTTATATTGCTGCACAAGAAAAATCAGATCAAAAAGGAAGAAAAAGAAAAACTGAAAAAGAAAACAAAATGCAAACAACAGAAAGAGTGAAAATTGCTATGTTGTGGTCCACATTCAGTTCCCATAGTCCTCTCTCTGGGTGTAGATGGCTCTCTTTATCACTGAACAATTGGAACTGGTTTGAATCATCTCATTGTTGAAGAGAGCCATGTCCATCAGAATTGATCATAGTATAGTCTTGTTGTTGCCATGTATAATGATCTTCTGGTTCTGCTCATTTCACTCAACATCAGTTTATGTAAGTCTCTCTAGTCCTCTCTGAAATTAATCCGTCTGATCATTTCTTACAGAACAATAATATTCCATAACATTAATATACCATAATTTATTCAACTATTCTCCAATTGATGGGCATCCATTCAGTTACTAGTTTCTTGCCACTATAAAAAGGGCTGACACAAACATTTTTTATACATGTGGGTCACTTTTCCTCCTTTAAGAACTCTTTGGGACACTGGCCCTGTAGAAACACTGCTGGGTCAAAGGTATGCACGGTTTGATAACTTTTTTTTATCATAGTTCCAAATTGCTCTCCAATTAACCAATTGTGGTTGGATTCGTTCACAGTTCCACCAATAATGTATAAGAGTCGCAATTTTCCCACATCCCCTCCAACATTCGTCATCTTTTCCTGTCATCTTAGCCAATCTGAGAGGTTGTGTAGTGGTATCTTAGTGTTGTCTTAATTTGCATTTCTCTGATCAATAGTGATTTGGAGCACCTTTCATATGACTACAAATAGTTTCAATTTCTTGAATTGTCTGTTCATATCCTTTGACCATTTATCAATCGGAGAATGGCTTGAATTATTATACAGTCAATTCTCTATATGTTTTAGAAATGAGGCCTTTATAAAACCTTTCAATATAAAAATGTTTTTCCAATTTATTGCTTCCCTTCTAATCTTGTCTGCAATAGTTTTGTTTGTATAAAACCTTTTTAACTTAATATAATCAAATTATCTATTTTGTGATCAATAATGATCTTTAGTTCTTCTTTGGTCACAAATTCCTTCCTCCTCCACAGATCCAAGAGGTAAACTATCTTATGTTCTTCTAATTTGTTTATAATATCATTCTTTATGTCTAGATACTACCTTACCTTGGTATATGGTGTTAGATGTGGGTCAATGCCTTTTTTCTGCCATACTAGTTTCCAGTTTTCCCAGAAGTTTTTGTCAAATAGTGAGTTCTTATCCCAAAAGCTAGGGTCTTTGGGTTTGTCAAACACTATAGTCATTGACTATTTTGTCCTGTGAACCTAACTGATTCCACTGATCAACTACTCTATTTCTTAGCGAGTACCAAATGGTTTTGATGACTACTGCTTTATAATATAGTTTTATATCTGGTACAGCTAGGCCACCTTCATTTGCTTTTTTTTTTTCATTAATTTCCTTGAATTTCTTGACCTTTTGGTATTCCAGATGAATTTTGTTGCTTTTTTTTTTTTTTAGGTCTGTAAAATGGGAGTTTGATTGGTATAACATTAAATAAATAGTTTAAGTAGTATTGTCATCTTTGCTATATTCACTCAACCAAGAGCACTTGATATTTTTTCTAATTGTTTAGATCTGACTTTATTTGTGTGGAAAGTTTTTTGTAGTTTTGCTACATGATATAGGTCCCTTGGCAGATAGATTCCCAAATATTTCATACTATCAACAGTTATCTTAAATGGAATTTCTCTTTATATCTCTTGCTATTGGATTTTGTTGGTGATGTATAAAAATGCTGATAATTTATGTGAATTTATTTTGTATCCCTGCAACTTTGCTAAAAGTGGATTATTTCTAATAGTTTTTTAGTTGATTCTCTAGGGTTCTCTAAGTATGCCATCATATCATCTGCAAAGAGTGATAATTTGGTTTCCTCATTACCTATTCTAATTTTTCAAATCTCTTTTTCTTTTCTTATTGCCAAAGCTAGCATTTCTAATACAATATTGAATAGTAATGATGACACTGAGCAACCTTGTTCAACCCTGATCTTATTGGGAATGATTCCAGTTTATCTCCACTATATATAATGTTTGCTGATGGTTTTAAATAGATGCTACTGACTATTTGAAGGAAAAGTCTATTTATTTCTATACTTTCTAGTGTTTTTAATAGGAATGGATGTTGGATTTTGTCAAACACCCCTTTCATTTTTATGTACCTCATTTGTAAAAGGAAAGAGGCTGGATTAGATCCCTTCTTGACCACTTCCCTCCTATAATTTAGTGAGACATTATTGATCCCTCTTAGAGTAAGAAGATGTGAATTTTAAGTTATATTTATTGTGGTACAGGCTGATCTGCACTAATTCACCTCTTAAAACTTGGATCTACTGGGACCAAAGCACACATTTTCAAGCACACATGACATATTATAGATTGAAGCTATAGAACCAAGCAAGGTGAATAGATCCATAAGCAAAGCTTTCATCTATTACAGTGATGATGATGATGATGTTTCATTTTTTTAGTTTTAGGTCAGCCATTGATTTATTCTTTGACCTTGGGTAAGAGACTCCTTTTAGCCTCAAATTTCTTCTCCATAAAAAAGAATGAGTTGGATAGAGGATTTTTTAAGAGAAAAACTGTGATCCTCTACTCTGATTAGTAAGACAAAATCATAAAGACCATGTTTGGGCCAAAGGTGAGGGAGGAATTAAGAAAAATGGGAGAGACAATGGAATATTCACAAACATAGTGAAGGATCAGATTATAAATATTTCCTTAATGGAAAATACTTCACAGAATCACAAAATTAGAAGAGAACTTGAAGATAAAATCATGTCTAAACAAGATTTCCCTCTATAACACATTCAACAAAGGGTCATCCAGACTGCTTAAGGATAGGATCTTCCTCATCAGTTCATTCCATCAACTTTGGGATAGCTCTAATTATTAGTAAGCATTTCTTTCCATAAAGCCTGAAAATGCCTCTTTGTAATATGTACCCATTGTTTCTAATTCTTCCCTTTGAGCAAAAAAAAAAAAAAAAAATTCCAATTTCTCTTACTCATGTAGTTCTTCAAATCCTTGGGGATAGCCATATATTTCCCCTAAGCCTTTTCTTCTCTAAGCTAAATATTTCCATTTCCTTCAACCAACTTTCATGTTGAATTTGAATCTTCCCATCCTGATTGCCCTGCTCTGGATGTGATCTAATTTATCATTGGTCTTCCTAAAATGTACTTCCTAGCACTGAATATAATATTACATTCAAAGCTTTTCTGTATGTTCTATTGCTCTGATTTATATTGAGATTTGGTCTCTAAAATCTTATCTCTTTTAGCTGAACTGGCTACTTCTTACCCTTTCTGTTCTTCTAATTTACGCATTACTCCTATTCCACTCGCCTAACACCATTCCCCCCACCCCAAGTAAAACAAATCTAATCCTAATTTCAAATGATAATAAACCAAATACAGGAAAACAGCTGTCACTTCTACCACTCTAACCCAGGATACTTATCCCTACACCTTCTTCCCCCCCCCAACATCATTAGTTCTTTAAATCAATACCTTTATGGCAAAACTTCAACTCTATTATGTGGAAGCAACTTTGTGCAGTGGGAAAAGCCCTAAAAAAGTCAGAAGATGAGTTCTGCCCTCCTCTTACAAATTGTGTGGTCTTACACATTGATTGCACTTCATATCTTCATGGAAATGTGTAATTTTAAATCTTCACAAAGTATACAGCAAATATAATTTCCCCTATTTTATGAATGATGAAACTAAGGTTCAGATTTGCCTGTGATCATAGAGTTAAATAGCAAGGCTTAGAAACCAGGATTCTAATGCCAGGTTCAATCACAACTATATCGCATTTGAACTTTTTTTCTTTATCCATAAATTGGACTTAATAGGACTTGCACTATGCACTTAAAGGTTTGTTTTGAGTATGAAAATGCAGGTATTTAGAGATTGTAGCATTCTACAAATGTAAGGTTATAGATATTATATGCAATTTTACATCGTCACAACTATAGCAGCAGCATGTGGAGGGGAGGGAAGTTCCATTGAGATGATTCAATAATACTGAAAAGTTAGAACATTCTGCTCGAAAATGATTTACTTGTTAATAATTAGCCTCTCTCAGCTGACTGAAGTTTCACTGTGTAGAGACATTTGAGGAAAGATACTCCCATCATTATTATATCAGGCGGAGTTCCTGTAAAAACAAAGGACTACCCCAGAATGAGTCAGCCTACATCATTATTTCAGCTAATTTCACTTGGGAGTAGTTCAGCTTTGTCCACAACTCAAACAAAACTCATGTTTTAGTAAGAGATTTAAAAAAAATGCCAATAGAGAGCCCCACCTTAGGAGTCATGTGACTTGGGGTAATAAGGGAATAGTAGGTCCAGTTCCTATCCCTATTTTTATTTTACATAAGAGGAAAGAGTAGACCAGAAATTAGAGGTGAGTTAACCAAGGTTACTTAGTTTCAGAACAATTAGTAGCAGTATGGACATTCAGATCCAGTTCACAGTTTCCAAACTCAATGCTTTCTCCATTACTACTACATAGACCTGAAATTTCTGATTTTTGTGTGTGTGTGTGTGTGTGTGTGTGTGTGTGTGTGTGACATGATCCCTCCTTCTTTGGCAATCTAATGAAGTTTCTGGATCCTTTCTTAGAATAATGCTTTTTATAAATGAATAGGAAACAAAAAATAAGGTAACAAAAAATGATCAGAATACAGTGATTTTTTAAAAAAGTTTTGTTTAAATGTTCACAGCTCCTAGAACAAGAACTCTTCACTAGACTCATGTGGCATGAACTTGAGAGTTTTCTTTTTGCCCCCAAAATTCAGGGCTCAAGTATTCTTTTGTGATTTATACTATAGTAAGTGGCTGGATTGGGCATTCAATGAACCCCCTTTAAAATATTATTTTGGATCTGACCATGAGCAGTGAATGATGGCGATAAGTACAAACATTAAGAAATGCTGTCTCACATTAACTTTCCACTTAGCTCCATTGTGCAGTTCCAAGAATTTACTAGGAAAGATGAGAATGTGAATGATTAAAAATTCCTCTTTTATTTTTATTTTACACTTGTACTTGGCTAGCATTTCTGACTACTGAGACTTAATGTGCCAAGTATTCTATCTACATCCTTTAATAGTTTTTTTCTTTTAAGTTCTAGTTGAGTTTATGTTCTTTGTGATTATAGAGGTCTGATTTTTTTTAATCCTGATTAAATCATTTTAATGACACTTTCCCAAGGATATGATAACTAGTTGTGCAACTGACTTCCTTTCTCTAGGTTACCATTTCCTAATTTGTAAAATGGAACTAACAATATTTGTACTACTTACCTTATCATTTCACTTCTGCACTATTATAATAGCTTGCTTGTTGGTCTTTCTGTCTCAAGCTTCTTCTCTAGTCTAGTCTCTGTTTGGCTAAATGATTTGCCTTAAAGCCCATATCTGACCCTGTCCCCTCAGTACTCAATAAATTCCATCAGTTCTCTATTATCTCTAGAATCAAATAGAAAATCCTGTGTAAAGATTTTAGTTTTAGTTTTTAGCTGTGATTTAGCTGTGTTGGTTTTTTCTTTTTGTTCCATTTTTCTTAAAATTTATTCTCATCTACATTCTCTATAACCTAGTGATAGTGACTTTTTTGCTTTACTTTAAACAGTGCCCTTTCTCCTGATGGTATTTATTCATTGGATGCTTTCCATACTCAGAATTCTCCCCTTCATCTCTGCCTCCAGGTTTCTTTCAAAACTCATCTCAAATCCCTCCTGCGACACAGAGACCTCTTTCTATCTGTATCCCATTCCCCCATGCCATTGCCTTCACTCTGAAATTTTCTTCAATTCACCACATATATATCTTGAGTATGAATAGTTGCTTATGTGTTGTCTCCTCCATAAGCATGTGAACTCTTTAAGGCAGGCAAAGTTTTTGCCTTTCTCTGAATCTACAGTACTTAACACAGTACTTGGCACCAGTATTTAATAAACACTTGATGACTTGTTAAATTGACTAATAAGACTGTTTTAAAGAAAGTGTTTGGTAACAAGGTTGAAATGATAACTGTGATTATTTTAATTCATTACAATTGTCACTGTAGTAAAAATGAGAAGCTACATAAAGTGGAAGATTGTAGATTTAAGATATCACAAGTCCTTCTTATATTATAAATGTGTATCCTGATACATATAGTATGTGGGTCTGTGGTGGGTCCAGGATGGAACAAATAGGATGGTGAAGACTAACAGCATTTTCCTAGTCAATGAACACCCTACTAAATAAGTTGATAGCTGAAAAATTGGTTCAGATTTTGTGAGCCTCAAATTGAGATACATGGTCAATTACTACATTCTGTTGACATCACCCAGGAAAATAGCCTTCCCCATCCCAACCCAACTTAGAGAAATAGTTTCCTCCACCCCATCCCCAATTTAGGGAGAATTTCTTCTCTGTATTAAAGTCAATGATCCTTACTTCACAGAGTTATGGAAAAAGCTCTGTAAATACTCAAGTGCTATCTAAATGTGAGCTATGTGGATGGTAATACCAATGGCTTCCAATAGTCCTGGAACTGTTTCTTCCCAGAGGTAAGGTTTCTGATGCTTAAATATTACCCTGCTGGACAGCCCATAAATAGCTGAAAGTGTGTCAAGAATTGTAGGAAAGATCTTGAAGGAAAATTTATGTTATATGGCAATCTGTGATGATCCCTGAAGCAATCTTTAATAATTACCGGTATTTTAGGAAGAACATCCTTAGGGGTCATCTAGTCCAACTCCTTTACTTTATAAAAGAGAAAACAGAGGTGTGAAGGAATTTGATATGGAGATCTGGACCTGATATAAATTTGCGGTATACTTGATTGATCTTGGGGAAGATAAAAATTGTTAATCAGATTTTAACAAAAACCTTTGCATAATTGATAGATAAGAATTTAAAATGATTATCATGATTTAGTAAATGTACCTCTTCCATTTAAAATTATGCAACTTTAGCATACAATATCTTTTTTACCTATCACAAAAAATTAATCAAATACTGAAAAAAAAAAAAAACTTAGAACTAGACCGCCTAGTAGCAGTGCCACAAAACATTCAGCCAAGGTTTTTTAAAAAAATAAACATGTACAACTACATTGCTTTCATTAAAAATATCATTAATAAAAAATAGAACATTATTTCTAAAATGTTAGTTCTTTTATCTTTTTTGTGTAAATTTAATATCATATATAGTTATTAATACAATGGTACGTGTATATGGGCAGCTAGATGGTACAAGGTATAGTATACTGGAATCTGGAAGATGTAAGTTCAAATACATCCTCAGATACTAGCTGTATGATCCTGAGGAAGTCACTTAACCCCTAATTTGCTTCAGTTCCTAATCTGTAAAATGGGGACACCTGGAATAGGAAATAGCAAATCACTCCAGTATCTTTGTCAAGAAACCCCCCTGGGCTTTGTCGTGTACATGACTGAAGGTGTACATAGTTTATAAATAAGTAAATCACAAATATTGGAGTATATCCTTTCTATATAGTTTGCTGATAGGGGTCTATAACCAAAACAATTTAGAGCCCAGGGTTTTCTTCCTCAATCACTCCTTTGCTCAAAAATCTTACTGAACTTCATATTTATTCTGGAATATTCATCTATCTTAATCTAACACTACCCTAACTTGCTAAACCTTACCTCAAACTCCTCCCTTCCATGAATCTATTTTCTAGTACAACCTGATTATTTGCTGTCCCTCCTCTCCCTCAATCCCTGTTCTATTTTACCTTTGTTCATGTTATTCCTTATGCCTGGAATGTTTTCCCTTCACACTTTTCCACCTATTGAATTCCTACCATTCCTTTAAAGCCTAGCTCAAATATCGCTTCCTCCAGGAAGCCTCACTGAAAAATACCTCTTTGTAATAAACAAACATGTACAGTTGTCTCCCTCTTCTGGAGTCACATAGAAATTTGTGACTCCATATTAATATATTTACTATTTTGAATTACAGTTTTTTTGTGTCATATCATTTGTCACATTAACCTTAGATTCATGATGTGAAAGCCCTTTATACACTTGTCAGCTGAGTCTATGCAAGTCACATGCATTATAATAATCATAGTTGACATTTATATATTAGCAATAATGACTACCTACTGCTTTCATTGAATAAAAACTTAAAAGTGATCTCACTTTATTTTTTTATAACAATCCCAAGGTAGCTACAGTGGGAAGTACACTAGACAGATAAGAAATTTAGGTTATAATTCTAGTCCCTCTGCTAATTAAGTCTGTGACCTCAGGTAACTCATTTTACCTTTCCTGATTGCAAAGGACTACAAGTCCAACCCAGTCATTTTATAGATAAGAAAACTAAGGTCCTTTACTCTGTATTTTGTTTTATCTGTTTCTGAGATAATCATATCTGCTCTACAAACTAGAATAAAAAAATCACAGAATTTAAGTGCCTCTTTCTACCTAGAATTCTTTCTACTTTAACACACTAAAGGTTACAATGACCTTAAGTAAATTTTAAATGCATTAGTATTTGAGAATCATCATCCATGTCAATTATTAATTCATAGTGGGAAAAGTCCAGAAGTCCAGAGACCTGGGATCTTTATCTAAGTCAGCTTGCTTCTGTTATTACGTTGGGAAAATGACTTCTTCCATGGTAGCATGAAAAATGCCCTGGATTTGAAATCAGAGGATGTGGGTTCAAATCCTCACTGCTATTGTGTTACTTTACAAAAGTTCCTTGATTTCACTTGGTCTCAGTTTGCTCTGTTTCTGTAAAATTGTGTTGGATGTTAACTGAAAAGTTCCCTAAGAACCTTTTAAACTCTAAAATACTATTGAGAACTCTACTTTAAGAAGAGGGGATTCAATGAAAATCCTTTCCAGTTTGGACAAAAATTTGTATTAGACTTGTTAAAACAGCTAAAAAAACATTAGGACTATGACTGGTAACATGGTGTGGTGGAATAAGTCTGGGAAGCTTGAGTCCTGGCCCTGTATTCGTAAAGTTTCATATTCCCTGTGCCACTGTTTTCTCTGCTGTAACACGAAGTCAGATGAAATGATCTCTAAGATGCCATTCAGCTCTAAATATATGTTCTATGTGATATGAAATTATTTTATCCCATAGAACTCACATGGGGCTCCTGCTGTGTTCTGAAATAAATTTTTATTTCCCAAGCCCATGTGATATGAGCTAATTTGGAGTGAAGCCTCCTTTGCCACTAAATAAGAGATCTCCAAGCATCTTAGCAAATCTTCCCATGTCACTGCATAGCAATGAAGGGAGTAGACTGTGGGGAACTCTGAGGCCTCATTTATATACCAGGCAAAACATGCCTCAGGCACATACCTGAAAATCATGCAAAAAACATAAGTTCTGATTGTATTTTTATTAAAAAAAAAAAAAAAAAAAAGGCATGCAAAGTCGACTATAAACCAAAACTGGCTGAAACACTTCAGGAGAAAAAGACCGAATCTGTTGTATTTGTATTCATTATTACCTTTTAAAAATACAAAATCTTGTATCTCACAAGACTTTTCCAAGAAGCTCTATATAAAATGTAATTTCAGGAAAAAGCCTTGCCAAATAGGTCTCTACCTCCCACAGACTTTCAGAGGATTCTAGGTCCAATAAGAGCCTTGCATAATGAAAGCTGATGCCGCTATATTAAGGGTCTTGGCACAGCTGCAAATCCAGAACATGTCTTCCTTATAGTGGAATGTGCTGTCCCAAAGGGAAAGTAAAGAAGTACTCTGCAGGGTGTTCTCTCCATCTTGGTGTAAGGTTACAAGAAATTTGGAAAATCATTCCCATTGTCTATGTTCCCATCACCCACTCACCAAAAATACGTTCTAAAAAACCTGATTGTAAACTAAGCTGTTTCCTATCCAGTGGTAGACACACTTCCCTTTTTCTGGCATGCGGACTGTTTTCCAACGGTTTTTCCTTTTATGCCATCCCCACCCTCTCCCATCAGTCACTTATTCAGGGCTGGCTTCCCTGAAATCTCCAGGGAAATCTCTTAGTGTGAGTCAGAAGACCCTTGGCTTTTCAGGGTTATAAAGATAATGGAGGAAAAACTTACTTTCTTCCTTAACCCTTCAGGGCTGAAAGACTTTATGTCAGAGGCTAGAATTCTGGCATTTTGGAATTAGAAGGCTCCTAATACTTTAGATCTGTGAATTTTAGTCTCCAAAGACACCTTAAAAAAATGCCTTCTTAGTCCAATAATCTTATTTTACAGATGAGAAAACTGAGGTCCAAAGAAGGGAAGTAACTTTCCCCAAATCATACTGATAGGTAAGGACAGAACCAGAAGCAAAATCCAAGCATCAGAATTTCCAATTCAATGTTCTTTCCACTACAGGTGTTTCCTCTTAAGAGAGTCTCTAAACCCTTCTTAGAGCACCAACATGTGGAACATCATGAACAAAACATGCCCCAAACTTGCAGGTATGGTCTCCAGTTTAAAATATCAGAGTATAGGGCAGACAAAAGATGCAGTAATTTAAGCGGGAAGTGGGAGGTGGCATTAATTCGGATCCCAATTGCTGAGCTACAGAAATAAGAGGATTTGTGGTAGGAGTATGTGTGTGGGGAGGAGGCAGGCAGTCAACAGACACAGGGAGCAAACTGGAGAGTCCAGTACTTTCACGAAACTGTTAAATATGTTTTCAGTTTAGAGAGAGAAGCTTGAATGAGTAGTTTTAAGATCAATCTGTGCCTTGGTGGCTCTCCTCCCATTTCCACTCTGTTGTTGTTTTGCATTACAGCTAAATATTTCTTGATTTACAATGAAACATGAACAACTTCCCTACTCACTCCCGGGGGCGGAGGTAGGCCGGGAGTGGGGAGAAGTAGTATTTCAATTTAAACTATAAATAAGCGCCAGCCGCCACACAGCCCACAGATGTCACGTCATGGGCACAACCGTCACTGCCTCTCGGGCTGATATTTCACTTCTGTTTTTTCTTTCTCTCAAACACACACACAGAAAGCCAACGCGAACACACACCACCATGGAAACACGGAATCAAACTCAGATGGGGAAAAAACACAGATTATTAAGGGGAGGGCAAAGAAGTAGAGGACTCCATCGTTGCAGAGCCAGTTTTTTGCTTAGTTGGAGATGGGTTAAGCTAGAGGGCGGGGAGCCCCCTAGCCAGCCGCTCCAGTTCTCCCCTATCGGCACTCCAGACCCAAACCGGGAGACCCAGCTCCCGGGACTGACTTAGCTTTGAACTTCGACATTGCTCTGAAAGCACCATTAGCTCCCCAGCCCACCTTGATCATCCCAGCAAGGCAGGTCCTTCCTTCACCCTCCGACGTAGTCCTCCTTTCTCCCTCCTCCCCCCCACCCCTTCCCCAACACCCTCGAGGATCCCCAGCCCAGAGGGCACTCACGCTACCTGAGGCCAGCAAGGAGAGAGCGCGGGGCACCGGTGACAGTTCTTAAGAAACCTCCCGGGAGAACTGCCAGATCAGGGAAAGAGGGTGGGGCTAAGACACCCCGCCTCCCCAATTCCAGCCCTCCTCCAACTCCTCCTCCCCATTTTTTTTTTTTTTTTTTTTTTTTTTTTAAAGAAGGGGGAGATGCAAGCGAAGGTTTGGAAGGGAGCTTGCAAGTTTGTTAGATCTTTTCCTTCAGTCCATTCTCTTCTGCTCCCATGGCAAGAGACCAGGCCCTGGCCTGGTTGTGTAACCATTCTTCAAGGACACGCCGCTCCAACTGGGGTCAAATTTTCTCCTCCCTCCTCTTTGCTTGGAGAGCGCTCACTCGGGCAGCCGCGACGCTGCACATCTGCAAAAACACATGCCTCTTTACCACCAGATCTTTATTGTTCTTGATTTGGGGGAGGGGTTGGGAATAAAAGGGGGAAGGAGGCAGAGATGGAGTTTGCTAGGGAGGAGGCAACTTAAAACGGAGCAAATTCACTTCAGAAGTAGTTGTATCAGAAAGTCAGGGATGCATTGCGGTGGGAAGTGTGGGGGAGAAACTCTATTCCAAGTTCACGTTGTATCTGCGCCAGTCTTTTTATTATTTATTTTTTTGCGGAGGCAATTGGGGTTAAGTGACTTGCCCTGTTAAGTGTCTGAGACTGGAGTTGGTCCTCCTGACTTCAGGGCTGGTGCTCTATCCACTGCGATACCTAGCTGCCCCTTGTGGCAGTCGTGAAGCTGCTCTTCAAGTGCTCCTGTGACTTGGTCCCTTCCTCTCTCTTAGTTCTGTCATTAGTAGAGAGGGATGTTGGCATAGATATAGATTAATGCAGTCCATGGCAACTGGGAGGATAGGGTGCTTCCAGGCAGTCTCATAGAAACTAGAGGACCTGGGGTAGGTAGGGGAAGTGGAGAGAGCAGAGACCCCGAGTTCAAATTCTGCCTTAGACATTTAAGGAGTACTAGATGTGTGATCCTGGGCAAGTCACTTAACCTTATAAAGGGGAGGAGGAGGGAGAGGGCGAGAGAGAAAAATACACATTTTGTATTTTGATTAGAAGCCTGTAGCCTGGTCAGCACAGCTGGTCAATAAACATTAGCTAAGTTTTTATGCCTCCGGCACTGTGCTAAACGCTAAAGAAACAAAGAAAAGTGACAACACAGCCCCTTGCCCTGCTTAAATTTTAATGAAGAAAACTTTTCTAAAAACTGTTCTGTAATGGGTTGGACAAGCCAGCTTGTAAGGTCCCTTACAATTTTCAAATTCTATGATTTTGTGAAAGATTAGATATACTAGTTGCCCTCAGCATTAGTTTAGTGTGGCTGTCTGTGTGTGTGTGTGGTGGGTGGGGTGGGGGGAGGAGGTTGATATTATCACAACAGCTTCTGGCTGGAGCTGCATCCCAAACAATTTTCTTCCCTTGTTGATGCCAAAAACCCTTTCTCTTTAACAGTGGTTGGTAGAGAATGAGGGGAAAGCTCCCTTTCCAGTATTATTGGAATGGAAAGTGGGAAACCCCCTCCCCGAGAGCCTTGTGTTTCAAATGGAGCCTAGAAAATAAACCAATAAGAAAGCTGCTAAATTAAACATTTAGGAAATTATGACTCATTTGGTGGTTACTAGTATAACAGAAGTAATGTCTCAAAGAATGAGAAGTTTGTACTTCCCACTCCTCTACCCTCTTCTAAAAACAATCTGCAAATGAATGCCAATTTAGCAAAGCTGGGAAAAATGAAGTATATGAAAGCATAGAAAAATCCAGGAGAGTTTATGATAATTACTAAGATTATTTGCTCAATTTAATTGTTTAATGTCTTAGGTCTCCTCACCAGTAATGAATTTATTTTTATATTTTATCCATTCCTGCTTTGCCCAGAGTTAGGACTTATCTTTATTAAGCACTGTATGATTTGCAAAGTGTTTTTTCTCACAAAGATACTAGGAAGAAGATGGTGCTAATGTCATAATCCCCTCATTATAAATGAAGAAACTCAGAGAATAAAAGTGACTTGTCAAAAGTCACATAGTGACTGAAGTTATGACACTAATTTCCAATAAATCCCCTACCTGACACAAATTTACCAAATAACTCAGATTAGAGTTATTCAATCTTTGGACAGCTCCAATAATATGTAATTTACTACTTATTGTTAGCCCACCCCAGTTTTCAAGAGCTCTTGGGAAACTTATTTATTTTAAAATATAGATTCAACATTTTCTTTAATTTCACTTTTTTTTTTTTTTTGCTAATAGCTTTGCTTTTGAGAAATACACAGAATATCTCATGCTTCTTTGAAGAATTTAGATAGCTATCATACTAACAACTCCACTGTCCAGAATAATCTAACTCATACATTTCCAGTTGTTTCATCATGCTGACTGCCTTCTTGTGATATATTAGTTTATCTAAGGCAACCAGAACTCAATACAATATTCCAGAAGTAATCTGAGTGGTTCTTATTTTACATAGCCTTTTCATATAGCCTAAAACTGATTAGTTTGATATGTTAATCACACCACACTTCTGACTTATATTGAGTTTGAAGTTGCCCTCTAGCTCAAATACCATAAGGTATCTTCACTGTAAAAACACTTAATGTGTAATATGTATTGCTATTAAATCATCTCTCCTTTAAGATGCTATGATTTGTAACTATTGACAAATTTTTTAAAAATGCATCAGAATGGTGAGCTGTATATAATGTCCTTAGAAGAAAGTTCCCCTCTACACCAGAAATTCTAAACTTGCAGCTTGAGACAATGTAGAATAGCTAGAATCAGATTAAAATGTAATGGGGTTGGGGTGGAGAGCCAAGATGGTAGAGTAAGCAATAAATCATTGTAACTCTCCCATATTTACCTTTAAACAATCATAGAATAGTGCCCCCAAACAAACCTAAGAGCAGCAGAACCAGAAAAAAGATGGGGCAAAATAATCTTTTAGCCTAAGAAACTTGGAAGATTTAGCAAGAAAGGCCTGTCTTGGGTAAAATGTGACTGAAATCCAGGACAAGAAGCATTCCTAGCAAGCCAGATCTCAGAAAATCAGTGGGAGATTCTGAGCCCCAGTAAGTGGAGCAGGCAAATGTCAAACCAAGGCCTCCTTCTGCCTCCAGCAATGTGCCTCAGCCTAACCAGGGGAAGTGGTAGCCTCCAGCTCTGAAAACCACCAAGTGCTTCAGCATAATTCTGGCATAGATCAGACTGTTGCTTGCTCCAGTATAGCTCTAGGGAAATGCAGAAACATTCCACTGACTTCAACACACACCAGACATCAGCACAAAGACCGTAGCTCAGCACAGAGTCACAGGCTGAACCCCCAAGGCCTCAAAAAGTGCCAGCCATTCTCCATTCCACCTCCTCAATGCAGTTATAAACCACAAGAGTTCCCCCATG
This sequence comes from Sarcophilus harrisii, assembly GCF_902635505.1. Classification (NCBI taxonomy): domain Eukaryota; kingdom Metazoa; phylum Chordata; class Mammalia; order Dasyuromorphia; family Dasyuridae; genus Sarcophilus; species Sarcophilus harrisii. Next base: position 368,524,564 of record NC_045427.1, on the reverse strand, counting down.
GACCTTTGGATACTGGCCCAAGAAGCCCGAGACAGTCCTCCTTCCACCTAGGAGCAGAGCTCAAATTTAAAAGAAAGGGAAAAGGCAAAAAAAAAAAAAAAAAAAGCAACAACAAAAAATACTGAGCAAAAACCAAAAAAAATCTGACCATAGAAAGTTGTTAAAGTGACAGGGTAGATCAATACTCAGAAGATCAATAAACTAAGAAGGGGATATCAATGTCAAAACACCTATGGGCAAAACACTAAAGAAAAATCGAAAGTGGCCTCAAGACCAGTAAGTACTTGTGGAAGAGGTTCAAGAAGGAGCTTAAAAAATTAGATGAGAAGGGGCAGGTCGTGCAGTGGATAGATCAGCAGTCTGATCTATGCCAGAATCATGCTGAAGCACTTGGTGGTTCTCAGAGCTGGAAGCTACCACTTCCCCTGGTTAGAATTCAGGAGCACCCGAGTTCAAATCTGGTCTCAGACCCTTAACATGTCCTAGCTGTGTGACCCTGGGCAAGTCATTTAACCCCAGTTGCCTCAGCAAAAAACAATAAAATTATATGAGAGGTAGATGAAAATTTGGGAAAAGAAGTGAAATATAAAAGAATTATATATAAAAAAAGTTAACAGCTTAGAAAAAGAAAACTGCTTAAAAAGTAGAATTGGCCTTCTTAAAGAAGATTGCTACATCAAGGAGGTGATGTCATGACTTGCCAGTGAATTGGATTTAAGTGAGGAAAAGCTGCACTAAGTCACCAGCCTCACTCTGTTTTGGAGCCATCTGATTCCAGGAGCAAGACATAGATCAGGATGATTGGAGATGACCCTGGATGGGTCAAATGGAAAAGGAGATATAAAAATCAATGGAAGAAAAGTACTGTACTCCTTAAAATGTACAATTGGCCAAATGGGAAAGAAAGTACAAAAGTAACTGAGGAAAACACCTTTTTTTTTTTTTTTTTTTTTTTTTTTGGGGTCTGTGCAAATTTTATTTTTATAATCAGCAAATGAAAAACAGTGAAATCTTGTAGCCTATTAAACTTTCACTCAGTTGTGTAATAGTTAACATGCCATCTTGCAAAAGTTGCAATACTTTTGCAATACTATTACATGTCATATGATTGGGAAAGAAGGCATATTAATAATTATTGATATTTTATTTATCTTTTTTATTAAAGCTTTAAAATTTTCAAAACATGGATAATTTTTCAATTAACCCTTGTAAAACCTTGTGTTCCAATTGGAAAACAACTTAGAATTGGACAAAGCTAAGGATTCTATGAGACTTCAAGAATCAAACAGTTCCAGATTGAAATGATAGTGCCTTTGATAGAAACAGAAAAAAGATGCGATTGGGAAGAAATATAATAAACTGTTTTGGGTATGTTGAATTTCAATAGTAAAGAGAAGGGAACAAGAGGGAGAGAAATGGTCTTAATTTTCTCAGTAAAAAGGTCTTTATCGCTATCATCTCTCATGCTTTCTTCCACATTATTAGCTCATCTTCTCTATCACATATATCCTCTATGACATCTTTTATTCTTGTTCTGTTGTTAGGCTCCTTATAGTTACAGATTGCTCTTACTTGTTACTTACGTCTCCATTGTCCTCTGTGTGATGTTCAATTATAACTCTTTGGATATTGATACATTGTATGTGTCTCTGATAGCAACATTAGTAGAATGTTGGTATCACAAATATTTGGTTTTTTCTTGAGACATTAAAGGAGTTGAGATTTCCTGATGACAATTCAACCAACCCATTCTTCTCTGATCCCAACTCATTGTTCAGCCAGTATGGCTGTATGTTTGTCCCAGGTCTACGTATTTATAGAAAAGCTTTACATGTTTTCCTTCTAAATGCAGGTTATAATGTGGATAAATGAACATAGTTCATCCACTTAGTATTTCCAGTGTGGGTAATCAGAATAAACTCTTGCAAGTGTTTATACAGGAACTCTTCTAATTTATTAGCAACTCTTTGTGGTGGCAAAGAATTGGAAATTAGGGGATGCCCATCAGTTGCAAAATGGCTGAACAAGTTGTGGCATATGATTATGATGAAACACTTCTGTACTACAACAAATTAAAAACAGGTTTCAGAAAAATCTGGAAAAACTTTTATAAACTGATACAAAGTGAAGTGAGCAGAACCAGAACATTGTACATAATAACAATGTACAATGATCAACTTAGTTATTCTTGGTAATAGAGTAATCTTAATAATTTTGTAAGACTTATAATGAAGTGTTATCCACTGCCAGAGAAAGAATAAAGTCTGAATGTAGATCAAAATTTACTTTTTTATTAACTTTATATTTCTTTTTCTTTAACAACTTGGAAAATATGGAAATGCTTTGCATAAATACATATAATTCATATCAAACTGGTGGTTTTCTCAGAATGGGGGGTAGAGAGAGAAATCATTTGGAACTCAAAAATTTTTTTTCAATAGGATGGGATAATTTTTGTTTTCTTGAGAGTTTATTATGAGAACAAAATATTTTACAAACTGGTAATAAGTGAATATTAGATAACCTAGAAGTATATAGAAATTATATATATTTTTATTTTTTAACAGGCTTTTATTTTTTCCAAATACATGCAAAGATAGTTTTCAACATCCACCTATGCAAAACCTTGTGTGGAACTCAAAACTTAAAAACAAAACAAAACAAAAATTTTTTTTATAATGTAATTGGAATTTTTTTTAAAAGCACTCTTCCAAGAGGCTCTATGATATTGCAGTGCTTGAATATAATCAGTACAATACCATTTGCAAAGAGAAGCATTTGAAGGACTTCATAATGCACTGAGAAATCTTCCTCAACTTGAACTTTGTGATGGATTTCTATCTTTATAATGGCAAAAAACTTTGAACATTCATTCCCCTATTTTAAGCATCACTCCAAGGGTCACGGTAAAAGGTTACTTGTTTTATCTTTTTAGAAATTTTGAATGATTCTGACACACAGATGAGACATATGTTTTGAAAATCTTAAAAGATTTTTTTCCCTTCACAAATCAAAACAGCTTTTCCATAATCAACAAATCATATTCTTTAGCCAATTGTGAAATGGTAAATATTTTGTCCATTATTGTTCTCTACTAATATTTTCATTAATACCATTCACCCCTACTCTTCTCCATTTCAGCTACACAAGGAGAACCTCTTTATATTATTTTTATTCCATCTTATTCCACTATCTTAACCTTCACCTTACCATTACCCACATCACATCTATGATCAAGAAATCAAAAATTCCTTTATTTGGTCATAAAGCTTTTCATCCTCTAATCTGTTCACCCATTTCAGTACTTTTCCAAGTCATCACCTCTGCTCTGAGTACAAATACCTTCCTCCAATCTTGACTTATTAGTATATTTGTTCAACTGTACCCTATCCTCTACTCTTAAATCCTTTGCTCCCTTGTCCTATTGTTGCTGAGACTAACACCTCCTACTCCAAATCCTGAATTACTCCCAATATTTGATTCCATCATTCTTACATCTGAGCTATTGAAAAAAAGCTAAAGCATACAATTATGCTGAGTCCAATATAAATTTATCCTATCCAATTCTAAATGGATCTTCATAGTAGTAAGGCAATCTGCTTCTTCTCAACTGATTTTTTTATCCCAATCACCATAAGCAGCCATACAAAATCTTTTCTTCTTCTAAGCCTACCCTAGTAACTCTTTCCCCTACCCTCTCAAAAATCCTTAAAAAATCAAGACCATTCACCTGAAGCTCTCTTTTTCCTGCTCTTATGACATTTCTGATTATTTCTTCCTTTAATCTATGAAGAGATGGCTCCACTCCTTGTCAGGGCTAACCCTTCCTTCTGTAGCACTGATCTCATCCTCTCTCATCTTTTTCAACAGGTTGTACCCCACTATCCCTATCATTTCATTAATACCATTCACCCCTACTCTTCTCCATTTCAGCTACACAAGGAGAACCTCTTTATATTATTTTTATTCCATCTTATTCCACTATCTTAACCTTCACCTTACCATTACCCACATCACATCTATGATCAAGAAATCAAAAATTCCTTTATTTGGTCATAAAGCTTTTCATCCTCTAATCTGTTCACCCATTTCAGTACTTTTCCAAGTCATCACCTCTGCTCTGAGTACAAATACCTTCCTATCATCCTGTATTGCTTCTTCCTTTTCAGCTAAAGATCTCTTTAAAAAAGTCATCTATTCCCTTCCTCTATTCTAGTTTTCTTCTAAATCCTTTACAATTTGGCTTCCAATGACATCAATCAATGGAAACTATTCTTCTCTAAAGTTATCAACAAACTCTTAATTCCCAAATCTTATGACTTCTCAATTTTCATCCTTTTTGACCTCTCTGAAATACTTAACACTACTGATAACCTTTTCCTCTTGGATACTGTTCTTTCATGGCAATGTTCTTGGTTCTTCTCTTATCTGCCTAATTATTCCTTTTGAGGCTCCTTTGATGACTCTTTACCCACACCATGCTCATTTACTGTAGGTGTACTATAAGGTCCTATTCTGGCAACTCTTCTTATTTAAGGATCTTGTCAACTATCATGGATTTACTTATTTTCTCAGATGATTTAAATATACAGCCCGTAGTACCTCTTCACAATCTACCTATTAGACAATTCCAAGTGGATATGCATGTATGTCTTTACATATCCAAAACAAAATTTACCTTTCTTGACTAAACCTCCACTCTTCTGAACTTACACATATTATTACTGAATGGAATGTTGCCTTTCAAGTTATCCAGACTAATAACTTCAGTGTCATCCTTAACTCCTTATTTTTTCATTCCATGTAAAAATAAATTGCCAAACTTTATCATTTCTACCATCACAGTATCTCCTGCATGTTATCCCTTCTCTGTCTTCTATCAGATATTTCAAGTGCTTCACAAACTGACCCCATTCTACCTTTCCAGACTTCTTAAAAATCATTGCTCTCACTCTGTAGTGCCACTACTGAGTCTGTATCCCAAGGAAATTATAGAGGAGGGAAAAGGACCCACAAGTGTAAAAATTTTTGTAGCAGCTCTTTTTGTGGTAGCAAAGAATTGGAAAATGAGTAGATGCCCATCAACTGGGGAATGACTGAACAAGTTGTGGTTCATGAAGGTAATGGAATATTATTTTTGTATAAAAAATGATGAACAAGCTGATTTTAGAAAGGCCTGGAAAGATTTGCAACTGATGCTGAATGAACATTGTACACAATAACAGCAAGAATGTGCGATGATCAACTATGAAAGATTTGGTGATCTCAGTGATTTAATGATCCAAAGCAATCCCAATAGACTTTGGACAAGAAAATGACATCTGCATCCAGAAAAAGATTTAAGGAGACTGAATGTAAATCAACACATGCTATGTTCACATTTTTTTTAACTCTCCTAAAATAAATTTAAAAAATAAAAAGTTAAAAAACCACTGCTCTCATCATACTGTTTGGTCTAGTCATGCTGGCCTACTTTGTATCTGTCATATACAAACCTTTCTTCTCATTCATCATACATAGAATGCTTTCTTTTCTCATCTCTATTTCTTAGAATTTTGATTTCCTCAAAAAATTCAGCTCAAGCAATATCCTCTGTAGGAAAACTTTCCTTTTTCTCTAGATGTTAATGCCTTTTTTTTCTACCTCCCCAAGAGGCCTAGCCTACTGTTTGGCACATAATGGGGGCTTATTGAATTTCTCCATAGACAAGTCTTTCCATACAGAATTAGGAGAGACATAAGAGGGTACTGAAGAAAATTACTAGAAAAAAATGGCCAAGTAATGTCTTCTTGAGTGAGTTATCTCTGTGAGTACCAGAAGACTTGAAGGCACAGTATCAGAAAAGGCTGAAGATGAAATATACACTATCAATTAAATGAGGATTCCAGCAAGTGCAATGGAAATGGTAGGCTGAACTATATTAGTTCATGGAGCTAAGGTGAATCAAGATGAAAAAATAAATTATGGTGACTTTAACTTAAATATTCAGAGAGTCTATATTCCTACAACTGGAAGAGAAAAGAGATGTGGGAGTTTGCCAGCTATAGGGAATGTAGCAACATCTGACTGGGGCTCATAACCTCAAGAATGATTAAGCTTTTATAGGAAAGATTTGTCTTATCACAAATTAGTCTGGGTTTGTCTGGGGAGCAGCATAATATACTAGAAATATACTAGATTCTTAGTGAAAATACTGATGTGATATGTCATAAAGGAATCTAATTTTCCCAAATATACTCCATCAAAGATGTAAAAAGGACAGTAGATCAAATAATTAAAGAAATCAAAAAAGAAACCCTAGTAAGCTCCTTCATTTAGATCAAATAAGAACAAAGAGACAGTTGGAAGCATGATTACACTGGGAAGGAGTCAAACTTAATTAACAAAAGCAAAAGTACAACAAAAAGAAAATAACAACCACCAGAAAGCCTGTCAGCAGTTTGATCAGAGGCTTTCGAGGGATATCTAAATACTGAAATGTGTATAAGTGTGGGGGAGGGTAAAGGGGAGCTAGAAAACTTAAAATGCTCTAATCCAAGGATACAGCACTGGGAGTTCCCAGGAAGCAGAACTCCTAATTGTAGATAATTCAGAAAAACTTGAAATATGATATGCTAAGTGTAGACATGCCAAGATGGTGGAAACCAGTAGTGGGAGCTCAGAATATTTAGTGAGGAGCAAACAAGATCTGACCACATTATTTAAGGATGGGGATAAGGTAGACTTGAGTCTGGCACATAATATCACATAAATAGAAGAAATTGAACACTAAAAAAAAATAATTATGCACCAAGAGGTAAATGTAGAATAAGATAGTAATTCCACAATGATTCTAAGTAGAGCCTTAGAGGAAAAAAAATGATTTGGATTACAACTGTACCCGGATGAAGCAAGAGATGAAAAATAAAAGTGTAAGTGAAATTAAGAGATTTGGTAGAAAGAAGTAGGGAAAAATGTAGAAGAAATGAGAAAAAAACCTTATCTGCAAAGTAGAATCTTTATAAATTTTTACAATAAAGTAAAAAAGATTTCAAATGACCCTGAGACAAAATATTACAACAAAATTTAAAAATTAAAAAAATAGAACATTTAACATGTATACTATGAAAACAAATAGGTCAAGAAGGGATAATTTAAGTATCAAGAGATTCTTTGAAAATCATTACCAAACAAAATATCTGGATACCATCTTTCTAAAATCCACAAAAGAGAATTCCCAGATTAGATGCAGAAAGTAAAAAATAGAATAGTCTCTTCCTGAAACTTCAAAATGAAAATTCCCCAAAATATCATAGCCCATGGACATTTCTGGATTAAATAATAAAACTGGGCTGCCTGAATGGTGGTAGATATCCCAGTGCCAACATATCAAATGCAGGAAAAATCTAAAAATTGTATCAAATTGAGCAATGACAAAGAATTTCAATGAGAAACTACAATACATAGGAACTATATAAAAAGCTAACTTAAAATTCACTAGCAACAGGGAAGGGCACTGAAAAAAACCCCCAAAACAATGCCAGTGTAAGGCAAACAACATTGTAGTTTCCCACTGACCCAGAGACTTACAGAATACTAACCCCAATTCAAGAGCTAAGATTGTAGAGATGAGGAAACATAGAATGATGTAGACCTCTTTAAGTGACTATAATAGCTCCAGAGATACCTTAAAATACAACTTACAAGGAGAGAGTAACTCCACTGGAAAAAAAAATAGAAGTAACATAATGTGTCAGTTATAACAACCACCAACAATTGACCTGGAAACTAAACAAGAGAAATAAATAAAGAATCATGAAGATACCTGAAAGAAAGTATTCAACTCCTGAAACTCTAAAAGTAAAGTCCTACTTGTTAAAAAAAAAAAAAAAATTAAAATAATAAGAATTCCTTAATATAGAAAATATTTATGTAAAATCAAGAGATAGCATTATATGTAATGAAAAAAATGCTGTCTTTGCAGGAAAAGGATAAAGTAAAGATTCTTTCACCACTACTATTTTGTATAATGTTCTAAAAAGGTAACCTATAGAAATATGAGAAGTAAACATAGGCAGAGGATACAAAATTTCAACTTTTTGAAAATAGTATAATCATCCATTTAGAGAATCTCATAGATCAGGAGTGGGTGGGCTGTCTTGAAAGAGACTTAAAATTTCAGTGTGAACATTTATACCTTAGAAGTCAGTAAGTCACAGTCATCTGGGATTTAGTAGTGTTGGAATTATTTCTTCTGAAGCTTCTTTTTTCACTGTGGATAAATCCATTGGTTTCTTTACAATTTTATAGTAGTTTGATATCGAATTGGGGACTGGTTCCCAGCTACAGATCTAACTAAAATATAATGGGCTTAAATTTAGCAAAGTTACAAAATGCAAAATAAATACATGCAAATTATCACATTCCTTGATATTACTAACAAAATGCAGTAGCAAGCAGAATGGATAAAATATTTGGAAACATATTACAAGATACACCAGACTTCTATGATTACAACTATAAAGCATTATTTTCAGAAATACAGACCTTAAAAATCTGGAAATTAATTGCACTTATTTAAACCATTTCCCAGAATCATTTCTTCTTCATCATCATTATAAAGCAATACCTTAATTTCCAATTATCTTTCCTCTTTCCAATTAAAACTCTTAGGCCTGTTGTGTTCAGTTTTATATTATTTGTAGCAGAAGAAACGATTTTGAGAAAAACAAAATAATTCTTATACTTAATTCTCCCAGATTTTCATTTTCAAAAAGGATATTTGCCTTAACCCAAAGGAATGATCTCTAATGATAAAATTAGATAGTTGTAGGCAAAATGCATGTCTTGCATTCAAATCATATTAAAAGAGTCAAAAGTCTTTCTAAATTACATACACACACACACACACATATATATATGTATATGTATATATATATACACATACACACACACATACATAAAAACAAATACATATATATATGCATACAATATATATCCTATATATATATATTAGGCTGCTATTGCTAAGCAGACTATGGAAGGGAGTTAAGTGGACAAAAGATGCAATTCCATTGTGGCAACAAATACATCGCAAAACAAACAATACAGTCCAAGCCAACTGCTGAAAAACACAATAGCTTCTGGCACTATACAAGATAAAATGGTTCAATATACAATTATGAATGTGGGAGAGATTTGTAGGAACCATATTAGCAATCTTTAGGCAGGATTATCAGAGATCTAAATTTGCCAGGCTCTTTTTTGTTACTTGGTCATATATTGAGAAATCTTTTGGGTATGGGCTTTATTTTAGATGCCAAAACCCGTTTTTAGTTTTCACTATTTGTTTGCTTTTATTTTTTTGTCCTTGGGAGATTGGGGATAGGGTAGGGGGAAGAGAATGAGGAAATTAAGGTTCTATGACCCTATTGTCCAGTTTGCAATAATCTTCAACTATGAGAAATTTCTATTTCTTTCACCTAAAATAAGTTTAGAATTAGGGGCAAATTCTAGGGAAAAAGAAGTCCAAATGCTGTCTAATACTCTTTTATGCTCACTGATGATTAAGGTAATCACTGGAGTAGGTATTCACTTTTTTTTTTTCCTGAGGCAATTGGGGTTAAATAACTTGCCAAGGGTCACACAGCTAGGAAGCATTAAGTTCTGAGGCCACATTTGAACTCAAGTCCTCCTGACTTCAGGGCTGGTGCTCTATCCACTGTACCATCTAGCTGCCCCTAGGTATTCACCTAAATATGAAACCTGAAAAAAAACTAGTATTATCATTGAAATACAAGTTAATTATTTTTGTGAAATAAACACGTGATATAGCAGAAAGCTAGAAGTCAGAAGACTTATTTTTTTAGTCTTTCTTAGGTGATAGTGATCTAATTATATTCAACTCTTAAGCCTTGTTTCCCAGCTGTAAATTGAGAAGCCTGTATTAAGTTTTGTCCTTTCCAGATCTAAAAATTGTATGATTTTGTTTAAAAAAATAAAATGTTAAATAACAATATACTTTGTTGTTTCAGTCTACATGCTCCATTAGTATCCAGTATAATGTTAACAAAAATGAGAAAGGCTTTTAAGTTGGATGGACTCCCTGTGAGGATACTACAAGATATTGTCATGAAAAGTAGCACAAGATAGGCAAGTATGACTGACAGAAAAAGCAAATATCATGGATAATATCATGGATCCATTGGTTTCTGTTTATAAATACATACAACCAAATATGAGAACATACAGAAAAACAAATAAAAGAAGTCATCAAAAGAAGGCCCAATAAAGAGCTTTGGAGAGTTTTTGCCAAAAAATCTAGAATATCTATGGCAAATAATCAATATTATTTGCTACTTAGTATGTGTTTTAATGTAGGGCAAATTTAAGCACAACCATTGAACAGATAGATATTGACTGAGATCATTTAGTGTGGTAGATATAAAAGAAATCAACAAGCACGAATGACTGTTGTAGTTCCTACTTACAAGAAATTTATTTAGATACACAAAACTAACATATAAAACATATGAGAAAGATACAGAGTAAATGATTCAATATTTAAAGTGTTATAGGAGTTCAACCAAGGGAGGAATTGATGAGAACTTCAATTATTGGCAAGGGTTCACGGAGGAGCTGTGGCTTGAGGATTTCTGGACTGAAATTTGTACATCAGAGCAAAGAGAAAAAATTACTGTATATATTTTAGTAATTCTAAGCATTATATGTTTTGAGATAAATCTAGGTTGAATCTACAAAGCAGTAGTGTAGTACAGGTGAATAGCACAAACCTTGGAGTCAGAAAACTTGGGTTCAAATTCTACCAATGTCAATGACATACCCCCAGCCTCAGTTTCTTCATCTGTTAATTAAGTGGAGTTGGATTAGGGAGGCCTTGAAGTCCCTTCCAGTTCTAGATATAGTATCTTATGACCCTAATGTGATTAACTCTTACTACCAACGGCATTGATGAAACGTTAAACTGCTTATCCAAAGTAACCAGAACAGGCTTAGTAATAATAAGAAAAATGTAGTATAGATTTAAAAAAAAAAAGTCCCTGAATTTAGCATCACCAGAAACCTGAATCCAATTTATACCTTGGATACTAGTTGTGTGACTATGGGCTTTAATATCTTCATTTAGTTTGTCCATAAAATAGGGATAATACTTGTGGAACTGTTCCTGAGGGCTGTTGAGAGGCCCAGGGAGACAATATATGCAAAATACTTTATAATCCTGAAAGTGCTTTTTAAAAAGTCAGCTATGATTTAAAGAGAGTGATAGCTTGCATTTTATGCAGATGGGAGCACTATGTCTAAAATATTTCACTACTTATGTTGCTGTGTATGAATTTATATATACAGGTGTGACAGAAATATCTTTAGTTATCCCATTTTGCTATCTGTGCGTGTAATGGAAGAACTCATTCAGGGACTGGTAACAGGAAATGTACAGGGTTTAGCTAAGGCAATGACTCAGATACTATATGTGTATTTTCCAGGAAATAATGTGGTTGCATATCCTCTCAATTGTTATATTACCAAGAAAGTAATGCACACAAATTCTTGGTTGTCAATTACCACCACACAGCTTAGCCAGTAAACTGATGGACAATGAATAAAACTGCAACTCTATCACAAGAGTTTAAATCAATTTTGTTTAAAATAAACAATGCCATCAAATGAATTCTTAAAACCAAAATTCAGCTTTGGCAATCTCAGCTTTCATACTAATGACAAGAGCACAAAAAAACACTGAACTTTAAACTAAAACTTATCTTAATGACAAGAACCAAATTAATTTAAATCTCTTCTTGATCACTGAACAGGAAATGTTAGAGAACTTTTATTACAATGTAGTGGGCTGCTTTTTGAAAAGTATTTATAAAATACTTCTAACATTTCCCCTTTTTTGCCTACAAGACATGGCTGCTTTAAATACATGATAATTTTAGAAGTTTGTGTGTGCAAGATAAGCAGAGTGCCAAGAACTTATAAGGAAAACACTCCACCCAATTTTGGCATGTAAATAGAGAGATATTATTGGCACTGTTCGTTCTGGCAGTGAAATTTATATAGGGCATTTACAAAAACAAAGAGGCATGAAAACGTTACTTTCTTGGGGAAAGGCCCATCATTTTGAGTCAAGTTGCATATAGGCAGATGGCCAAAACACTACAGGTTACCTGTATAAATCAATGCTATTCCAGTGGTCTCATTTGAAAGAAAGATTCACAAGCAAAGATAGCTGGGTTTTTGTATCATAACCCATTTCCACAAAAACTGAGAATACTTCATGTGACCACAAACAGAAAAGGAAAAAACCCACAAATAACAGATCCATAACCAGGTTCTGACTGGGCTCTCACAAATTTCAAATAGCCTTGAATCATGGTGTTTGATGATGTAAGATTTATACAGAAAGAACTGTAAGCAGCACTGTGTATTAATTATGGAAGCTTCATTCAGGATGAGAAATAATACAATTAAATGGTGGTATATATGTAGTCTATATATTATTAATCATTGACAACAAAAATATTTTTAATAAGGAACAAAGCAATTACCTGATGGTGATACTTTTCTCTGAAACTGAAACCATTTTACATTCATTCATATTGACTTTCAACATGCTTTAATTACATACATCAGGAGTGACCTTAGATCATTTAGTCAGGTAACTTGATAGGTACAATATAGTCACAGCTGGATGAAGCTAATAGAAAAAATGTTGTCACTAGAACTTAGCATTGATGTTAACATCACTGATACCAACATAGTTACTTTCAGTTCAGTTCTCAGTTCAAAAGATAATCAACTCTCACTCTCCTTCATGTTATTCTACTCTACTATTCAAATTAATTCAATAAACAAAAGCACCTTCCTCCTTCAAGAAAGTGTTAGTAGCTGAGGATGAGGAGGAAAACTTAAAAAGTCCCTTCTCTTAAGGTTAGATTCCAAAGAAGGGTATCAATTAGAATATGACAAGAGATGGCTATTTCCCACTAACCTTTCACTCTTTTCATGCCATTCTCATTGTTTAAAAAAATGTCCTTTTCAATTCACTTTGTCATAAACAAGTTCCTTTCACTCTATCCCACACTGATTTTTCTAGTCTTTTTCTACATCTCCTAGAACCAATCTCATGTAATTTAACATTTGAGATGTTCTAGAGTATTTTCTAATTTTTCATCAATTATGTTGATCTCACTCTCAAGCAGCTCATAATCCAATTGGAGAAAAAAGGTAAAGTGAGAAAAACATTGGATTTAGGAGACTTGGGTTCAAATCTCTTTCAAAATGCCTCATAACCTTCTAAGAACTGCATTTAAACTTTAAAAAGAAAAAAAAAATCAAGCAAGATGGGAAAGACAAGAAATAATTTCAGACACCTTAATAATCAACTTTAGAGTTGAAAAATCTTTTAAGATCCTCTAATCCCTTTAGGGATGCAGAAACTGATGCTCAATGAAAGTTAAATGGATTTCCCCATGTTTCTTAAGATAGTGGCAGAATTAGACTAAGATGTAGGTCTCCTCTCAGTCCAGTATTTCTACAATCCAAATTCCTAGTATGAGAGAATATCTGATTCTTCCTTAAGAACAGGGGTTCTTCCCCAGAGATTATACTAAAGATATTAGAAATAATTCACAACTTTAGCAAAGTTGCAGGATACAAAATAAATCCCCATAAATCCTCAGCATTTTTATACATCACCAACAAAATCCAACAGCAAGAGATATAAAGAGAAATTCCATTCAAAATAACTGTCAACAGCATAAAATATTTGGGAATCTATCTACCAAAGGAAAGCCAGATATTATATGAGCAAAATTACAAAAAATTTTCCACACAAATAAAGTCAGACTTAAATAATTGGAAAAATATTAAGTGCTCTTGGATAGGCCGAGCGAATATAATAAAGATGACAATACTCCCTAAACTAATCTATTTATTTAGTGCTATACCAATCAGACTTCCAAGAAAATATTTTAACAATCTAGAAAAAATAACAACAAAATTCACATGGAAGAACAAAAGATCAAGAATTTCAAGGGAATTAATGAAAAAAAAAATTAAATGAAGGTGGCCTAGCTGTACCTGATCTAAAACTATATTATAAAGCAGTGGTCACCAAAACCATTTGGTATTGGCTAAGAAATAGATTAGTTGATCAGTGGAATAGGTTAGGTTCACAAGACAAAATAGTCAACTATAGCAATCTAATGTTTGACAAACCCAAAGATCCTAACTTTTGGAATAAGAATTCATTATTTGATAAAAACTGCTGGGATAACTGGAAATTAGTATGGCAGAAAATAGGCATGGATCCACACTTAACATCATATACCAAGATAAGATCAAAATGGCTCCATGATTTAGGCATAAAGAACGAGATTATAAATAAATCAGAGGAACATAGAATAGTTTATCTCTCAGACTTGTGGAGGAGGAAGAAATTTGGGATCCAAGATGAACTAGAGACCATTATTGATCACAAAATATAAAATTTTGATTACATCAAATTAAAAAGCCTTTGTACAAACAAAACTAATGCAAACAAGATTAGAAGGGAAGCAACAAACTGGGAAAACATCTTCACAATTAAAGGCTCTAATAAAGGCCTCATTTCCAAAATATATATAGAGAATTGACTCTAATTTATAAGAAATCAAGCTATTCTCCAATTGATAAATGGTCAAAGGATATGAAGGATATGGACAGACAATTTTCAGATGATGAAACTGAAACTATTTCCACTCATATGAAAGAATGTTCCAAATCACTATTGATCAGAGAAATGCAAATTAAGACAACTCTGAGATACCACTACACACCTGTCAGATTGGCTAGGATGACAGGAAAAAATAATGATGGAATGTTGGAGGGGATGCGGAAAAACTGGGACACTGATGCATTGTTGGTGGAGTTGTGAACGAATCCAACCATTCTGGAGAGCAATCTGGAATTATGCCCAAAAAGTTATCAAACTGTGCATACTCTTTGATCCAGCACTGCTGCTACTGGGCTTATACCCCAAAGAGATATTAAAGAAGGCAAAGGGACCTGTATGTGACAAAATGTTTGTGGCAGCCCTGTTTGTAGTGGCTAGAAACTGGAAATTGAGTGGATGCCCATCAACTGGAGAATGGTTGACTAAATTGTGGTATATGAATGTTATGGAATATTATTGTTCTGTAAGAAATGACCAACAGGATGAATACAGAGAGGCTTGGAAAGACTTACATGAACTGATGCTAAGTGAAATGAGCAGAACCAGGAGATCATTATGTACTTCAACAACGAGACTGTATGAGGATGTATTCTGATGGAAGTGGATTTCTTCGACAAAGAGAATGCCTAACTCAGTTTCAATTGATCAATGATGGACAGAAGCAGCTACACCCAAAGAAAGAACACTGGGAAATGAATGTAAACTGTTTGCATTTTTGTTTTTCTTCCCGGGTTATCTCTACCTTCTGAATCCAATTCTCCTTGTGCAACAAGAGAACTGTTCAGTTATGCACACATATATTGTATCTAGGATATACTGTGACCTATTTAACATGTATAGGACTGCTTGCCATCTGGGGGAGGAGGTGAAGGGAGGGAGGGGAAAAATCGGAACAGAAATGAGTGCAAGGGATAATGTTGTAAAAAATTACCCTGGCATGGGTTCTGTTAATAAAAAGTTATTTAAAAAAAAAAAAAAAAAAAAAAAAAAGAAGGTTTTCAATCTTTTTGTGTCATGGACCTTTATAGCAGTCTGGTGAAGTTTATCGGGTCCTTTCTCAGAATCATATTTTAGTGCTTACATTCATAGTTGAAGGAAATGTTAGAGATTAATGAAAATAAATATGTGATTTTTTTTCTCCATACAGGTAATGGACTCACTAAATTTTGTCCAAGGGCTTCTTAGGGTCAGTGAACTCTAGGTTAAGAAACCCAGTTATAAAAAGTATTTATAAATGGCTACACCTAGATTTGGAATCTACAAATTTCTAGTCCAATGATAAAGAGTAAAATGACTCATCTCTAATCATATATTTCACATGATTTTATGTGATCACATTTCTGATATCAACAATGGAGAAATGGACCCAAGTTTTATAGACAGTACCATAATAAATCCTCCCTTCCTTCTTCAGTTGAAATCATATAACTATTAAGGGCAGTGCCAGTTGTAGAAAATAACTTGAATTTACTCACATAGATTTATAGTACAGATAAGTTATAGTATAATTTCCTTGATCGGAATTGGTAATTAAAATTCAAATGCTGTTTCTAATTTTATAATAGAACGCACACAAGCTAACAATGGATTCTTAACGTGGGTTCCAAGAACCGTTTAAAAAAATATATTTTAACTATATTCCTTTGTAATCTTATGCATTTTACATTTAAAATGTTCATTTAAAAACTTACTCTGATAAAAGGGCTATGTAAGCTTCACTGGATTGTCAAAGAGGTTTATGACACAAAAAAATTTAAGAACATCTAACTTAGTAGATTTAATACTCTCCCACTTTTTTTATAATTTCCTTTAATATATTTCAAGTAGAAAACACCAAAAATAATCTAGGCAAGTATATTTCATAACTGTTAATATTATCTAAAGTTACTAGATAAAAAAGTTTGAAATTCTATCATATCATTCATTTGTAAAATAGATTTTTAGCTAAGGTGAAATATTCTGCATGGTGTCAACCATGAAATACAAGTAGATATGCATTCCCATTATCACTGAAAATATTAGGATATTAGTCAATGGTGGCTATCAGGTCAATATTTTCCAATTCAACTATTGTGAACTTGCTTTTTAAATGTGTGTGTGTGGGGGGGGGAAGGAGGACATAAAAACAATCTAGAATTTCTGAATTAATTAAATGTAAATTAACTTAAATCTAACTTGTTTACCATCCACAAGAGTCACAAACTTTAATGTAATTTAAGTATTCAATAAAACTGAATGCGTATCTAGCAATGGCAAGAAAACTTTATTTTAGGAGTTTACTGATACATTTGTTATATAGCATATCTTGGGAGAAATTTTAATACTGAAAAACACATAAAAATTTGGTGTTTTGAAGAATTATTTTGAATACACACTAGTCACTTTTCTTATTTACCAAATTTTCAGACTTTATTATGTAACACGAACTAGCAAATAAACACAAGTGCTTTTTAGTGACTTAAATTCTCTGTAGCTCAGTCTACTTTAATCTAAGTTTCTTGATCTGATTTTGGAACACAATTCATTCTGCTTATATCCTTTTAATCATATTCTTAAACTACCATTCTTAGTTTTCCACAAACTAAGATTCTCTTTTCGGCATCTCAAAAATACTTTAAACTATCAAAAATATTTTTGTAAAGGAGTGCTGCTTTTCAAGTTTAATATACTTCTCCTTTCTTTTAGACAATTATCCTACTTTAAATATTTAAAGGTATGAATATGAGTGTAAAAAACTTACGTTTTATACATAGAATGATAAAGATATGCCTATACACACATAAAGATGCCTTGTATTCTTTGTTTCAATTAGCATTTATTTAGTGCCTACTATATTCTGGGCACTCTCCTAGATGCTTGGGATAGAGAGACAAAATTGAAATCTCTCTTCAGGGACTTTCACTCTGTCTTGTTCATAGATGACTTATTTAAATATTCCTTCTTAAGAACAACCTAATGTTGTAAAAACAATTTTGAAAGACTTGAAATGATAACTCAGAATTCCAGGGAAAAAATGATGAAGCATGTTATTTACATATTAAGAAATGATGGACTTGAGATGAAGGAAACAAACATTTGGAAGTGGACTATCTGTTTGGGAATTTACTTAGCTTATTTATGCTTATTTGTTATAAGCCCTTTTGGGAGGTGGGAGTGGGTGCAAAGGTCTGGAAAAGTAAGTAATGAAAACTAAATAAAACAAAATAATTGAAACTGTAAAAAAAAATCCTAGCTCTACCGTTTAAAAACTACGTTACTATAGTCATGTCATTTAACTTAAATGTCAGTTCTCTCATCTGTGACTCGGTTATAATTATATAACTTAGAACAGGTTACAGAGTTGTGAGGACTAAATGAAATAAACTATGTGAATAACTTTGGAAAAAAAAAAAACTACTCTATCAATGTTTTAAAAAAAGTTTTTCTCCTAAAAAATGCATGATTCAAATGGATAAAGCACCTAATATATTTTTTTTAAAAATTGGAACACTATTTTTTAACAATTAGGATAAAAAACCTGTTACTGTCTAATGTCAAGGTTTCTTGTGGAAGAAATTTGTACTTTTACCCCCAGTAAAGTGGGGATTTAGCTAGTTTATAGAGTATCATCAATTGACAGAGTGTGTTTCTATTTTCTAAGTAGGAACCTATGATTTTGTTGGTGTGTTCTCCTCCAGGCTTATTAAAATCAATTATTAAAGCCAACACCAATGATAAACCCCTCTAAAGCAGCACTAAAATCTTTTAAGTACTGTGTAAAATATATTTTCAGGATCCCAGAAATTAAAGATTCCTAATTCTCTTTAAAAACAAAAAATATACCTTACCTTTAAATTTGCTGAAATCATGTTATAATAATGTAATTATGAATTAGATTACCATGGAAAGAACAATATTCTTTTCAATGTTAAATCCACAGTATTCTAAACTTCTAACAAAGAAACATACATTAATGCTTTATCACAATAGACAATTCTACATATGCTGATGCTTGTTCCTTGGATTTGCCCTGCATCAGTTGAACCTGAAAAAGAAAAACCACAAAAGTATTATTTAAGACACACAAAAATCATTTAAGACACCAAGCAATTTATAAACTAAAATTAGCAAAAGCAAGAGTGACAAAGATGGAATATGTAAATATACAAAGGACTAATCCCTGGTGTAGCAACACGCTTTAACAAGCAGATAACTCATCCAAGACTTAGATTAGTAGATCCTTATTCTTTTTGAGACTGAGGAAGTCACTTAACTTTTCTTCTAATTCAGATTCTTCATCTTAAAGAAGACTTAGGGCCTCTAAAATCTCTTATGGTCCAAGGCTATGATTTTAGGGATTTTTAAAAGGTACAGGAAAGTTAAGTGACTTGCTCTGGGGTCAAAAATTCTCCCTTGCAATTGAAATGTAACATATAAACTTAGGTCGCAACTATTCCAAGCCTAGCATTCTACTCACTACACTGTGCTGCCTCCATAGAACTTGTCATTAACAGATGCTTTGAAATATTAAATATAATTAAATAGTAGATAATTTTCAGATTATTTTTGGATCCATTTCCAAGAAGGGGTTAATTAAAGAATTGACAATAGCATTTGAAGTTAGTTAAATCAGTGTTTCAGATTAAAAAAAAATTAACAAAAGCATGGCTAAACTAGATTATCTCCCAAGGTCCTTTCCAGCCCTATCATCTTTAGATTCATAAATGTTGTTCAGCGTGACAAAAAATATTCTTTAAAAGAACATTTATTTTTATAGCAGTTTTTAGTGTTCAGCAAAAATCCCTCCATTTGCTAAACAATATCTTAACTGCAAAGCTTCTCTTACTGTTGGTTGATAGATAATGACACGGAAGAGTCACTATCGCCGTGGCAACAGTATTCAGTTGGTGTCAGAGGAATATTGCACATAATGCTGTTCGTTCTTTAACAGCCATGCCTCAGCTTCCTCTGGAAAATGTTCTTTCTGCAAGTCAGGTGTACTCAGGGGCACAAACAACCCAGAGCATTCCAAGACTGCAGACAATCTGGACAATCAAGTGAATGTAAAGCCTCTAAATGTTAAGGAATGAACTGAAGAATGAACAAAAATCCTCCTGAAATACCCTAATCAAATCCCTTTATAACAATTTTCTTAATATATTTGAGTTATAACCCTTGATTAGATTGCAAGTAGGGACTGTCTTAACTAAATCTTTTCAATCTTTCCCTCTCCCCTAAAGCACTCATAACAAACAACACAAAGAACCTTGATAAATATTCCTTGAAATTGAATAATAACCAAATTAGAAAGGCAGCATAGCCTAGTTGATGGAGCACAGAATTTTGGTGAAGACCTGGGATTCAAGATCTTTTTCTCATCTAGACTTTCCTCCCTCAACTTCCTACAGCAAAAAACAAGATATTTAGGGTAACAAACTGATTTGTGTAAATGAACAACCATTTATAATACTGTTCTTGTGTTTCAATTAAAACTATTTTTCTAAGAATCATATACTGATGTCAGACAGGAAAGGGGATAATATATTTATGAGCTGCATCAATTAGTGGCATTCTTATGTTTATAGTTCTAAAATTCAGAAAATGGCTTTTTTTTTTCTGGGGTTCCTTTCCTGTAGGTTTCACTTATGGGCTTGGGCACATAGTAGAAACAAAATAATTTTTTATGATCACATATAACCTAAAACATTCACAAAATAATAATAATAATAAAAAACTGTACCTGTTTCTATTAATTTGCTTTTACTCAATGTTTCTTCCATAACTGGGCCAATTTGGAGTTAATTCCAATGCTGAATGCTTGAATAGTTACGATTTTTGTTCCTTGAATCAAATCCTGCTGCTCAAACCTGAAAAAAAAATTAAAATAGAGATCAGGAAACTATGAAGCTCTGATCTAAAATTAATAAAGTGAGCCATGTTGCATTGTCTTGACTTGATTAAGGGGAGCATATGACGCTCCGGGAGGCATGAATGAACTATAGTAGAAAGATATCACAGATTTTTGGAGCCATAGGACTGGCATTAGACCTCCTGCTATATTACTTACTGAGAACACAACCCTAGTCAGTCACACGCCTGGCCCGTGACAGACGCTAGAGATACAAAGGAGCAGACCAAAGGTATCTAGGTTTTCCCTTCTCCGGCACGAGGAAGGGACTCTGTTCCCGGACCTCCGAGGAAGTTCCAACCGCCAGGGGGCGACGCAGCCTGTGCACGAGGGCTGGATGCCAGGAAGGGACCAGGCCCGCGCCCCGCTGATCGCCGCCGTCAGCGAAGGGCCCAGTCCCCTGCGCTGGAGTCTAGATATGTTGAACGTTCTTCTCTACCCTTCCATCCACCTTCTTCGGGCCCCTAAAACTACTGACCTTTGTTGCAGAGAAATGGAGACTGGGCCTGCCACGGTAACCGGAGGCCTCCTCTTGGGCCGCATTACCATGACAACTCTAAGTCATCATCAGCCGGAAGAACTTCCTCCATGAGGCTTCAGGAAATGACGTAAACACAGTGGCCACCGTCTCTTCCTCCCGCCCTCCCGTGGAGTTGGTTAAAGTTGAAAACACAAGTTTTTTCTATGCTCCCACACTGCCCCAAGTAACTCAGCCAACTAGTTTATCGCAGGAAAAAATTATTGTCCCTTGTTACCTATCACTGGTCTCTGAGTCTTACCGATGGGCACCTGGGACCTCGAGTGCACATAAAAAAAAGACAGATGGGGGAAGAAGACTCGCTAGGTGGGGTGGAAGGAGTAAAGACTGTACTTCATCTCCCAGCTCTCCTCTCGCTAGGAGCATAGTGAAATGATTGGCAGTTTCTAAGGATTGACAGGTTAAAAATCTTCCAATCCACATTAGCTCTCAAATCTTCGACCAATGGGGCCATAGCCGGGGGGCGGGATAAGGAGACGCGGGTGCACGGACCTTGGAACCGTTTGCCTAGACAGTCCTAGGCCGGGAGGACGTTTGCCTGCGGGAGATGAGCGGGTCTTTAGGCCGAGCATCTGCAGCTCTGCTCCACTGGGGCCGCGGGGTTCTCCTGCGGAGCCCGGCTCTACGGCCTCGGAGTTCGGGTCCCGGGGGGCCGGATTCGGGGTCCACGGAACATCTTGATGGTCTCGTGAAGAAAGACAAGGTGGTGGTGTTCCTGAAAGGGACCCCGGAGCAACCCCAGTGCGGCTTCAGCAACGCCGTAGTGCAGATCCTGCGGCTGCACGGCGTCTCCAACTACGCGGCCTACAACGTGCTGGAGGATCCCGCCCTCCGTCAAGGTCAGCTGGGGTCAGTGGGTCTTCCGCGGGGCCTGAGCGGCTTGGCGCCGGGCCTCTTCTTTCCTGATTCGAGTTCTTCGTTCTTACGGGAACGGCGGGACTTTGAGAAGCTTCGCGAATGAAGGCGGAGGGGAAGGGGGAAGGGGGAAGGGGAAAGGGGGAAGGGGGAAGGGGGAAGGGGGAAGGGGGAAGGGAACGTCCAGATTCTGCACTGCTGGAGGAGGGGGGAAGCGAAGCGGTGTCCAGAACCCCAACTTTTCACGATTTGGGGCTTATTTATTTGAAGAGCTCGTCTCAATTGAGTAATTACATGAATGCCGCCTATAGTTGACTGTAATTGTTGTAGACAGAAAGGCAACTAAGTAGTAGCTTCCTAACTTGGTGCTGCCTCCCTGCTGACGCCCGAAGTTAGGGACTGAGTCTTTGCCTGTGTATTTTCTCTAGCTTTAGTGGTGCAGGGCCGAAAGAACTAGACTTGGAGACTTAAAAGACTCGAGCTCAAATGAAGCCTCAATTGTGTTAAATCATTTAAACCCATAGTTTTTTTTTTTTTTTTCATCTTTCATTCTTATCTTTATTTTTTGCTTAGGTATGACTTTTTTTTTTTTTTTAAGATGTTAAATATATTAAAATATAAATTAGATACACAATAAGTATACATGACCAAAACATTATTTTGCTGTACAAAAAGAATCAGGCTCTGAATTATTGTACAATTAGCTTGTGAAGGAAATCAAAGATGCAGGTGTGCATAAATATAGGGATTGGGAATTCAATGTAATGGTTTTTAGTCATCTCCCAGAGTTCTTTTTCTGGTAAACCCATAGTTTTTCAACTATAAATTGGAAATAATAAAAGCACCCACTTCCCGAAATTATTTTGCGGATCAAATGAGTAGGGATGTTCCTTGCTTATGGAGCTTACAATTTCGTGTTTTCTCAGCTATTTACTTTTAAGTTACATCAAGGCTTAAGCTAGGTCTATTATTTTTCATGAAGATGATATATGACCTACTCGTATATTTACACTAGAAAAGCAGAAAGTGCTTAAGGTTATAATTATTATTTTCGTTATGTTATGTAATAACACAGTATTTATCATCCTACTTTGTATGGGACTGTGCTAGGTAGTGGCAATACAAATACAAAAAATAAGATAATTTCCACTTTTGAACTTTTATCCTATTTATTGAAAGGCAAAACATACAGAAAAATAAATGATAGGGGGTTCCAGGCAAGCTTGCTTGTCTTTTGTTTCTTGATAATGACACTTAGGGTTCCAGTTTTGTAGCTTTTCTCATGCTGACTCTCATGCCTCAGGTACTCTTCATCATTTCTGCTCCCTGGCTTTCTTCAAAACTCAGATTCTTCTCTGCTCCTACAAAGTAACTCCTTTCCTTAAAATATCCTCAATTGATCCTACTGGGCCTGCCAAATGTCATCACTGTCTTCACTAAACTTGAGAAAGCTGTCTATACTGAGTAGCTCTTAGCTCTCATTTGGTTCATTTAATTTAAGCTCTTATTGATTTCTAATTTGTCAGATATAAATGCCTTTTTGAAATCCTCATTCTTCTTAATCTCTCTGTAACCTTAGACACTATTGATCATCTACTGGATTGTCTGCCTAATTGCATAACTTTTTCCTGTTCTCCTATCTGACTGTACATTCTTTCTTAGTCTTTTCTGGTTTTTCATCTGTAATGTGCCCATTAACCATAGTGTGTACAAGACTGCTCTAGGCTCAGCCAGATAGTTCTCAACCTTTTTGGTTTCAGTACTCTTAAAAATTATTGAGGACTCCCCAAAGAACTTTTATTTATGTAGGTTGTATCTGCCTATTTACTATATACAAAATTAAACAATCTCAATATTATTAAGATAGTTTTTACCTTGTGAACTCCCTGATATATATGAAGCCTCTTATTTTTCCTGACTTCCTTTAAGTTTGGGTTCATCTTTTACAGGAAGTCTTTCCTGGTTCTGTAGCTGCTATATTTATTGCCTTTCCCTCTGTCCACTTAATGTCTATGTAACTATACATATATACAAAATACACACACATATTTATGTCTTGTCAGTGTCTGTTTACCTACCATCTATCTTTCTAAGATCTGAAAGAAAGGTGCTTCAGTAAATAAACTCATTTAGAGAGCTAAATCATTCTTTGTCAGTTTTAGACAATAATACTTATTTCTCCTAGATTATTTGTTAAATATAATAATCGGTGTCCCATTGCTGACAGTTTGTGTATGCCATGTTAATTGTCACTATTTCATTCTTTTAAGCTTTTTAAAAAAAATTGCATGCAATTATCTGAATACTTGGTGTCATGAGAAATATTTATGAAGAGAGGAAGAAAATATCTTTGCTTAATCACATTTTTCAAACTATTCTGTCCAGAAATTTCTGAAGAAAGAACTATTTGAGGCAAATACACTCAAAAAGACCTTGACATACCTTCCAGAAGTCTTAAAAAATTTTTTTAAAGTCCTTTTAAGTACAACCTTATAGAATTATACTTAAGAACTCTACCTATCAATGGAGACTTTTGTTAAACGTTACTTCTAGAGTGTGTGAGGAAAATGTTCTATAAGAGGAATTATAGGCAGGTTTTAAAAATTTTTTATCTGTAAAAATGTTCTGTTTATTTATTTGCATGATTATAGGATCTCATTGGGGGTCAGAAATCAGCCCATATATGAAAAAAGTTTCTTTTGCAAAGATCTCCAACAACAAATCATCCAACTTTTGCTCAGAGACTCTTAGAAGAGGAAACCCCCCCCCCCAATTCTAGGGGAGTTGATTCCACTTTAGACAATTCTGATTGCTAAGTATTTAACTCTGACATTGTGAAAAGATTTGCCTTTCTGGTAACTTTTACCCATTGCTTCTCTTGCTATATTTTGGTACTGTAGAGAAATTTGACAGCTCTTTGGTCAGGAAAATCTAAATTGGAGTCCATGTCTATTTATTTATCTTTATGATCTTGGGCAAGTCATCTAACCTCTCTTTGCCTCAGTTTCCTTATCTGTAAAATGAAGGGATAGAGTTGATGGATCTGTGTCCTAAGTAGATAATCTTATGTTCCCCATGAATCTTCTATCTAGCCTAAACATTTCCTGTTTTTCATCCAGGCTTCATTTATTTAGCATGGTCTCAGGCCCTTCACCATTCTGGTTGTTCCCCTCTAGACTGATTGTCTAGCTTATCAGTGACCTTCCTAAAATGTGCTAATCAGAATGGAATACAGGACTCCAGATGAATTCTACTGATTCCAGATGTTAATCATATTGAGGTTACAATCCACTAAAACTTAAAGATCTTTTTTAGATGAACTGCTATATAGATATTGCTCCTTGTGAATTGAAAGTTATTAAGGAAAAAAAAAAGACTTATTTAAGATGAATAAATTCTTATGTGAATGTTACATAAGCACATAAATGATTATCTAGTGGTCTGTTTAGACCTCTGGATTGTCTTTGGCCATGAGTGTGAAAGTTGTCTTAACATTGTGTTGATCTCACTGTTTTTCTACTTTACCTTCTGCTGCTTGTTATTCATAGATTTTTCTAGCTGTCTTAGACCTGCTCTGTTGCTTTCATTTAGAATTCTCTATTCTTTGCCATCTTACACAACCCTTTTCCTGTCCCCATCATAATTATTTTAAACAACTTGAATATCTTTCCATCTTTCATCACTGAAGTGTTGAAAATTTCATCACATCCTCTTCATCTCAATTTACATATATTTATATCTCTATATTTATTAATTTATTTTTGCTGAGGCATTTGGGGTTAAGTGACTTAACAGCTAGGAAGTATTAAGTGTCTCAAACCAGATTTAAACGCAGGTCCTCCTGACTTCAGGGCTGGTGCCCTATCCATTATGCCACCTAGCTGCCACTCAATTTATATTCTTAACCTGACCTACCCTACTTACAACTTTATAGATCAATAAATTTATTTTTAAAAATCATTAGTAAATATTAGCAAAAATGTTTCAAAAACATTTTATTTTTCTGATAAAATTAATGCTCATTAAATTAGGAAAACATTTACTATTCAGTCCAGTCATTGAATGTTAATGTCTTTTTCTGGACAGCTCAAGATTAATATTCATATTTGGACTACAGCAGGTATATGTTTGTTCTTAATTATATGGAAATATTGGCAATCTTAATTGCTGTGGTATTATTTTGAAAAATAAAATGTGAGGGTGGGAAGAGGAGATAGTAATTTGCATTGTGAACTGTAGATAAAATATGATTTACTTTTATTTTAAAGTTTAAACTTTGCTAATCAAGCTCACTTTTTGCTTTTAGTATTCTTTAGGGGGAAAGTAATTCGTTATTGCCTTAACTTTCTCCAAGTGCATTATATTTTTTTAAATGGGAAAAGAATATGTTTTCAAGGAGGGGAAACCTTCAGAATCTCCCTTATCTTGGATGCTGATCAACTAAAAATATAATTGTTTTTGTTATAATATATGCAAAAAGTAGTTAGGTCTTTTCAATCTTGATAAGATATCAGTTGGTTGTCACCTTGAACTGCTATCAAGAAGATAACATAAAAAACTTATTACACAACTATTCTCATTGAGTTATTTTAGGAATACACATGTAATGGTCAGTGCAGTTTTTTTGGGAGGGGAGCAGGCTCAATTTTTATTTTTAGAGATATTAAGGAGGAATACATGTAAATTACCTTCTCCCTCTTCCCATAGTCACTTTCATTTACTTCTAGAAACAGAACCTTTATTTGGATTATTACAACCTTTCTCAAATATGTACACCAATACAATCACCTTTTTGTGTGCTTTTATTTTATTGGTTATATTTTTTTTTTCCCACAAACATAAATATCCAAGTTATTTTCTATGTTCTAGAAGGTAGATTCAAGAGACAAGAAGCAAGCAAAGTCGCAGGCAGTGGGGGACATATTGCAGGAAAAATCTATGTCAGAAGTTTTAAGTTCTTCGAAGTTCTATTTATACAGTATCACAAATAGCTAACTAAAATGTAATAAATTCTTCATCTGGAAACTTTTCTATTATATTTAAAGTTTTATTAAGACAACTGTAGACATGTCTTCCCAGGAATTTAGTGGTATGCTTTAAGTGCATTTAGTCTTTTGAGCCACTTCTTAGAATTTGAAGGCCTGTTGGAGAAAGATAAAGCACTTGGAAGTCTTTCCTGTTACAGGAATTTGTAGTAAAGTAATCATGTTTTTAAAATTGCTTTTTTTTTTTTTTTTAAAGAGAAAAATTTGTAAGTTGTTTATTTACAGTGAAAATTTCAGATATTTTATTGGATGTTTTTAATTTCTTGGAAGAATTTAAGCATAAAAATTTAGTTTCTGTTAACATAGTAAAAATACCAAGGACCAATAAATATGCTTTATTTAACTAATGTGTTTTTCTTTTAATACTGGCCCTTTTTTTGGATATCCTTTAAATATTTAAATATTTAGAAATGCCTATCCTCTAGAATTAATGATGCCATTGCATTTTTATTTGTGACCAGCATAGATTAATTTTGTTATTTGTGTTCTGGATATGTTTACTATGAGACTACATTTCATTTTTGATTTAGAAATTGGAGAGATAAAGAGTAAAATGGTAAGGCAAGGCCGAATGTGTTGAATTCACTACAGGAGAGTATTACATTCTGGAAAGGTGACATTTCCTGTCCTCATAGAATTTGAGAACTTAAAAGTACTTTGGTACCCAAACTTTATGTCCTGCTGTAACATACCAGACAACACTTTTAGAAGCAGTCTGTTTCACTTTTTGATTTGGTGTAATTTTGGGGACGTTTTCTTTGCTGACACTAAGTCTAAATTTGCCTCTTTGCAATCCATTCTTCTTCATTTGGGGATATGGTAAAAACAGAACAAATTCTCCAAATAACAATTCTTCATAGATTTGAAGACAGCTGTCATTCTTCCCATGAATATTCTCTTTTCCAGGCTAAAAATCCCCAATTCCTTAAATTAGTCTTAATATGGATATGAAGGATTGTGTATGTATGAAAAATTTTGTACTTGTGTAGTTGAATTTTTGTAACCAAGTGTAAGATTTTCATTTATCTTGATTGATTTTTTAAAATTAGGTTTGGCCCAGTCCCTTGTTAGGATTTTTGTCATCTGCACATTTAATGAGAATATTATATATACCTTTTCCCAAGTCATTAATAAGCTGTTAAGCGTCATAAGGCAAAGCTCAGATTCTTAGAATTTCTCACTGTAGACCTGATTCTTAGAATCTCTCACTGTAGACAACCTGTCAAACTGACATTGAATCATGAACAGCTTTTTTCTAGGTGCATGCCTAATTCACTGATCTTCTCTTTCTCTAATTTATTCATGTAAGCATCTAGTTTTATAAAATTTCCCCTAAGAACTGCTTTGGCTGTATCCCATAAATTTTTCCATGTTGTCTCGTCTCTTGGGTGAAATTATTTATTCTTTCTTTGGTTTGTTGTTCCACTCCCTCATTCTTTAGGATTAGATTGTTTATCTATTTCCCCCCATGTTGAAATCTTTACAAAGTGTTAATCCATTAGAGTTGATAGAGACAATAATTATCTAATTTGGCATGGTTCAATATGATTAATTTGATCTTAGAAGGAGATATTTTGGGCCAGAACTTGAAACAAGGTACTAAGTACAACTGATAGAAACGATGCTTGTGTTCACACCTTTAGAGAGTTCATAAGTATCTAAGTACTCAATGGAGTTCACACGTTTGGGAGAGTTCAGGGTTTAGAAAGAGCTATCCGAATTCACACCTCCCTTAGGGCCAGAGAGCACTTTGGGAGATAACCCAGAATCCCTCTCTCTCCAGAAGGAGGAGTTAACCTTTGGGAGATCATATATATATACAGGAAGCTCTTACAGCTGGAGAGAGTTTTTTCTTGGGAACATTGACTGGGGTCGGAGAGGAGCACTCTGGAAGGAGTTTCTTGGGAACATTGACTGGGGTCGGAGAGGAGCACTCTGGGAGGAAGCCCACAAGCCCTATCTTCAAGGCAAGAGATTCATTGCATCTTCCAACTTGGTGCTGCCTGGAGTTGGAAGGACAAATCTTTGGATTTGGAGACATTCGGGCGGAGCTCTTAGAACCAAGCAGAGAGATGGGCCTCTGAGCTAACCGAGTTATATTGAAGGACACAATAAAAGATCTGAACTCTTTTATCACCTGGCTGCGAAGAAGAAAAAACACTAACACCCCCAGCCCTTTTTTATATGTAATTTTTATTGTATCATACATTGAAAAAAATGCATTTATTATTTGTCTTTCTGCATTTAATTTTGAAGGTTTTTTTGCCCTAATGGTCAGTTTTTATGTAAATTCTATGTGCTGCTGAGAAAAAAGCAGATTCCTTTCTATCCCCATTCAGTTTTCTCCAAAGGTCTATCATACCTAACTTTTCTAAAATTCTATTTACCTCCTTTACTTCTTTATTTTGTGGGTCAATTTATTTAGTTCTGAAAGAGATAAGTTGAAATTCTCCCTAATGTAGTTTTGTTGTCTCTTCTTCCAACTCTCTTAACTTTTCCTCTAGGAATTTGGATGCTATACATACATGTTTAGTATTGATATTACTTCATTATGTGTGGTACTCTTTAATAAGATGTAGTTTCCTTCCTTATCTTTTTTAATTAGATCTATTTTTTGCTTTTGCTAGAGCTAAGATCAGGATTGCTACCCTTGCTTTTTTTTTTTTTTTTTTTTTTACTTTACCTGAAGCATAATAGATTCTGCTCCAGCCTTTTACCTTTATTCTGAATATATCACTCTGCTTTAAATGTATTTCTTGTAAACAACATATTGTAGGAGTCTGGCTTTTAATCCAATCTGTTGTCTGCTTCCATTATATGGAAGACTTCATCCCATTCCCATTCCCAGTTAAAATTACTACTTCTGTATTTTTCACCATTCTATTTTCCTCATTATACTTCTCTCTTTCCTTTGCCCTTTTCCTTCCTCACCAGTATTTTGCTTCTGACTACCTCCTCCCTCAATCAACCCTCCCCTTTCACAGTCCTTTACCCCTTTCTTACTCCTTTCCCTATTTTCTTCTAATTCTGTTTTAAGATCCATTTTGAGTTCTTCCAAGAGAGCCTTTTGAGTTGGAGACCAGTTCATCTACCTATTTGAGGCTTCATCTGGAAATGCTTTGCCTTTAGTGTCTTCAGGGTTTGAGTTCTGTTCTTCCCTGTCTCCATAATAGCCATATATGATCAGAGTTCTTTTTGCTTTTTTGCTCACTTTTAAAAGTTGAGGTCTGTTCCTAAGACACAGGGGAAATTGTTTCTAGCTTCCTCTACAGGGCGACAGGGCTTCACCTTGCACTGGGACCAGTATTGCTGCAGGTTTCCTCCCTGTGCTGGGTGAGCCTGGCTAAGTCTATCTGTTATGTTGGGATGCAGGGGCTCACTATTTGCCTTCCGTAGTTGTGTTGGAGAATCAAAACAGTAGCCAATGCTACTATATTTTGGTTAAGAACCTCACACTATATTCTCAGCATGGGGCTTCTTCGCCCGAACCCCAGAGGATTTTATTCTTTTTTTTTTTTTTTAATTTTTTAATTTTTAATAGCTTTTTATTTACAAGTTATATGCATGGGTAATTTTACAGCATTGACAATTGCCAAACCTTTTGTTCCAATTTTTCCCCTCCTTCCCCCCATCCCTTCCCCTAGATGGCAGGATGACCAATACATGTTAAATATATTAAAGTATAAATTAAATACACAATAAGTATACATGACCAAACTGTTATTTTGCTATATAAAAAGAATCAGACTCTGAAATATTGTACAATTAGCCTGTGAAGGAAATCAAAAATGCAGGCAGGCAAAAATATAGGGATTGGGAATTCAATGTAATGGTTCTTAGTCATCTCCCAGAGTTCTTTCGCTGGGTGTAGCTGGTTCAGTTCATTACTGCTCTACTGGAACTGATTTGGTTCATCTTATTGCTGAAGATGGCCAGGTCCATCAGAATTGGTCATCATATAGTATTGTTGCTGAAGTATATAATGATCTCCTGGTCCTGCTCATTTCACTCAGCATCAGTTCGTGTAAGTCTCTCCAGGCCTTTCTGAAATCATCCTGTTGGTCATTTCTTAACAAACAATATTCCATAATATTCATATACCACAATTTATTCATCCATTCTCCAATTGATGGGCATCTATTCAGTTTCCAGTTTCTGGCCACTACAAAGAGGGCTGCCACAAACATTCTTGCACATACAGGTCCCTTTCCCTTCTTTAAGATCTCTTTGGGGTATAAGCCCAGTAGTAACACTGCTGGATCAAAGGGTATGCACAGTTTGATAACTTTTTGAGCATAGTTCCAAATTGCTCTCCAGAATGGTTGGATGTATTCACAATTCCACCAACAGTGTATTAATGTCCCTGTTTTCCCACATCCTCTCCAATATTCTGCATTATTCCCTGTCATTCTACCCAATCTGACAGGTGTGTAGTGGTATCTCAGAGTTGTCTTAATTTGCGTTTCTCTGATTAATAATGACCTGGAGCATCTTTTCGTATGGCTAGAAATAGTTTAAATTTCTTTGTGTGAGAATTGTTTGTTCATATCCTTTGGCCATTTATCAATTGAAGAATGGCTTAATTTCTTATAAATTAGAGTCAATTCTCTATATATTTTGGAAATGAGGCCTTTATCAGAACCTTTGACTGTAAAAATGTTTTCCCAGTTTATTTCCCTTCTAATCTTGTCTGTATTAGTTTTGTTTGTACAAAAACTTTTCAATTTGATATAATCAGAATTTTCTATTTGTGATCATTAATGATCTAGTTCTTTTTGGTCATAAATTCCTTCCTCTTCCACAGGTTTGAGAGGTAAACTATCCTGTATTCCTCTAATTTATTTATAATCTCATTCTTTATGCCTAGGTCATGAACCCATTTTGACCTTGTCTTGGTGTATGGTGTTAAGTGTGGGTTGAGGTCTAGTTTCTGCCATACTAGTTTCTAATTTTCCCAGCAATTTTTGTCAAACAGTGAATTCTTATCCCCAAAGCTGGGGTCTTTGGGTTTGTCAAACCCTAGAGTATTAAGATTATTACCTAACCTATTCCACTGATCAACTAATTTATTTCTTAGCCAATACCAAATGGTTTTGGTGACTGCTGTTTTATAATATAATTTTAGATCTGGTACAGCTAGGCCACCTTCATTTGATTTTTTTTTTTTTCATTAATTTCCTTTTAATTCTTGACCTTTTGTTTTTCCATATGAACTTTGTTGTTATTTTTTTCTAGATCATTAAAAGAGTTTTTTTGGAGTCTGATTGGCATAGCGCTAAACAAATAGATTACTTTAGGTAGTGTTGTCATCTTTATTATATTTGCTCGCCCTATCCAAGAGCATTTAATATTTTTCCAGTTGGTTAGATCAGACTTAATTTGTGTGGAAAGTGTTTTGTAGTTTTGCTCATAAAGTTTCTGATTTTCCCTTGGCAGATAGATGAGGATTTTATTCTTAAATATCTAGGCTGACTTCCTCCACAGCATTTTAATCCATTGTATTTGGGCTTTGCTATGAAACTTGCTTCGTGTCAAAAGTACTCAGATTTTCTTTCTATATCTGTCACAAATTTAAAGAGGTACTTATGGTAATCCCATTATTTCTGTCCCGTCAACTAATACATTCCAGTTAATGGGAGTCAAGTAACGATACCATTTACCTCTTTTTGGTTGCTCCACCATTGAAGAATAAAATTAGTGCCATAAAATGAAATTTAAAAGTTATTAGCTGCCCTGCTTGGGGGAATAAAAGAAGGTAGCTACAGCAAATGTTTAATAATTGAATGTAGCCTATTACTAAAAAGCCTTGTCAGGCCTGTGGTCTGTTTCCCAAACTTTTATTTCCTCTTTCTGCCCAGGCAACCTGTAGTTTGTTCCAGTGGTCAGCCAGTTTCTAACTTAGAAGAAACTTTTGGGTTAATCAGTGATGTAGTTGATCTACTATCATGTAGATATGTGCTTTGAATTGTTTTCTCCATTGGCAGAAGCCATTCTCATACTATGTGGAATTGCTTATGAATAAATTGATTGGATAAAAAGTTAAGAGCTATAGAAGTGAATTTCTCTGAAGTTAATTGGGCTTAGGATTCAAATCTATACTTCATTAACACCATGCTGTGACCAATTAAACTAACTAGCCCTGAGTGAAATAGCTCATTATGAGAAATTTAATTTTGGAACTTTAAAACTTAAAAGAAATTGGCATAGATGTTGGAGAACTTTTTGTCAAATTACCTCTTTTTAAAAATAAGAAAACAGACAAAAAAGAGAAGCGACTTCCTGAAGGTCACATTAGCCTATGTTATTGTCAGCCAATGTTAAGAAACACTGTAATTTTCCAAATGAATTGTGTAAGATTTTGTTACTATTCAAAACATGACTTTTATAAATCTGATTTGTCAGAATAGACATGGGGTATGTCTGTCAGATCTCTGAAATAAGGATTGTATGAGCTGGGAGTAGGAGAAAAAAAAATTATCATTCCAAAAGATTAATTGTTTATCTTTATTTCCTTTCATCATAGGCATTAAAGACTATTCCAACTGGCCAACTATACCTCAAGTGTACCTTAATGGTGAATTTGTTGGTGGTTGTGACATCCTCCTCCAGATGCATCAGAATGGAGATCTAGTGGAAGAACTGAAAAAGTTGGGAATTCGCTCAGCACTTTTAGATGCAAAGAAAGATCAAGACTCAAAATAAAAAGTCTGCAAGAATCCTCTTTAAGAAGAGTGCTGTGACTGGAAATGAAATCTTTTTAGTGTCAAAGACTGGTTACCAGAACAGCCTTACTGATTTTTGTTATCATTTTTTTTATTAGAAAGGCGACTCTTTGTACTGACACTAAACAGTATTGAAGTGATTTTAGTTTCTGTCTGGTGTTTTAGGCTAAGGATATTCCATTGTGAATTTAATTATAACTATTGTACTGTAATAATTGAATATTATGTTTTGACATAGATGTAAAAAAATCATTCTTTTATTATATTATACTCTGCCTTAATGCAAGAGTAAACCAAAAGATTTTGAAGCATCCTAGTCAGTTATAATTATTATTGTTGATTTTAATGTATGTGTTACTATAAAATCCAGAGGAAATATTATATATAGTCTGTTTAAGGAAAATGATGAACAAGGTAAACAATGATGGCTGTCGGGTTTTTTTTAGAAAACAAGAGAAACTGCTAACATATGTAAAAGGTTCCTTTTGGTGAAGCTTTCACAACTTTTTATTTGTTGTATCTCATACTTTGATTTAATAGAGTAAATGAACCATTCATAATATCCACATTGAACGGGCTGAAAGTATTTTTATTGACCATAACTTTTAGTATTTTCATTGATATTAAATAACAATACCTGACTTTTATGTAAAGTTTTAAGGTTCATAAAACACATGTTATATTATCTTGTTTGTTACATACATTTTGAAATTTAGGTACTACAGTTATCATTAGGTCCATATTACGGGTGAGGAAACAGACTCAGGAATTGTGACTTGCCTATGTTCACACAGCTAGTAAGTGTCATAGGTTGGATTCAGATCCAGGTCTTTACTGATTCTATATCCAGTGTTATTTTCACTAAACTGGAATAAAGCAAAATCTCATTATTTGTGTTGATAAATGTTGGCAATACTGTGTTTTTTGGAGCCATTTTTTCAAGGTTAAACATGGGATTGGACTGAACAATTCAGAATCCATGATCAAAGCTTATTAGATTAGTCAAGACTCATTCATGTATTTGTAAATCAAAATTTTGTAATGTTGACATGTGAGTAGCAAGGTCAATGAGAATTTGAGCCTACTTTAAATAGCTCTTTGATTTGAAGCCATGAAATAATGTGGTCTAAAGAGAGCCTATTTAGCCATTTCTAAAAATTTAATTAGAATTTATTGTATTAAGTAATTCAGTTGACGTGTAAAAGCACATTATAACTATGTGTATGTCTTGAAAAAATATTTTTGCCCATATAATTTAAGTAGGAAATTTTTTTTTTTTTTTTTTTTTTTTTTTTGCTGAGGCAATTGGGGTCAAGTTACTTGCCTAGGGTCACACAGCTAGGAAGTGTTAAGTATCTGAGACCAGATTTGAACTCAGGTCCTCCTGAGTTGGTTACCTCCTTTAGGGCTGGTAATCTATTTACTATTCCATCTAGCTGCTCTGAAAAATCATTTGAAGTGCAAAAATTTGTAATGGGAAAGGAAGAAGGAACTGTGCAGTGTTTTTATTTTGTTTTAAATAATTCTCTACAAATCATTTAATTTCAACTCTTAAGACTTAAGTTGCAGAGAAGATAACCAATTTACATTGGTAAAGGATTTTTACTCATTTGAGAGTAATGATAAATAAATTCACAGCTCTAGACTTTATTTTTGTTCCTTAAATCTCAAGGTAAACATAAAATACTAGGATTCTGGGAAGTACTGGGACTTGGATACAAGATACAACTAGAGAGAGACTGAAAAAGAATTCTGATTTAGAAGGAAATCAAGTAATTTAAGAAAAGAGCTTGGGAGGTAGAAAGAAACAACACTATGGAAATACCCAACTAGCAAGTAGATTTTGGTGCACTTAAAGATCTCTTAGCTGATTTGAGAACTTAGGTAAGAAGGGAAATGTGACTAGAAGTTCAATGTTGAATATAGTGGGACCTCATTTGGCAAATTCCAGTCATACAGGAAAGCTACATACCATAACTTGACCAGGGAAAGGAGTGTAGAAGAGTTGGACAATAGGAGAGATAGTTGAGTCCTAATCACCACTTCCAAAAGGAGAATGGAAAAGATATAGTCAAGAACTCAAAAACTTAAGGATAGGGCAGTAATCACTTCAAAATGAGTCTGCAAGAGACTGCCTGCTCCTTTCTTGATTTGGTGAGTGATCCATATATCCAAGTTGTTTGGGACTTCTGAGTCCTTTGCCACTTTATATATGAGGACAACTCAGGGATGCAGAAAAGGGTTGAGCTTCATAGAGACAGATATGGTTATATCTGATAAGCTCAGAAGTTGAATGTTTCTAGTATAGGAAATTCATGACATGGAAATTCAGAAAAAGAAAGGGTAGCAGCAAAGGGAAGTGGCAGGTATAGAACAGAGAAGGCTTGTCTGAAAAAATAGACGAGAACCAGACAACCAGAGTCTGCTGTGGCTTATTCTTAGTTTGATGGAAATTTCAGTGTGGAAAGTGAAGCCCCATTTTCTTGATCTTAGGGCTTCAGTTAAATAGTATTTTTTACTTAATCAAAAAAGTTTTAGACCTTTGAATTATTTATAATGTTCCAATGAAAGTATACTTGTTCTAAGGAAGAGCTTTTCATTTTAGGATTTCAGTACATCTGCAATGATTCATATGGGTATTCTATGTCAGATGGTGTGGAAGGAACACTGGACCAAGTCAAGAGCCTGAATTTGAGTTCTGTAATTAAATAGCTGTATGACTTTGGACGAATCCCTCTCTGGATTTCAATTTCCTTTGTAAAATGAGTGTATCAGACTAGACATCTCTGAATTCCCTCTACATCTAATAATCTATAGTTCTATCTGGGAAGGTTGCTCAAAAGAACAGTTTGATTAGGAAAATTTTGTATCATAATGAGATTGTATTGATTCACTAGAGAATTTAAAAATTCCAAGATTAATTTACCGTTAAAAAAAAAAAAAGAAGAAAAACATTCTTTAATACTTGGATTCCCAGGGTCTTTTTATAGGCCACTTCAGGCATTTAAAATACCAAAATAGAAAAACATTTAGATTTTATCTAATTTAAACCTGAATAAATTGAGTTCTGTATGATTGTAGTCCATTGAGATAATTAGAACGCTCTAATGTACAGTGTTATCACATCATAATCCTTAATCCAATGCAAAAAACTTTGCTATGAACATTAATAGAGTTCTATATCTAATGTTGGCAGAAGTACATCCCTTGTCATTCTAGCTTCACATCATAGTACTGCAGTGTTAGGGACTTCAGAAATAGAGAAATTGATTTGAGAAGAAAAATGATGTTTTAAGAATTTATGAATCTTGTCTTCTCTAAAATATTTTTGTGTAAACGGGCAAGTAATTAAATTATCCATTTCTTTTATAATCACATATATATTGTGGCTTGCTTTGTTCCTAATATTATTGGTACTATATTATTAAAAATCTCTTAATCAGAAGACAAATTTAAAGAAATCTTTTAAGGTTTTTTGTTTTATTAACAATTTGTATTAGATATTTTTTAATAATTGGTATTTTTGCAAGCAATTTTTGAGCGATACTGATAGGTGTTATAGAGTAGCAGGAAGTACCTAATCAGGGAGTTTAGATATGAATTTGAGACTGATCTCTTAATTACTTATGGTCTTGAACCGACATTGCTTCCCTGCTTTTTGTTTTTTTTCATTTGCAAAATGAGGAGTTGAATTGTATGGTCCTAAAGTATTCTCTCCCCCCACCCGATGATAGCTGGTAAAGTTTATGAACTCAAAATTATTTTTTTCATATAAAGTCATACAAACTAGTTTGAGATAGAATTTTTATTCTCATTTTCTCTTTAAAACTTGATTCTTGTCACTTTTTTTATTCTTTTGTCAATAGTGCAAATGATGCATAGGGGATATGAATAGGATCATGTGTTTGAATGCTTTAGTTTTGGCTATTCTCTCAGCCAGAGATGAAGGAACAATTTGTATTTTAGGAACATTCCTATATAGCAAAAAGCAATCAAAGCCACATTAAAAAAAGTGAACTTATGTGATATATTTGTTTTTAGTTAAGTGCCAAGTCTTTTAGGGGTTTCAATGGGGAGATGAAATACCTGACACTGTATATCTCCCCACTGAGGGGTGACAGCAACCCTTTTGAATAGCAGCCTTATTTGAATAGAACCTGGCAGGAAAAAGGGGGAAAAAAAACCTTATTTTGGTTGGTTAGTGTTAATTTGGATGCATTCTAGTTCTTAGTAGCTAATCATAAGCTTATCTCTTCACCATATACCTAACAGACTCCAGGTCCTACCATAGTAAGCAGGTCCTCATTTGTCAGCCTTGTTTCACTGCTATTTGAATGCAGTACCTGTTTAGTTTCTTGCTATATGAGCTGTTCTTTCAGGTCTACTAGATTTTGTGTTGTCTCTAAGTGTATTCATATTCCATGTGCTAACGGAGTTTTTAGTGTCTCAAATGCAGAGTGGTATCCCTACCTGCTGTGGTAAGCAGACCAGGGTTTGTAAGCAGACAGTTTTTAGGGTACCTTTGTTTTGATACTTAGGGGACTGCTGAATCTCACTGATGCTTCTAGTGAGAAGATGACTGCCCTGGGCTACCTGTGTGCACAATTATGACTTCAGTTCTCAGTATATCTGCACTTGCTGCATTGTCACTCATCTATAACCACAGGGATTTGAGATAGAAATGGCAAAAAATGGTATAGTGATGTCTTTTGACTCATGCAAAAATTGTTCTTTAAAGCAAGACAAGGACATTCTTAAGGTAGAATCGATTGTATGACATGGGAGACCCTTGCACAGGACCTCCCAACATGGTGTGTCCTTAAGAAGGTGCTGTGCTCTGTGAGCAAAGCAGAATTGAATTAATCCAAAAGAAATGTCAGGTGCTCAAAGCTTCCCCAAATGTTTATGTGAACTATTTGTGTCTGACTTGTACCAGAGCAGTCCTAGCTTGAATTGATATGATCAGTCAGTCAGACATTCTAACTCAACTCTAAACTAGTGATAATATTTTGATCCTCTTTGAGAATGAAGGACAACAGCCAATCAACTTAGCAGACAGGAACCAATTACAGAATTGTGATAGGTCTATGGATGCTCCAAATCATTAAACCTCATTATGACTTTCTTGAAGCAGACTTCACGTCTTTCACATGCACTGACAGCAGGCTGAATACAGTGTGTATGTTCTAGGAATGGAATCTTATTGAACAAGACCCCATTACATCTATAAACCTGACTGAATTTTATACTTTCCCTCAACCTAGCACAGAGCCTAGTATATAGTAGATAGTTAATAAATGTTTGAATTAAATTGAATTGTGTTGTTTTTGAACAGAACTGTAAAATAATATTTCAGAATGTTTTGCCTTACTCTAAAGAGCAAAGAGTGATTGCCATCTAATTTGATCCTAAATTTATTATTTAAAAAACAGCCAATGCCCAACTAAATGGCCACTGAGCCCAGGGTTATTTGACATGCTACTTGAAATTTATACCAAATAAATGAGAAAATGAAGCATTTTGCTTTTGAAATCAGCATTAGAGCCAGCGTAATAGGTCATTGACAAATGTGCATTCAATACAAATGATAGTAGATTTAGACTTTTTGTGGTGATGTGAAACTTTCTAAAGAGCTCTTTCCTCAGGTATTAAAATTTGGAACATGAATTATGCATATTTTTGCCAGATAGGAAAGCCTTTTGGCAATTAGATAGTGGTAGGTAATTTCTCTTTTGCTTCTCATTATTTTCCCTTTAATTTTAGACATAGATCTTTTATTAATAATATATTTATATATTCTGAGCTATGGAACTTTTCTTGCTTTCTGGCCCATAGTTCCAAACTCCAGGAATTGCATATCCATCTCCTGGTTTACCTTATGCCTTCTTTTATCTTCCTTATCTTTGGCACAATTCCTTTATCTTAGTCAAAAGATCAATGGACTGGAAGCCAGGTTTTTGTTTTTTTGTGTGTTCTACCAATACATAGCTATGAAATGTGGGTAGCTCACTTCCCATTTCTACTTTTCAACTTCATCTGTAAATAGTACTAGTGATACTTGTAATTTACAGGATTGTGAAGCACTTGTCACCTGCTTTTGTCACACTCACAGGCAATGCCATGAAAACTCAAGGAGTTTGAAGGAATCTGCCTACTAGCAAGGCAGACAACCAAGAGCTCTCTAATTTTTTGTGGTCTGGTTTTGACTTTGAACTTAAATAGACTTCTGGGGAAAAACAGGGAAAACCAGTCCAGGAAGCTTCAGGGGATTTTTCTTGGAGAGAGAATAGGATCATGAAAACAATGGGCAGGATCAGATAGAATATTAATAGCAAATTGGAACCTTTATAACTGACTAGCCAAAAGCCAATGGCAAATCTTCCTCTTCCTTTCCTTTAGAGAAAAATTATTTCCTTAGCTATATTAGTTACTGCTGGGAGTTTTGATTTCAATGTATGGTTTTATGCTGCTTCTCTCTTAAATATTGTTTGTATTGCCTAGCCTTTGGGCCTTAAAGGAGTAACTGGAATATATGGCATTAATGCTTTAAGCACATGCAGGGCAGTCTTGAAGACCAGGAATGAAGATAACTAAGACCATCAAAATCAACTTTATGTTAAATCATATGCTATCAAATGATATTAAGAAGGAGCTGTTCTTGTTATTCCACTTTTTTAAGAACCTATTTATATAGGGACCTGGAGAACAGTGTCTATCTGAATGATTATATTTAATAAAAGGATTTTAAAAACTATTTCCCTCATTGATTCATTCTCTGCATGTGCTGAAATTTTTAGATTTATGGCCCATCATGCACCTGTCTGACAACTGCCGAACAGGTTATTATTTAAAAAGAAAAAAAACCTTTTAGGTCAACAGAACTGTTTTGCACTGGTTCTTTAATTATACAAAGAAAAAGTAGTAAGATTACAATCTTTTAAAGGGGGGAAGAATACCATTTTTCCCTCATTATAAGATGAGCTGAAGAAATAGAGAAAATAAATCTGATATTGTCATAACTTTGAAGATTACATGAGTACCAATTCAAATTCTAGACTTATTTTCTTTTCCTTTTTTAAGAATAATGAAACAAACAATGGCAACCACAAAATCCTATTGCCACGCCATAAAGACATCTGTTTTCTAAGAGTGAAGACCTAGCAAGCATGCTGCTTCATGTGGTTGGCGTAATAACAATGATTTTGCCCCTCTGGCAAAAACATAATTATTGTACTGTTTTGACCAGTAGCAGGTGTTATCTGAACCTAGAAAAGCCCTTGCCATGTTGTTGTTACCTTTCAATGCCAGATCTACAGCTTTGCACAACCATTGGTCTAAGTATTGATATTTGACCACACTAAACCAGGCTCCCCCTCGCCAGGGGCAGGGCTACTGCACATGTTCTTTCTTGCAAGTTATTTCCATTGAAAATAAACATATTCTATTCCTGAATCTCTTGTTTTTGCCTGCTCTATTTGGCTCCAGCCACTCACAGGTTAGAGACTGGTTTGGCCCAGTTGACTCTATGAATTAGAAAATGGCACTGGAGAATTGTGAAAGCTTCCTGAATAGCAACTTGAAAGAATAGCTTAGGGGATAGCTAGATGGTTCAGTGGATAGAGCACAAGACCTGAGTTCAAATACAACCTTAGGCTTGGACGAGTCACTTAACCCCAGTTGTCTCACTAAAAAAAACAAACAAAAAAAACCCCTAATTAGGCTCACATTACTTTGAGCTGGAAGACTGATTGCCCAGATACTAAGCCTGGTGAGATCACCCATTCCTAACCTGTCAGCATCCAGAGCTGAATGACTCTTGCTGGTTTATAGGCTTCCTTTTGTTCTTAGATGCATTGAAACACTAAACCATTGTATTTCAGTTCTGTTATTTTACTCAATTTTGTTTCCTTCTCTTGTTAAAAATGTGGTCAAGCAAGACTTTTGAACTTTATGTCATCTCCAGCAGGCTTTTGTTTCTTCTGAAATGTTCCTGTATTGAATTATTATGGTAATTATTGGAAACAACTTTCTATAATAAAGTGCAGGAAAGATTTGAATAACCAGAACCTTCAATTAATGAACTTTTTTTCTCTTTTAGGAGAAAGGCAAAAACAAATTTTTTAAAGGAGTGAAGGGTGGATGTATGTTATACTTGGATATGACAATTAGTTGTGTAACCTCAGAAATATCTTTTTTTCTACTCTTCTATGATACCTCATCTATAGAATAGGAAGACCTCTCAGAAGGTTGTTGTGAAGAAAGTGCTTTTTAAAAAACTTTTGCCAGCATCCAAAGCTCCCCAGACACAGCTGAGGAAAGAGGAGGTGTGATTAGCACACTAATGGAGGGAGAGTTAGTATATGACTTTTTGTTTGCAGATGATTTGTGTATTCAGTGCATCTCTGAAGCTGAGATGCAGCAAAGTGTGAATCAATTCTCTGCTACCTGTGTTAGCATGATTAATAAACTCATTAATTACCCAGAAATGATGTCTCTTGAACTTTTTACACATCTCATTCCTTGTCCTCCAAGGTTACATATTCTCCCTTCTTTCCTTGCATCTTGCTAGATAACATAGTTATATGTCTCTGCTCCTGTTTTTCACTGCTTATCAAGCAATTTAGAAAAATGTCTTCATTTTACTGGTTCCAACTATACTGTTATCTTCCCCTTTATATGATGGACCAGTCTCCTCTTGGTGCCACACTAACTCTTTGTCTAAAACTCATATATAAGTTTGATTCCTGAGGGATTCCAGAGCTACCCAAATGTGTAATGCCATCAGAAAGAGGGCAACAGAGAATACGGATTGAGGCAGTTCTGCACTGGCCTCTATAGTTTTCTCTTTGTTGGTAATAATAAATATTATTAATTATATTTATTAATTAATATTAATAATAACAAATATTAGCTGATCTCTACTTAAGCTCTTTTCATTTATTTATTTATTTTCAACATGAATGAATCAGGTTGGGAGAGAAAAATCAGACTAGAAGGGAAAGCTATGGGAGAGAAAAAAAAAGCCAATAAAAAAAAAGAATTTAACATCAGATGGTATTTTCTATCCAAAGTCTATTGGAATTGCCTTGGATCTCTGAATCACTGAAAAGAACCTTACTTACTTACTCTTTAAGTTTGACTCCTAAGGCGCTCCAAAGCTATTCAATTGTGTGATGTGCTTAGACAGTAATAGGGACTGAAGACTGAGACAGTTGCTCATTGGCATTTATCGTTTTCTCCTTGTAGGTAATAATAAATATTTGTTAACTGATCTTCACCGAAGTTCTTAATCTGAATTCTACACTCTAAATGGGGAGAGATTTGAGGTAGGGAGACCACTGAGAAGGCTGTTATGATAATCCAGATTAGAGATGATGAGTGTCTGAACTAGGGTGGTGGCTGTTTGAATAGGGAACAGGATATTACAGAGATAGAAACAGATTTTAGCAACTGATTGAAATGAAAACTGGAGATTCAAAGATGACATGAAAATAGTGAACTTGGGTGATTGGAAGGATCGTGATAATCATAAAAGATAAGGGAAAAGTTAGAAGAGGGGTGGGTTTTAGGGCAAATCTAATGGTTTCTGCTTTGGCTAAGTTGAGTTTCAGTTACTGACAGGACATTCACTTTAAAATGTCCAATAGGCCATTGATGATATGGGACTGGGTCTCAGAGAAATTATAAATATGTAAAACTAGTTTTCACCAACATAGTGATAGTCATTGAAGACTGATGAGATGATTAGAAAACAGAGAAAAGAAAGATGATCTTGTGTAAAACCTCAGGAGATACCATCGGGGCAGTGACAAGGATAAATATTGAGCAAAGGAGATAGAGAACAGCTGCTGGATTGGTAGAAAAACAAAGGAATACAGTGTCATGACAGCTCAAAAAGGAGACGGTACCCAAGAGAAGATGGTCAAACAGTAGAAGATGCTTCAAAGAAGTCAAGAAGGAGGAAGACTAAGAAAATGACATTACATTTGTCAAGACATTACTTGTAACTGTAGAGAGAACTTATAGTTAAATGATGAGCTCAGAAGTCTGACTGAATGAGAAGAAATGAGGTTATTAGTGTAAATTGCTTTTTCAAAGAGCTTAACTGAGAAAGCAATGGGGAAGTATAGGAGGGTAGCTCATAAGGTTAGTAGAATCTAGTGAAGATTTTTTTAAAGGTTAAGAGAGACTGATGAACATCATTGAATGAGCCAGTAGATAGGGAGAGATTGAAGATTAGGGAGTAATTGAGAGTGATAGTGGAGGTAATCTATCAGAAAAGATGGGATGGTATAGGACCAAGGGTTACATGTAAATGGGATGGGAATGGTAAAGAGAACTTTCAACTTCATCTGGCTAGAGTAAAAGAAAAGTTGGTGAGAATATATGAAGGGATTATAAGACAAGGAGGAAAGGAGAATTATTTTGATCAGATGAAGACATTTGGACAT
Organism: Sarcophilus harrisii; assembly: GCF_902635505.1. NCBI lineage: Eukaryota > Metazoa > Chordata > Mammalia > Dasyuromorphia > Dasyuridae > Sarcophilus > Sarcophilus harrisii. The sequence continues at coordinate 368,480,350 of NC_045427.1, read as the reverse complement.
AAAAGAGGGTCACTTGTAGGTGATGGCAAGATCAAGGGTATGACATCCCTGTGTATGGTTGAGGTAGAATGAAGAAATATGTCATGGGAGCTAATTATATTGAGGGATTTGGAAGTTAGGGCATTTGAAGGAGCATGAATGTGTATGGTGAAGTGCCCTAATATAAAGAAAGGAGGTGGAGAAGGGAGGGAGAGGCACTGAGAAAGGATTGAGAATGCCCAGGGAACTGGTAAATAATAGCCACTAAAACCTGGATAGATTAAACTTCAATGCCTATAAGGATGCCTTAAGGAGGAAGCTGGAAGAATGACTTGGCACATGTACAGAAAAGAGAGTTATGTTTTCTGTCAAAGAAAATGGCAGCAATATTGTTTTAAGAATAACTTTGAGTGAATAAGTTATTTTGAATATTATAAATACTCAACTATAAAGGATATATGAAATAAAATGCTTTCTGCATCCAGAGAAAGAAGTGATAAATAGAAGTTTGTATCGAATAATTTTACACACACACACCTATTTAGATCTAATGGTAGGTATCTCTTGGATGGGTAAGAGGAAGAAAAAAATGAAATTTACATGATAATTTTGATATATATTTGACAGAAATAGCAAGTTGTGCATAGTAAATTTGTAGTTTCATATCAATTATCTTTATAATTAAATATTGTCATATTTTAAATGGAAATGCTTGTTTTATTTTATAAATTAAAAATAAAATTAAAAATGTAAAATAAAGTTGGGAAGGTAAGTTAAAAATTAAAAAATAGATTTCATATGACAGAGAGTGATCAATGGCAGGCGGAAGAAAAAATCAGCAGTTTGTATTGTTTTCTTGAGAATAAGTGATTTAACAATTCTTTTTGTCCTATGACTCTTTTTAAAACCTTTTTTCATGACCTAATATTTTACATTGTTAAATTATATATAAATTACATGTAAAAAAATTTAAAGTTTCTTTTTCAGATTTTTGAGTTCCAAATTCTTTTCCTCCCACTTCTGCCCCATTATTAAGAAGGCAAGTAATTAGGTTATTCATGTGTAATCATGCAAAACATATTTCCATGTAAGTCATTCTGTGAAAGAAAATACAGACAAAAAAAATCCAGGAAAAATAAAGTGGAGAAAAATATCTTTCATCTTCATTCACTCTGTCAGTTCTCTCTCTAGAGATGGACAGCACTTTTAATCAGAAATCCCACAGAATTACATAGGTCATTGTATTCTTGAGGATAACTAGTATTCATAGTAGATTATCATGCAATGTTGCTGTTCTGATTCTGCTCATCACTTTGTATCATTTCACATAAATTTTCCCATCTTTTTCTGAGAGCATCCTGCTCATTGTTTCTTAAAATATAGTAGTATTCCATCATAATTATATACAAGTTTTTCAGCCATTCTTCAGCTGATGGACACCCCCTCAATTTCCAGTCCTTTGCTACCACTAAAAGAGCTGCTATAAATATGTGTACAAAAATGGCTGAATCATTACACAATTTCATCAATATTATATTAGTGTTTTAATTTTCCTACAATCCTGCCAACATTTGCAATTTTTCTTTTCTGTCATATTAAAGCCTTCTATTTTATTTAATATCTGTTTTTTACCTTGAAGAATTATATTCAGTTTTGCTGGGTAGGTGATTTTTCATTGTAATACTAGCTCTTTTGTCCTCTGGAATATTATATTCCAAGTCTTCTGATTCTTTAATGTATAAATAGCTTAAAATTTGGGTTATCCTGATTGTGGCTCCATGATGTTTGAATTGTTTGTTTTTGGCTGCTTGAAATATTTTCTCCTTTATATGGAAGGTCCAGAATTTGGTTATAATATTCCTGGGATTTTTCATATTGGTATCTCTTTCAGGAGGTAATTGGTGGATTTTTATTTTTTCAATTTCTATTTTGCCTTCCGATTCTAGAATATCAGGGAAGTTTTTCTTGATAATTTCTTGAAAGATGAGGTCTAGGTTCTTTTTTTTTTATCATGATTTTCAAATAGTCACATATTTTTTTTTTTCTTTTTTCTTTTTTTTTTTTTTTTTTGCTGAAGTAATTGGAGTTAAGTAACTTGTCCAGGGTCACACAGCTAGGAAGTGTTAAGTGTCTGAGGTCAGATTTGAATTAAATTCCTCTTGATTTCAGGGCTGGTTCTTCCTTTCTTTCCATTCTTCCTTTCAGGGAATTTTTGTATATCTATTTCCATTTGGCCAATTCTGCTTTTTAGGGCATTCTTTGCTTCATTGGATTTTTGTGCCTCTTTCACCATTTGGCCTACTCTTTTTTTAAGGTATTTTCTTCAGTAATTTGTGTGTGTGTGTGTGTGTGTGTGTGTGTCTTATTCACCAAGCTGTTGACTCTTTTTTCATGATTTTCTCATATTACTCTTGGTTTTCTTCCCATTTTTCTTTTTTCTCTCTTGATTTTTAAAATCCTTTTTGAGCTTGTCCATGTCCTGAGACCAATTTATATTTTTCTTTGAGACTTTGATTTTCCCCCCTTCTGAATGTGTGTTTTGATCTTTCTAGTCACCATTGTAACTTTCCAAGGTCAGATTTTTTTTTCTGATGTTTGCTCAATTTCCATTCTATTCCTTGACTTTTAACTCTATACTCGAGTGGGACTCTTTTTCCCAAGTGAAGGGGACACTGTCCCAAGCTTCAGATTTTTTGTTCAAGGTAAATCAGAGGTAATTCTCCTTACTGTGATTTGTGAGTGATCATAAATACACTTTTTAACCATAAAACTTCTCCTCACATTAAGATCCAGAACTGTGACCCAGATCCAAGAATGGGCAATGCAACAGACTTTTTCCTTTGGTACTAGCAAAGGAACCTCTGTTTATCTTCTGACTCATTATTCCATCCTCTCACTATTTATAAGCTGAGAGGTCTGGAAATTGCCAGTGTTGCCACTGATTCGTTCATCCTGAGTCTTATCCCTGATTGGGGCCAGACCTATGTTGATTGGCACAGCCTTCACTGGACTATACTCCTCTATTACTCTGGTGCAGCAGACTTTTCTTGCCAACCTATTAAGTTATCTTGGACCAGAAAATTGTCCCATTCCATCTTTTTGTGAGTTCTGCCATTCTAGAACTTGTTTAGAATCATTATTTAAAAGCATTTGGAGAGGTTTACTCTGCCATTTTGACTCTGACTCTGCTCTATTACTCTTGTAATATGTAATAAAATATATGTAATATGGATTTAAAAATCTATATATTTAGCAAATGTTAGATTAAGGAGAGATTATAGAATCACAGGACATAAAATGACAGAATAACAGGAATCCTTGGATTCACTAAACAGTAAAGATTAGTGCTGTAAGATGTTTTGAAATCATGGAATATTGAATGATAATCTAGAGAGATAGCTGGAACTTGAACTTCAGATAATTTACTCCAATTAGACAAATAAAGAAATCTGAGAGAGAAAGGCTGGCTAAGATCCAACAGTTAATGAAGTGGTAATGTTACATGCATAGATAGACATGGCCTGTTCTCTCTAAGACCTTTTGTTATGAAAGGGGAAATATATATATTTGCCTTTATACATAAGCATAACCTCCAGGCCTTCTAGTTTTAGAGTTCGTGATAGGAAGTCTAATTTTCCCCATCATATGAAGATGCTTTGACAAAGAACCAAATCATCACAGACTAGAAGATGGTACTTGAAATGCTTCTTATGTATATTTCAAGTTTATTTTCTTTTTCATCCCTCACTGCTCATTGTTAGCATTAAATATTCCAAATTAAATCTATGCTGATCAGCTACATTATAAAGTTTTCTGTTTATCCCAATCTCCAACAAAAAAGCAGTAAGGGAAAGAGTCAATGCTTTGGGCTATATACTTTCATCAAATAAAATTTATGCCAGAAGGACGCACATAAAGAGCACACTTTGCTACCTATTTCTTAAATTAAACCCATGGATATTAATTCATGGGAATTGAGAGTAGTGTAGTACCTCAGGGACACCCCTTGCTTGTGCAAGATTAACTACTCTAGGTACTTTGCAAATCTACACCTCAAAATCATAGCTATTATGTTTGCTTTTTTGTGGCATACTGGAGAGGGCTTTGGGTCTGGAGTCAGGAAGTTCAAACATGGTCTCAGACACTTATTACCTGGGGAAATATTTTAACTCATTTTCCTCATCTGTAGGATTGTTGTGATGATCAAATGAGATAGTTCTAAAGCTCTTAGCACAACAATATTAACATGTAATAAGTCATATATAAATGTTAGTTATTATGATTATTAACCAGATGACACAGCTAAAAGCATTTAATGAAAAAGAAAAATAAGAAAAATTATAGTTATAGGCATAATACAAAATGCACTAGATGAACTTCCAGATACACCCTCGTGTCTCAAGATTTTGAAGAGAATATATTTTGTCTCTCTCTTTTTTTTTGTTTATATATATTTAAATGTAAAGTATTGTTTGTATTTAAAAATGTTTTAATTGTTTTTTTTGTTGTTGTTTTGAGGAATAAAAACAATGTCCTTTATGATTTTGTATTCAATAAATATTTGCCTTAAAAGTAAAAGAAAATTTCTGGGGTCACACCTCAATGGAATGTTCTGCACATGTTTATGGTTGTAATAGAACATTTCCCCCATAAGTCTAAGGCATTGTGTTCTATAAATAATATAAGTGGGGAGAGTCGGCATATATGTAGGGAACCTACATGGTCAAAGTGCAAGAATGGAATGGCAATGAATGCCTCTGATGTTCTAGGACTATTGATATCTTGTGTTCATTGTATTGTTTTCACTAAACCTTCTGCTTGCTGGATGTTACATCTCCATGATGATCTACTAGTTTCATGGTAAATGGCAGTCTCAAATGAACACTGACTACTGGTGTTATCAACATATGTGCAGAACATTTCTTCATTATCTAAAGGTATTTTAGTGAGTGTTGGCTATGTAATCTTATGTGATCCTTGCTCTCTAGCTGGGCTGAGCTCCTAGGCTTATCTCTTCAAGGCCACCCACTGGTCATCTTAACTCCACTTTTCTAGGCAAAAGTAGCTAAAACTTCTTCTTGATAAGAGCAAGCTCACATATCTAAATCTATATCTATCTATATCTATACAGATCTATATTTATATCTATATCTATCTATTTACATCTATATATATTTATCTATTCATATCTATATCTATCTATATTGTTTAGTAAAGGCTGGTGTTCTTTGACTGACTTCTCTACTGTGCCTCTTCTTTGTGTACCTTCTCATCTTTCCTTTTTTCCCCTGTTTTTCAACTTTTTCTATTTTGTTTTTTCTGAATATGTTCTAAGTCCATCAAGTTCATATCTAAAACCATATCTTTCTTAGTTAGTATTTGTATCCTTAGCACTTAGCACAGTGACTGTCATATAGAAGTTGTTTAATAAATGTTTATTGACTATTGGCCACTATGAATAAAATATTATATTTCCAGATATAGCTAGATAGAGGAATTCTTCCACCATAGTCTTTTTTTTTCAAGGAAAAGATTTATTACACACAATATTCAATGCTGATGCAACTGGTTAAACATTCTATATAGCATTAACAGTTAAATGTGTCTACTTCAATGCATAAAATATCAACAACTTTTTAGCCACTTCTGTTGAGATCTCCACAGATTCCCCCTCCCTTCCCCAAGGCAATTGGGGTTAAGTGACTTGCCCAAGATCACACAACTGGGAAGTAGTAAGTGTCTGAGGTCACATTTCAACTTAGTTCCTCCTGACTTCAGGGTTGCCCCTCCATTGTGCCTTTAGTTGCCACATCTCAGAATTTTTTTTTTTTTTTTGTTTATTCATTCTTCTTCACTTTTCTTTTTTTAATGAGTATTTTTATTAATCAAGTAATCAATCAATAAGTATTTATAAAGCATCTGTGGTAAGTGTTTAATTAAGCCAAGAAAGCACTGTGGTGGTGTTGGTGGTGGTGGTGGTGGTGGTGGGGTGTGTGTGTGTGTGTGTGTGTGTGTGTGTGTGTGCATACAAATTTAAAGAGAAAAAAAAAATCCCTACTGTCAAGGAATTTATTTTCTATTAGGAAGTTAGGGTTGTTTTTTGTTGTTGTTGTTGTTCTGCTTTTTTCACTCAATTATTTTATAAATTTATTTAATGGCATCTTTTAGTACAGTTCTTTATATTTCTTACTTGTTATGTGTTCTAGTTTAGTCCCATATGTCATTGTTGTTTTTAGGTCTCTGAAAGATGTTAATTAATATATTTTTTTAAAAAAAGATGGGCTTCCTCAGCAACGAGATCAACCAAATCATTTCTAATGGAGCAGTAATGAACTGAACTAGCTATGCCCAGAAAAAGAACTCTGGGAGATGACTAAAAACCATTACATTGAATTCCCAGTCCCTATATTTATGCACACCTGCATCTTTGATTTCCTTCACAAGCTAATTGTACAATAATTCAGAGTCTGATTCTTTTTGTACAGCAAAATAATGTTTTGGTCATGTATACTTATTGTGTATCTAAGTTATATTTTAATATATTTAACATCTACTGGTCATCCTGCCATCTAGGGGAGGGGGTGGGGGGGGGTAAGAGGTGAAAAATTGGAACAAGAGGTTTGGCAATTGTTAATCCTGTAAAGTTACCCATGTATATATCCTGTAAATAAAAGGCTATTAAATTAAAAAAAAAAAAAAAAAAGATGGGCTTGATCGTCTGGTGAGAGTGAGTGCTAAGTGATAGGTTGTTCTGTGCCCCATAGGCATCCTCCCAAAATTAAGAGGAATAAAGAAAAGCTTCCAAAATGCTGGTGGTATTCATGTGGCAAAATTATGTAATAAAATAAACAACACTTGCATAGGATGGGCAGCCATAGATAGGCATTGTTGGAGGGAACAGAATGTTTGGCTATTTTTCCTAAAAATCTTTTTAGATTACTATGTATTTCTTATGTTTATCAATCTTACTTGCATTATTTTACAATATAATAAGGTACCAATATAATTAACAGCTTCCTACTGTCAGATACTTAGTTTAATGGCTTTTGAAATGACAAATAAGCATGCCATGAAAAATCTTTGAAAAGCCACCTCCTTTGTTGTTGTTGTTATTGATAACACTTTTAGTATATATTTCTCACAGTGAAATTATTGGGTCAGAGTGATATTTTGAAAAATTTTACTATAAGATCACTTTAAATAGACAAAAACAAAAACAAAATTCTCCAAGTCTGCAATTAAATCAGAGATAAATGAGTGTACCTTTTTTTCCCCACAACTCCAGCAATATTTAATTTAATTGCCAGACTTATACAATTTGGTAGGACTATCAGAGCTGGCCCTCCACTAATTTAGACTTTCAGGAATTCTAAAGTCACCTCTACCACAAAAAGAGGCATCAGTGTTGGAATTTAGTATAACTAGCTACTGTTGTCTTTGCCCACTGGGGAGAATGTAAAATATAAAGTTCTACATGATTTATTCTTAGCCTTCTTTTCCACTTGCTAGTTCCCAGATAGAACTAGTGTGTTTGTCTTTGTTCATACTGATCTTTCTGCTTGGAATATTAAGTGAGGCATAAAACAAAAAGTTATATACTCCCTAAAGGCATTTGCTAGAAGTACAGAACATGTCTTATATAAGTCCAAATGGAAGATATATTTCCTATAAATGGTGAAGTTTTTAAAAATATTCTTGTTTGCAGATAACATTGCATTGATGGAGTAATCCCTAAAGTATTTCTGAATGCATTTAAATAATTGGTTATGTGTGGCAGGAGAGATGAATAAAAGGATATTGTTTTCAGAAAGTGATTTGAATTTAACAGATTTTTTTCTGACTGATCTTCAATGTTTTCTAACTTTTAAAAGTTTTTTTTAATCTTGAAAAAGTTTAGATTTTAGAAAATTGTCAGCAAATATTTACATACGCAAGGAAGGTTAGATATATGAAAATTATATACAGCACCAAAATTTACTCTATATAGTTTATTTCTTTTAATATGAATTAAACTTAATGAGGTAATGTGAATACTGCCAGATTGTTTGTTTTCCTATTTTAATCCCTTCTTGTCTCTGTTTTTTATATGTTCCATTGATGTTCTTTTCTTTTCTTTCCTTTTTTTCTTTTCACTATTACTATTCAATTACTCTTTCCCAATTTCCCCCTCCTTCAAATAAAAATCCTCTATTAAAGTAAAAACATAACCAAGAAAAACAAATCTATGTTTTGATGGTCATGAGATGTCTCATTCCATATTTTTTATTTCTTACTTCTCCAACAAGAGGTGGGAGACATGTTTCATTATTGGTCTTCTGGAATTGTGACTGCGGATTGCATTAACCAGAATTCTCAAGTCTTTCAAATTTGATTTTAACAATGATGTTGATCTTTGTATAAATACTTCTGGATCTGATCACTTAATTCTACACTATTTTATACTTGTGGTTTTCTCAGGTTACTGAACTCTCTTTTGATGTTTCATGTAGTATTCAATTATATTTATATGCCATAATTTATTTGTTCAACCATTCCTCAATTAATGAGAATGGAATTTGTTTCCAATTTTTTCTGCTATATTTTTGTAGCTAGGAATCCTTTCCCTCTTTCTTTGATCTCTTCAGGGTATAAATTTAGTAATGGTATTGAGACATTTGAGTAGACTTTCACATTGCTTTTCAGAAGTCAGTGTCAGCCAAGAGTATTAGTGTTCCCAAATGTCTGTAATGCTTCCAACAATTGTAATTTTCCTTGTCATTTTTACTGAGCATGAGGTAGAAATTAAGAGTTGTCTTAATTTGCATTATTAGGGGATTTAGAACTTTTTTTCCATATAATTTTTGATAGTTTGCTTGTCTTCTTTTGAGAACAACTTGCTCATACTCTTATTGTTCTTATGTCAATCAATCAATGTTTATTAAAGTTCTTCTATGTGCTAACACTATGTAAAGACCTGGTGATACAAAAAGAAGTAAAAAAACAGCCCCTGCCCTCAAATATCTGCCCTCAAAAATCTGCAGTGAGAAGCACCCATTTTAAAGAGCAAAGTCAAAGAAAAATTGTGAATTTGAAGATTTGATAGCATATTGAGTCTATGAGGGCTAAGATAAAAGATAAAATAGAAAAGAAACACATGGCAAAGATTGGTGTGAAAACTGGACTTAAGAGATCTGTAAATCTTCCTACAATCCTCATGAGCAATGTGAACAGAAAACAAGGTTTAACACATGTGAAACACCTTTTGTGAATGCCAGTCATTACCACAGGCTTACCTTTAAAAAGCAGATGAGACTATGCTGCTGTTGAAAGGAAAATTTTTCCTTTGGATTTTCAATATCATTAATGGGCCAAAACTCAGGAGAAAGAGAATTTAAAATTTATTATAGATATGTTAAAGTAGTGTCACATTGATGGGCTGATCACTGAAGATTAGCAATAACTTCAAGAAGAGAACAGCTTTTATAGGTAATTTAAAGACAATTCAGATAGGTCCACTTTAGCAAAAGAGGTTAGAGCTTTTGCATCTCAGTTCCTCCTCAAGATAGCAAGAACATGACAATTTGCAAGTAGGGATACAGAGCTCACAGATAGGGGTTGAGTTGGCTAAGTCACCAATATTAGGGTATTGAGCGATACCTCTAATGATGTGAAATCTGAAATCTGCTTATTCTCTGTCCTGGTCAAAAAATGCTAAAATGCTCATCCTGAAAACTTGGTTTCCCAGACTGTCTTATTATCATAGTTAAGCCAACCATAATGCACCCAGATTGTTGTGATTAGCATCTTTGATACCTTTAAGATACCTATGTTGGAAATCTAGGCTTTCCTAGAGTGAAGGCACTTTCAATATCTCAATATATATTCTTGCTTCCATCTTTATTTCCCCATCTTTCCTGAAAAAAATCCCAAGGTTATATTTCCCTTATTAAAAATGTTGAGGAAAATTTTTGCTGAATCCTTTCTAGGACAAAACCTGCTATGAGGAACTCTCTACATCATAGTGTCTTTCCCCAATGGCTCCTTTCTTTTGTTTAATTGTGAGTTCATCTTTCCCCTTGTTAATTCACATAATAAATAGCATTAATTTATAATCTCTGATGGATGTTTTGCTATGGTTGCTCCATATCACAGTCCAAATCTCTATTATGATATTACTTTCATATATTACTTTTTTCCCAATTGATTGTTCTCCCAAAACTATTTCTATTTACTACTAGTAGTGTCTATTCTACCTTGTCACAAACACTGATTGACAAGTAGGACCAGGAACAATGAGATACCAAGTCAACAGATACCTTTCAATTCTGTCCTACAATGATGTACTAATGAAATATATTGTCTATTCATCCCATAGTGACCCAAAGTCCTTGCTGACTCTTTAATATCCCCACAAAGATTACCAGCTGATTAAAAGAAAAGATCTATATAAAGGCCTGTTGTGATAAGATCGAGTTCTCCCCCAATCTCTATGTAGGTTAGGTTATTTCTTCCCTATAGGCAAAGAAGCCACTGCAGGACTTAATTCTACTAAGAGATGAAGGTTAAGGCTCAGTTCCTTCTGCTCCAGATACACTTCTTGGTAACCTCAGGTTATGAAACAGCTTATTGGTCATCTAAGATCATACTAGAGGATAGTTTATATGGAATAAGTTAAATCTGATAGATATTCTCAGTCCTCTTGAATATTCTGCCCTCTTGATTAGACATATTTCTGTATGGATATGAGGAAAGATGAATCTACCTAAGTACTGTTAACTAAGTATATCATATTTAAGCTCTCATTTTGTACAATGTTGGATGGACTACAAGTGCCTTATTTTATTTAAATTTTGATCCTAAAATGCTGGGCTGGCTTGAAGGTTGGCTGCCTATACCTATTAAGAGAAAAATACCTTTCAATATCAATGGAAGAATACATATAAGATTCTAATAACCAAAATTTCCCTCTGCTGAGAGGAAAATTATATATGTTGTTGCTCATCCTTCTTGAAGAGAACCATCATGAGGTTGATGTCTTGACTTGCTTGTGAATTGGATATAAGTGAATCAGAGCTGTCCAAAGCTAGTCTTATTCTGACTTCCAAGAGTCTTCAAAGTTCAATGGCAATAATAAAGTTCGAGAAAACTGGAAATGGTAAAGGATGCAGTGGATGACCTTGGCTTTTCTAAATTAAAGTCTTTCTCAGGTCTCAGTTTGTTTGAGGCTTTGCTCACTCAGTGAGGGCTAATTAAAGGTTGAGGAAAAAGATGGATCAATTTTCCATATAAATCTACGAGGAGAAACCCAGAGTTTCTGGTTGGAACAGAAAATAATTGATATTTACACTCATTCTAAATCATCAAAACCTAAACAATGAGCTACAGGGGCTATTTTTGGGCCATTCAATAATATCTGGATTTATGGGGCATCAAGTTGGTATAGTGGATAGAATATCAGCCCTGAAGTCAGGAGGACTTGAGTTCAAATCTGGCCTCAGCACTTAAAAAAATTTATTATAGCTTTTTATTTACAAGATATATGAATGGGTAATTTTTTAGCATTGACAATTACAAAACCTTTTGTTCCAACTTTTCCCCTCTTTCCCATCACCCCTTCCCCCAGATGGCAGGTTGACCAATACATGTTAAATATGTTAAAGTATAAGTTAAATACTACATATGTATACATGTATAAACAGTTATTTTGCTGTACAAAAAGAATTGGACTTCGAAATAGTGTACAATTAGTCTGTGAAGGAAATAAAAAATGCAGGTGGACAAAAATAGAGGGATTGGGAATTCTATGTAGTGGTTCATACTTATTTCTCAGAGTTCTTTTGCTGGGTGTAGCTGGTTCAGTTCATTACTACTCTATTGGAACTTATTTGGTTTATCTCATTATTGAAGAGGGTCACATCCATTAGAATTGATTATCATATAGTATTGTTGTTGAAGTATATAACATTGAAAAAAGATATCACCTAATGTAGTTACTAAGATTTCAAAGGGGTAAATATGGAAGTAAAGTGAGAACAGCTTCCTCCCCTTTTTGACCTAAGTGACCTCATCTTCAAACTAGCTTCCTATTCAGTGTAAATTGAAAGTTATATCTCATATTTAGATTTTTTCTTTTTGCCTCACTTATCTTAAAAATTAAATTTTATTTTTTAATTAACAGATTTGATTTTCCTCTGCTCTGCTCATCTCCCATGTGAAGATGGATACCTTGATTTGCTTGAGTCCTCCCAATTATCCAGGTAACCAGAAGAACTGTATGAGGACTGGTTTTATTGGCCTGACATACCAAAAATAATTTGCAACAACTGAGAACAGAGTTAGCTAGATGTACAGGAAATCAGAAGTTCTTTAGCCAACTAAGTTCATACCAGTTTTGAAGTAGATCCTGAGTCATTTAATGGTTTATGGACCTTCAAGAGATATTCCTGTCTTCAAAGACTTGATGGATTTTGGAGATAACCTTATCTTCAGGGACTCCCCTAACTAGTTATAATTTCACAATTATTCTCTTTTTAGAAACATCTCCTTATGAAAACTTGAACTTGACTTGGTTTGTCTATCAAAAGGCCTTGATGCCTGGAATTCCTCACTCTTCCTCCTCTTGGGGATAGATCTCATAGACTCATTCAGTTCTAAGCCCATCTTTTTCCACAAATTCTTTATTTGCTTTGTTCAAAAGCTAATTAAACTCTTCCGATCCATTACTTGGTGGGCTGTCAATAGAGTTTGGCAGTCTCCATATGTATGTTTTATTTCCTTGCTTAATAAAAACCTTTTTTAATATTTCACAGGCCTATATTCCTGGTTTTTTTTTTTTTTTCTTTAGGGAAAAAGCGAGATTTAAATCTCAAAAACTGACTTTTGTTTTCCTCTGGAGCCTTCCCCTTTGGGGGAAAGAGAGATATAAATTCCCTCAAGAGAGCATTTGCCACTGTTTATACTTACAATTGAAAAATAAAAAGAAACCACTTGAAACAAATGTGCAGAAGTCAAGTGTAACAAATTCTCTCCTTGACTATGTTAAAAAATGTCTTGATTTGTCTCCTGAGTATGATACCTCTTTGTTAGGAGATCACTTATCATGCTTCATCACTGGTCCTTGGGAATCATGGTTTATCTTGATTCTTTTGCAAGACCAACCACAGAGATATTCTGTTTAGAGTGTTTAAAGTCAACCCATAGATTAGCAGATTTTCTGTTTACTCTTTACCAACATAATAAATTGCCTCACTTTAAGGCCAAATGGAAATAGCTTGTTATTCGGACTAATCACCTCATTCTTTCTTTATACTCTGTGTGTGTCCATTCATACACACACACACACACACACACACACACACGCAAACACACACACAGATATATATGATATTTATGTGTATTTGTAAACATAAGAGAATTATGGGAATTGAGTGGACCACACTGATCCAACTTGTGACTCAGTTCTGGATTCACTTTCTATTCAGTTATAGGTCTAGTTCATTTCTCTCTTGTGAGAAAATTTTATTAAATAATTGAAATTGTGAGAAAACTTTATTGTATTATTTGAACCTAATCTTGTGTGGCTAGGAACTTCTTTCACCTCTATTTGTTGCTTAGAGACCCTTAAGGGGATGATCTAGATTATGCTGACCAGAAACCCATTCATATCCAAAGGTTGATTCAAGGAGTTTTCTCACAATCATATATCTTGAAAAATTCACATGTTTTATCTGAAAACTGATCCTTCAGTAGTCATTCAATTACTGTTTACACATTACTTTAATTTAATAGAGACATTTGGGAAGAGTGGGATACCTTTTTTTTGATTTCAGGGCACTGTATGTTCACTCTCCCCCTTCCCAACTCTTAAAATTCACTCATCCCCCTTCCAATTCAGAAAGCCCTTAATCTCCTCTCCCCAAAAGCAGATGATGTAATCTTGTGTCCTGGTTTATGTCCAATTATTTGTTTTTAATGTATAAAAATTTGTTTTCCTCTGTATTCAGGGTCCTGGGCTAAATCTGAAGAGATCTGCTACCATTGGCATGCATTAATTGATAAATTAATATTCTCAGAAGTTTGAGTCTTTATTTCCTCAGTTATTTCAATCAATCTGCCTGTAACACATATACATATATATGTGTATATTCTGGTTTAAAATGATATATTTAGAGTTTACTTAGTTAACTGGTAAAGTTTTAATCAATGAATTTATCTTTCTCTTCCATGACTTATATAGTAACAATACATTTTTTTTCTAACTCAAATTATTAATCCCAAAGTTTTGAACTGAGGTATTTTTGCCATTATTCTTTCATCATTGAGAATTTGTGATAAATGATCTTCATAAGATGCTATGATGTGGAAGATAGACAGAATGGGAACTAATTGGTCATCCAGTTTTCCTGGATAATAGAATACATGGAGGAAAAAGATACTAAAAGATAAGGTAGAATTGAATTTTGAGGAGCTTGAATATTAAGGAAAGGAATGTGAACTTTACAGAAGCATTGGTAAACTAAAAGAGATAAAGCAAAATAGTAACTATCTAAGGGAGAAGAAGTAGATGCCAAAGTACCAGGCTCATCTTTTAGACAGACTACTATCATTGAGTAATAAATTGGATTCTAAATTTAATGATAAGTGAAATAAAAATTCTTAAAAAGAAGAAATCATATATACAGGTAACATGGGAGTGGAGTGGGGTGAACTAAACAAATAAATGTTTGTTTACTTTAATTCTAACTAAAACTGCCAAGATGCTAAGTCATTATACTTGAACCAGGTAAGAAAACTTGTGAATCAATCATAAGTTGATACTAAGTTAAGCAAAAGTTCTTGATCACCTGGAGTGATTTTGTACAGGAAGTATTTGGATAGGCTGCAGAAAATTGTTCTATGGATTATCCAGTCAGAGTGGGTTTAAGAGATTTAAATGCCTGAAAGAGAAGAAAGAACATTTCAGCTAAATCTCTGAATAGGAATTGATTAGGGGTGGGAAGAAGAACCAGAGTACTGTTCTTAGTTCTAAAAACAGGTTTCTTTAACTTTCCACCCTATATTCCTGGGAAGAAGAGGACCTTGTGAGCTCTGAACAAGCATTTATAAACTATAGTTTGTCAATTGTTTTTGTATAGCCTGCAAACAAAGAATGGTTTTTTGATTTTTTAAATGCAAAAAACGTATTTTTGAATAACTCTTCGACTCTCTCTCTCTCTCTCTCTCTCTCTCTCTCTCTCTCTCTCTCTCTCTCTCTCTCTCTCTCTCTTTCTCTCTCTCTCTCTCTCTCTCTCTCTCTCTCTCTCTCTTGTCTCTCTCTCTCTCTGTGTGTGTATGTGTACATGTCTGTAGGTGATGTGTTATGGGCCAGAACTCTGAACTTGAA
The DNA here is from genome assembly GCF_902635505.1 of Sarcophilus harrisii. NCBI lineage: Eukaryota > Metazoa > Chordata > Mammalia > Dasyuromorphia > Dasyuridae > Sarcophilus > Sarcophilus harrisii. The sequence continues at coordinate 368,465,010 of NC_045427.1, read as the reverse complement.
ACAAGGATTTTTGCAATATGTTAAGTCAGTGGAATTGATAAAGACAATGGTTATCTAGTTTAGCATGGTGATTAATAGTTTTCTAGTTTAGTACATGTCCTTAGTACTTAATATAGTTCTACAAGATTCATACCTATGATAATGGAGTATATAACAGCCAGCAAGGACTGGACAAAATTCATTCTATCTTCGGTCAGGCTCCTGGTGGCTCTTCAGGAGGACTGAGAGACAGATTCATTCATCCCATCTCACATCCTGTGGTGGCAAGCCTGTTCTCTTGCATTTTCTCCACTGAAACCAAGGCCTCTCTGAAAGCTATCTGAGTGCCAGGCCAACGAGACAATAAAGACTTTTGGACTTTAACACCCGGCTATTCTTGTGTGGTATTGAACTGAGAGGAAGGCTGCTCCAGAGACCTCCAGGAAAACCAAACAGAGAACATTACAGTGATGGGCCAGATTTTTGACTTAGAAGCATCCTGAGTATTTTTAATTTCTTATCTTCTTATTAGCATTTTACTGCAACCTTGGAATAATTGATGACAGTATGTATATTTTGAGTCAAGGACAGACTAGAAGAGATGAAGAGAGAAAATTTATAACTTTATAAAGCTCCCAGTGGAAAAAGTACCACATTAACTGAGGGAGATTTTCAGCCAAAAGGCTTTCAGGATCTGTGAACTACTCCTTTCACATAACGAGTGTGAGTTCTCTTTCCTCTAGATTCTGTATGAACTAGTGGGAAACTGTATTACTGACATTTGGTGAAATATTTTGTAATAATTATTCTTAAAACATCATGTTAGAACTTAACTCTTTATAAACTCTAATTAAAGTGGACATATTTTGAATGATAGTTATAGAGGGATAGGAATATACTCATGAACATTCATAAAAAAGGCACTCAACTCCACAGGGGCAAATGTCACCATAATCATGTAACCATCTTCTGAGCAACAATTTAGCAGTGTGATTGTGAGTTGAGATACTAGTTTCAGAATATGTGTTTCCTATATCCTGATAGTTAGATGGATCATTTGCATTTGTGGAAATCTATTAGAAAAATTATGGACTTTTGCTATTAGATAACCTAGTTTGGGGGATCCACTAATTTTTTCTTTGTCTGTTTTACACTGTAATTTAGTGTAATTGTTATTTTCTTTTTCCTCAATAGTATTTTGTTTTTCCAAATATACATAAAGATAGTTTTCAACATCTGTTTTTGTAAGGCTTTGTATTCCAATTGTTTTCTACCTTCCTCCTTTACCTATCCCCTCCTTAAGGCAGCAAGCCACCTGATATAGGTTAAACACGTACAATTCTTTTAAACACATTTTCTTATTTGTCATGTTGTACAAGAAAATCAGATCAAAAGGGAAGAAATCATTAAAAAAACCAAACAGATAAAAAGATGAAAATACCATGCTTCAATCCACATTCAGTTTTCATAGTTCTTTCTCTGGATATGAATAGGATTTTCCATCTCAAATTTATTGGAATTGCTGAAAAAGAGGCAAGTTCATCAAATTGTTATTTTCTTAAAAATGAGAACATTATTCACATCATAACTTTTCTTATTTGAATATTTGTATGTTCACATTCAGATAATATGTATTATCATATATTATTTAATATAGAATAAATATATCTTTATGAGTATAAATTTCTTTTTTTATGGATTTTTGTATTCCTAAAATACTGTTGCCTTACCTAGAGTACACTGATAACTCATTAATGCTTTTCTTTTTCTTTGTAAGCAGATTTAGAATGTTTGTCTTATTGTAAATTGAGTCCAAATAGCTTGTCTGAAGTCCTTATGGACTTTATTAGCTATATGATAAAATTTATTCTTGGAAAAGAAATCCCAAGTAATCAACTATAAATGCTTAATCTTTTTTTTTTTTTTTTTGCGGGGGGGAGGGAGAGGTGGAACTCCACATATCTTGGAGGTTTTCTGAGAATATTTTTTTTTTCAAAATTAATCTTCTTGTCTTAGTAAAGGGTAAGACAGAAACTTTGTTTTACTTTACCTTTTGTGCATAGGGATCCGTTGGAGGGAAATTTTGTGTCCTTTGATATAAAATCCAGAAGAAATTTTCCTGGATTTCCAGGATTTCATTCACGATGAAGGACTTTTGGAAAAATTTTGGTGTGACCTGTGTAGAAAGAGATGGCTAAATTTTTAGGTGTCCTTAAACATTAGGGACTAATAATATAGAATTAGAAGCCACAATTTTGTTTTTTTAGAAATTTAATCTAGACGCTAGATGGGCAGCATTATGTGCTGGGGCAATCACGGAAGAGTTTTCAACTGGGGCAGTTTGATGTCTCACTTGAAGGATAACAGGATATCAGATCCCTGGAGGGGTCCACATATCTTGGTATCTATGTATGGACTGTTTCCTTGTGAAATAGGATGCTTGATTTTCTTTGTAGCTTTAATTTAGTCAGTGATTATTTAAACTCTTCTCTTTGTATATATAGGTCCAGAGTAGAAGAACCCTTCCATTCCCCTGGATCCAGTATTGATTTTATTGTAGCATGGCAATTATCTGATCTTAGAGAAAAGAAGCCTTTCTGAAGAAGAGGGAAGATGAGAACCCCAGTCCCCATGGAGCCAATGGAATAGTGTTTGTATGTAAGTACCAAATTAAATCAGTTTGGCTTTTCAGTTCAAGGTGAGAGGGTGACTTCCAGTCAATTTTTGGGGAGAACCCCACATGCTTAGGGAATTCTGTAAAGGACCAGGCTTTATCTCTGAGGAAGTAACCTATTTTCCTTTTTTCCAACTTCTTTTTTTCTGACTTTTTCTAATTCCATAACCCTAAAAGAATGTAGAAACCATCCTCTGGGGCCCTAATTCTGCAGTATAAATTCAATACAAATGGAAGTTGAGATAATAGATCAGAGCATGTGCTATGCCTATCTAAAATGTCTTTAGATTTAACTATCAAAGCCATGATTATACTATTAATTTGTATCTCTTTTCTTCCTTAATTTGTATCTCTTTCAAAAATCCAAAAGGAACTTTAGACTCATAGAACTTGAAAGTTGGAAGACTTTCTAACCTGACACCCAAAAACATGAATCCATTCTACATTTCCAACAAGTAGTCATTTGACTTTTACTAGAAAACTTTCAATGATAACTGATGGGATGAATGGACACCAGCAAAATATTATCCAGTATCTGAGTGAGCCCCAATGAGTACAGAATTCCCAATGAGGCTCCTTGGTGACCAGCAGCACCTTGTAGCCCTACAATGTCACCAAACATTGGCCTGGGTTTCTCTCTGATTCCTGCAATACTTCTTCCCTACAGGCTGCTTCCTTCTTCTTCCTTCTGGGTTATCACCCGTTACTCAAAGTAGCTCCAGACACTTGCTATCTCTGGATTTGGTTACTAAAGAATTTCAGTGTCTGTTTCCAAGACCTACTGCTATTTAGAGACAGCTCTACATAGCTTCTCATTCTGACGAAGTTATAAAAGATTCAATGACCTCTATCTATTTTTTGAAAGATTTCCTTAGCAATTATTAGGATAGAAAAATGATGAATCAAGCTCCCGAGACAAATCCCCAGAACAAAGCACCTGAATTTTGCCTCAGAAATGTGTTGTCAGCTATGTTCAAAGAAACATTCCTTTTCCACATTAGACCTATAACATTATTATCTTGGAATTCACAGAGTTCTCTGTGAAGAAAAAAACATTCTTTTCCTGTCCTTGCCCCATATCTGAACCATTTATCTTCCTGTTCCTATGTGTAGGCTCTGCTGTGTCAGAAGCATTGGGAAAGTGCTAACATTTTTCTATATAAGCTACCCTTTTGTCCCCTGCTCCTTGTTAAATCCTGTTAGACTTTGCTAGACTTCCCTACTATACTCTCCCTTAGGACAAACCCATATGATTTTATGTCTGATGTCTAAGAGAAAATATCTCAGAATTCTTTCTATGTAGACCCTGAACCACATCAAGAGCAACTCCACTATCCATTCAAGGCAACATAAACTGTTGTTAGTACCTCTTCTTCATCCTGAGATCATCTGATTCAATATTCTATTTACAAATTAGGAAATTGAAGTTTAGAGGAGGTAAGAAAATTTGCCTTTAATCTTAAAAACCTACCCAGTTTTTCCTCTCTATCCCTCCCCCGCAATGAATCAGTATATAAATGAACAAAAAAAAAACACCATGTAGCTGAAGAAACTGTGGGGAAAAACTCTTGGAAAATATTAACAAAGAAGGAATTTTGTTGCTGTAACTAATCATGCTTCATAGGCCACCATTCCATTAAAAAGGACAGTTTACACTAAGGTTTCCAGCTATCATGGTGTTTAGTTTTCATTTTTTTAAAAAATGTAGCTACTGATACAAATAACCGCCATATTTCTCCTTTAAACACCAACCATTTGAGACAACTGATCATTATTACTCCCTGTCCTATTGACTTAAGACCTCATCCTGCTGGGGCTTCCAAAGCAGTTATTTGTTGGAATAAATAGATGGAATTTCAGACCTTAGGTTTCCACTGCTTTGGAATGAATTTTCTAGCATAAAAAGTGATTCCTGTTCTGTGTTTTTTTCTCAGCCTAAAGTGATTGATTGACTCTATTCTGCTTTCCCCTCAAACCCTTCTTGACCATGAGGAGAAATCAGACTAAATAATTTTACCCTAGAGTTTCAGAGATTTCTTATTGTTTCTTTAAAAAACACTCAGAACTGTTATGCTTGAGATGTATCTATCTATCTATCTATATATCTATATCCATCTATCTATCTATCTATCTATATTAGATATATATCTATCTCTATATCTAACTATATATATGTCAACCATAACAGTTCTGGGTGTTTATATATATTTCTAACACTTTTCATATTTACCAGTCTTTGGGCTTTCTATTCCTTCTCCTTGGATCCACTGAAATGGGCATAGCTGTCTAGTGATGAAAAAATTGTATGTAACTATAAGGGAAGAAAGGGAAAAATCAATAAAATAAGTAAGTATAAAGCTAGTATGTCTTTTCTAGCTATATAAATCTAGACCTGGCAGGGAGTCTAGAGATTAACTTGATCAACGCTTGTATTGTATGGATGAGAAAACTGTGGTTTAAAAAGAAGTGATATCTCCAAAGTCATGAGTGAATCTGTAATCAATTCCACTTAATTTAATTCAATAAATATTTACTAAGTGCTTGTAATATGAGAACACTATACTAGGTTAAAAGGGTATGATTTTAAAGGTGGAGGGTGATTGAGTTAGTCAATCACCACACCCCACCTAGATATGGCATATTTATCAGGTAAGACTATATTACTGGATATCCAATCATTCAGAAGGGTGAATTAGGTTGTAAACAAGATCTGGCAGTCATCCATTGTATCTATCAATGAATTAAAGATATTTTAACTAGATGTGAAAATCCTGATCAGTTTAGAAGGAATTAAGGCCTTTGGATGAAATAAAATGACATATATAGGAATGATATTCAGACTGATTGAAAAGATGTCATGTTCGGTGAAGCTTTAAAACCTTTAAATTGAAATTTAAAATCAGTAAGCTACTTTGGAATCAAGAATTTAAGGGTCCGAAAACTAATGGTAGAAGACACAAGCTAAGCCTCTGAGAAAGAACTGCTTGATTGGGGAGGAAGATAGAAGTCAAAAGTCCTATCTATCTAAGACTAGGATCAAGTTCCAAGTCTCTTCCCTAATTTAATTGGAGAACTTTGCTAGTTTAGAAATGTTAGTTTAGAAGGGATTTTAGGCTTCCTATCTACATCATAACAGCATCCTTAAAACAGTTGATGACACTGAATGTTTGGGCAAATCTAGAGTCATTGAAAAAAGTGAATTTCATGGCTCTATAAAGAATCTAACAGAAAAGCTATTCTACACTCAATGGGGGAACATAGGACTATAACCACAGGATTTCTAGAAACTGTAAATTATCTACTTCCCTGCAAACTTGAGCCCACTTTGCCTGGACTCTGTATGTATTGAGCAGATTATGGCATGGACTTGGGGAGGGGGACATATTTTATGTTAATTGTACTTACCATAATACCTTAGTAAATATGCTTTTTAAAAAGCTAATTGTTTGACTAAATTGACATATGTTAGTAATTACGGAGGGAATCACACTGATGGGGGATTGTAAGCTACAGCATTAGAACCAAGGTTTTTTTAGCATTTTTGTATCAATGACCTGCCTCAGATAATATTCCATTCTCAGAATGTTTTTAAATAATTGAATGAAATACTTTGTTTTAGTTAAAGATTAGGGAAAGTAAAGATGTAAATTTGTTTCTATGCAACTTTATGGACCTCTTAAAATCTTTCCATAGATGCTAAGTTAAAAGCTCATGCATTGTAAAAATCCACAATCTATTTAGAAACCAAGTGACAGGGAACAGCAGCAACTACTGACTCAAACTGCAAGTTCAAATGGAAGTTTGGGATATCAGTGAAAAAGCTTATAAGTGCTACAGAATGACAAAAAAAAATGATACAATCTGTACCCTCTTATTAACTAAGAGAGAGATATGATATGTACATGAATAAGCATGATACAAGCTAGCATATTGCTACTTTCTCTTTCCAATATGGAAATTAAGAGGGCCCACTGCCATGAAAAAAATAAAACAAAACAAAACAACACACCTTGTTAATTTTGATATTTTTTTTCCTGAAAGAATATTTTATCTCTCAATGAGCTAATAAGGTTACTATTGGAATAATGTGGGGGAGGAGAGGCAGAGTTAATAGTTGCTATCAAATAGAGAGATACACAACCATAGGACCCTTCTTGTAAATAGACTTGACAAGAGTAAAAGGAAGGGTATTAGAATTTATTAAGCATCAACTATATCCCAGACACAATACAGGCATTTTATAAATATTATTTTCTTTGTGCTTCAAAATAATCCTAAAAAGTAGGTGTTGATAATTTTACAGTTGAGGAAAGTGAGACAGACAGAAATTATATGATTTACTCAAGTTAGTAAGTATCTATGAAACCAAATTTGAACTCAGGTCATTTTGATTCTCTGCTCTATTCAGCCACCTAGGTGCCTTTAGGTAAAAGTAGGCAGAACAGGAGACAATAACTTACTCAAGGTAGAGAAGATGCCTTGTGTGGGGCTGGAAGAAGAATAGACTGTCTTTGAAGTCAGTGATCTAGGTTCACAGAATTTCAGTTGAAAGGGACTTAAGAAGTCTAAGTTATGCTAGGAAAAAATTCCATTCATAGTATCCCTGACAAATTAGTTATCTAGCTATCCTTGAAATTCTCCAGGAAAAACAAACTTTTTGGAGATGCCTCTTCTATTTTTATGGAATTGATTGGGAATGTTTTCTTTATATCAAGTCTAAATCTGATTCTGTTCTGACCTCTGGCATCAATGAGAATAAATCTAATTCCTATTTAGACAACTCTTCAATTATTTGAAAATAACCATGATTTATTCTCTCCACTCAATTTTTTCTCTGACTACACATTGCTAATTCCTTCAATTGATTCTTTCCTAAAAGGCTTGGTCTCTAGTCTCCTTATCATGGTTACAAGTTTCTGGTGAACTCTACTTTATCCATGGTCTTCCTAAAAAGGGGCCAAGACTGTAACTATCATGGATATAATCAGTGCTTTCCCCCATGGCTTTGAGTGAACATCCTGCCTCCCCAAAGCTACTTCTAACTTATGCATTTCAATCCTCTACTGGATTGTTTTAAATGCTTTGCATCACAATGATTCCTTATAAAGCATTTCTGAAGTTTAGTGGTACCATTTATTTCCCCAGCATCTCTTTCCTAATTCCCCTCTGAGTAGAATGACATTTATGATCAGTCTGTTCTCTGCATCATTCCTGTGCCTCTCCTTCCCTGGTTAGACTGTTTGTCTCTTGGGCCACCAGTATCTCCCCTCCCCAATTTAACTATTTTTGTCCTAAGTTTAAAAAAATCCTAGTTATGACTATGAATGTAGAATCCCAACCTGGACATTAAGACTCAAATTGTGATCTGACCAGGAATTTAGACCAAAATTATTTTTATGCTTTGAATCTGATGATCATAACATTATGCCAGATTTTCTTGGTTTCTATGTTTGTCTGAAGTATGGGGGGTTCCTCTGACAAATCTAAGTGGTGCTATCTTTTCATGTCCTATTCCCCTCCCCCATATCCAGCTATAACCAATGTCCTCCCTAAATTGGTAGGAAAGTTAAACTTTATTATTTTCCTAATCTTGTTCCTTGTACTGAAGTAAAATGAGCTATTACCATATAAATGGGATTTTAAGGTAATTGCTGACTAATCAGTAAGTATTGAGTGGGGAATCATTAAATGTATCTTTTTCTGCCACCAACTAACTTACTCTAGCTACAGAGGGAATATCTTGAATTTTGGTTTTTCCAGTTATTGTTATCAGTGATAGAAAAATCAATTATAGGAATGATATGAAAGGGAATTTAGATTTTATCTCTGCAACTATTAGACATTTATTAGAAAAAATACTATATACCAGGAACTGTATTAAGCACTGGAAGTACAATTACAAAAGGAAGATAGTCTCTGCCTCAAAGGAATTTATATTCTGCTAGGAATATACAGTTTGATCATACATAAATAAACAGAATATATTTAAAAATATGGAGAAGGAATATGGTATTAATGATTTCAAGAAGTAGAAGTGAAGACTGAAGGAATTAGAGACATGGAAGTCAGCTTATATAAAGGAACCAAGGGGAGAGGTTAACATTGTGCAAAGAAGAGCAACATGTAGTTAGCACATGAAAGAAGTAAGGAATGGGGCAGCTAGGTGGATTAGTAGATAGAGTATTAGGCCTAGAATCAGGAAAACTCATCTCCCTGAATTCAAATCTGACCTTAGACACTAGCTGTGTGTCCCTCAGCAAGACATTTAACCCTGTTCTCTTCTGTGTCCTCATCTGTAAAATGAGTTGGAGGGAGAAAAAGGATAAACCATTCCAGCATCTTTGCCAAGAAAACTCTAAATGGGCTCACAGAGAATTGGACAGGATTGAAATGACTGAATAACAACAGCAAATGACATATAGAGGAGTTTGCATTTTAACCTAAAAGCATTGGGAAACCTGTGAAATTTCTTGAGAAGAGGAGTGATATAGTCAGATCTGCATTATAGGAATATAAATTTGTCATATGTATGGAGGATGAAAAGGAAAAAACTAGAGAAAGGTGTTGGGAAGATCACACTATTGTAAAATTCCGGGAAAGAGACACTATAGACCTGGAATGGATGGTTGTGGTTAAGTAAAGAGAATGGGATAGATTATTCAAAATATCTTGAGGAAATAGAACTGACAAGACTTGGTAATTAACTAAATATGTGAGATGGTAGATTGAAGAATCAAGAATGACTCAATATTTAAATAATATTAAAAATTAAATATTTAATATAATGATCAAAAAAAGATTGTAGTCTTGGCCAAAATTGGGAAATTAGGAAGGGTAAATTTAGGGAGAAAGATAATGAGCTCTGTTTTGGGTAAATTGAGTTTGAGCAACGTATAGGACATCCAGATGGAGATTTCCAGCAGCTATTGGAGATAAGGAAGAGAGATGAACATTCTACATGTAGATTTGAGAACCATCTGCCTAATAATTCTAGTTAAATCTATGGGTGACAATAAGGTCCCTGAGAGAGAACAGTGAAAACAAAGATCAGAACAAAGCTCTGGAGTACTCTCATGTATGGACAAAAATAATGAACCTGCAAAAGTTCAGTTTGACTGTTATGAAGAAAACTATGACAAAGCAAGTGGGTAGTAACCTGAAGTCTGTGAATGTAAAAAATATTTTTATATCTAGATTTCAATATAATTGGATTTCTTTTTAATATTATGTATTTTTTATTTTATGTATATAAAAACTTTATTCTGAGAAGAAATCCATAGATTTCAACCAGACTGCCACCTGCCTTATGCAGCCTATATTTTTGGAAATTTCTTTCCATAAAGACCAATCTAAATGGAGTCTTTATTAGGGAGCAGAGAGGCATTATACAATTGCTAGCAAGGAGACTCTTTAGCAATGTAGACTAACACATATTCTGCCAGTTACTTAGACAGTTGCTTGGAACACTAAGAGTTTAGGTGACTTATTGAGGATCACATAGCCCATATATGTCAAAGGTATATTTGAATCTATAACTTTCAAGACTGATTCAATTTCTACTACAATTCAATGTCTACTAATGATGGTTATTTCCCAAGGTCATTGAGTACTAACCCTTATATCACCTCAAATAATTATAATAACCCAGTAATGAAAAGTAAGGAATATTTTGTGAATTTTGTATTTGAGCAGATGGAGATCTCAAAGAGGTTAAGTGACTTTTTTGCTTTTACTTTTTAAAAATAAATTTTATTAATATTTTCTATCTTTACATCCCTAATTATTTTGTATTTCTTGTATTTCTCATCTTTGTTCTCCTAGCAAGCCATATCCTTTAACAAATAATTGTAAGGGAAAAAAAAGGGAAAAGAGGGGAAAAGTGAATAAAACTGATCAATACATTTAAGAAGTTTGAAAATATGTTTCACACCCAAGATGTCTCCTCCCCATTTAATTTCTTTTTCTATTCCAAACTTCTTTTTACCCCTTCCTTACCTATTGAGAAAGTAAGAAGTACAATGCCATTATACATATGAAGTCATGCAAATTAAATGACTTTTCCAAAGTTGCAATGTGACAAAATGGCAAGAAGAACAAAGGCTTGGGAATTAGAAATATGGCTTTTCTACTAACTGTATGAAATGTGCTCTGGGTTTTAGAGCTTTAATTATTTCCATGAGCAAATATTTATCTTTCTTCTCCCCACTGTCCACTCCCCATATTAAAGAAAAAAAAAAAAAACTCAATCAAAACCCTTATAAGAAATATACATATTCAAAGTGAAACAAATTTTCACATTCACCCTATACATTTTTTTTTTTCTTGAGAACATCACTTTTCTGTCAGGATTATGGTTGATGAGTATCTGACCAAAATTTTTAAGTCTTTCAAAGTTGTTTGTTATTACTATTATGCAAATTGGTCTCACTGCACTGAATATTATTAGTTCATACAAGACTTTTCAACTTATTATACTATCCTTTTTATCATTAGTTATCACACAATTATGTTCAATTGTATTTATTTAAGATCATTTATTCAGCCACACCTCAGTTGGTATTCCTCCTTTAGTTTATAGTTCTTTGCCACTATGAACAGAACTACAATAAATATTTATGTATATCAGAGTCCTTTTCTTTGATCTCTTTGGAGTATAGGGCTAATAGTGTAATGCCGGAGAAACTGAGGCAAGATAGAGATTAGAGAGTTATTAATATTTTATTTGAAAGGGAGACATTTACTGGGACTAAATGGATCCATGGTTTGGTCCTAGGACTGAATGAGACTATTGTCTCCAAGAATCCAGCAAACAATTTGAATTCTCAATGACATATATATATGTAGCTCACATACAGGGGGATAGACCGAGGCAGGGGTGGAGTCAGAGTGCTAAGAGCAAGAATGGGACTAACAGGGTGGGGTGAGCCACCGTAGATGGGGATGACATAATGCGGGGAGGCACTCCTGAGATGGGGAGAGGCAGTTTGATAAAATGGTATCTGATATTCTGATAGCTTGGGATGGGGAAAGGCATTCTGATATTCTAAAATATAAGATCTTTTATCCTTATCAAATATTCTGATGATTAAGAGGGAGGGGAGGTTTTGCAGGATTGAGCAGAACAATTATAAACAGGCAGGACAATTTAGGGAAACTGAATCAGGATAATTAAGGAAACTGAGTCAGGATAATAAAAGAGAATTTTGGCACAACAGTAGTAATAAGATTGGGTCAAAAGACATGTGGAATTTAGTAACTTAGTTGCTTTTCTGAATGACTGGACCAATTCACAGATCTATCAATAATGCATTAAATTGCCTTTAAATCCCCTGAAGCACCTTCAACATTTGTTATTTTCATTTTTTTGACAACTTTGACAAATGAGGTATGTGGGGCAGAAGTTCAGAGTTGTTATTATTTTGATTTCTCTAATTAGTGATTTGGAGCATTTTTAAAAAGTTGGCTGTTAATAACTTGAATTTTTTAAAAATGTTTATATCCTTTGATCATTTATCAATTTATCATTTATCAATTATTAGACCTAGAAATTCAAATCTATTACTTATACAACTTGGAAATAAAATTTTTAATCAGAAAAAAAACTGCTCTAATTTTTCCATTTAGCTATTTTCTTCTAATTTTAGTTATACTTCACCTATATTTTTAAAACCTAATTTCATTTTTTAATTCATGAAAATTTACATGATCACTTTCCCCTACTGTCAATTAAAAAGGAAAGAAAAACAAACCCTTGTAACAAATATACTTGGTAAAATCAAAACAAATACCTTCATTGATTCAAAAAATTGTCACAATCTGCATCTTGAGTCAATCATCATCTTTCTGGCAGGAATTAGGTAACATTTTATTATGAGTTGTCTGAAATTATATTGGGTCATCATATTGATCGGAGTTTTCTACACCCCCCCCCCCTTTTTTTTTTTAAAGAAGGAGGAATGTGATGAGTACTAGTGTTTAAGGTTTGATGCTTCAGCTCCCCTGTTTTTCTTTTTGTGTTTTTGAGAGTTTTCATTTTGGGTTTTATTTCAGGGGGTGACTGGTAGATTCTTTTTATTTTCATTTGGCTCTGTGATTCTAAGATATGGGCAGTTTTATGATTTCTTGAAATGTTATGTCTAGATTTTTTTTTTTTTTTGTCATGGGATTTCAACATCCAATGATCCTTAAATTATTTTTCCTTGATTTGTTTTTCAGGTCAGTTATTTTATATATGAAGTACTTTGCACTTTCATTTATTTTTCAGTCTTTTGACTTTTAATATTTCTTATTGTATCATAGAGTCATTAATTTGTATTTGGTTCATTTTAAATTTTAATGAACCTGATTTTAGGTAAAAGTTTGTACCTCTTGTGTCAAATTGTTTAATTCTGTTTCTAATTTTTTTTTAATAGTTCTCATTTATTTTCTGGATTTTTCACCCTAGAACTCTCATTTCTTTTCCAAGTGTTTTCTAGAATATTTGAGAATGCTCTACAAAAGGGGAAAAGAATCAATATATCTCTAGGATCCCTTAGAATTAAAGATATAGAGCTGGAAGAGACCAGAGCCTATCTTCTGCAACCTTTTCAATTTTTAGATAAGGAAACTCAGGCACAGAGAAATTGTTACTTGCTCAAGGTCACATGGGTAGTAAGTAGCAGAGTCAGAATTCAAATCAAGGTTTTCTTGACTCTAAGTGTACCATTCTTTTTTATATTCCATAATGACTTTCAGGTCCTATGAATTAGCATTCAACTCCTGGCTCCTAAACCATCATTTTTGCTACTACTTTATTTCTCTATCTACTGTGACTGAAAATCATAGGATAAATTTCCCAGGAGCTCTGTGGGTGTCCTTCTCGCTCTCCAATGTTTTCTGAATTCTTCATAAGTAGAACAGAGACATTTGAACTCATTTGACTTTGAAATAAATTCTAAACTGTGGTTTGAAGGTTTGTTTTGCTGGAACTCTGCCTCTTGCCTTTTCTGCTTGTAACTCCATCAGCCTGCCAAAAAAATACTCAGTATTAAACTAAGAATTGGCCTTTTATCCTAGATATCATAGAAAGGATATGTTAGATTCTACCTGGGATTGAGACCTAACATGGTAAAAGTTTCTTGGGATGTAAGTTATCTGAGAGAGGAATAAAAATATTTTATAAGCATGCCTGATTCTTTCCTATGTTATCTATAGTGAAAACAGATTTACATTTTATACACAATCATACTGCAGCTAAAAGTGGCTTTCTTTGCAGAACTTAGTCACATATTTTTTTTCCTCTCTCTGAAGTAATATTGAATGGCATCTACTCCATGACGTTTCCTTGGATTACCAGTGGAAAATGATGTTCCTTTTCTTGGATTTTGTTTATTATTAGATTTTTACCTATGTTTAATGTACTTAGTATGTTCTCTTCTATACTATTTTTCTATGTTTGCTTCTGGGTGACTGCCCTGATAGTCAAGAATGGTCAAGATTCAAGTTCTTCCTCAGATATATAATGGTTCTACAACTCTTTAATTCTTTAAGACCTTAAGTAACAGATGATGTGCTGATTTGCATTAATGGAAAGATTTCATTTTTTAGTTATGTTCAACTTTTCCTGTCCCCATTTTGGATTTTCTCTGCAGAGACATTGGAGTGGTTTACCATTTATTTTTCTAGTTCATTTTACAATCTAGGAAACTGAGATAAACAGGGTTAAGTGACTTGCCCAGGGTCACACTACTAATAAATGTTTGAGGCAAGATTTGAACTTAGGAAAATGAGCCTTCTTGACTTTAAACCTAGCTCTCTATTGTGTCACCTACATTTCTATGTTAGATGCTCTGCATACTGATGAATTCATAGATTGAGGCTTTCCACCTCTTAAATAAAAGTATTTTATTGGATTGGGAAGGGTAATAGTGTGAAATAAGACTTAAACATAGAATCATAAGATTTAGAGATAAAAGGGACTTTAGAATTCAATGTCTCCATTTCATAGATGAGGAAACAAACCCAAAGAAATTAAATGAATTACTCAAGGTCTCCCAGGCAATGAATTGCAGGGGAAAGATTTGAACTCAAATGCAAATACAGTACATAGACTGTTCAGGGCCTTTAATACCAGAACAGACTTTTACTTCATTTCCTAATCCTGATGTTGAGCTCATATCTCTAAGCCAATCTTCTTTCTCCCCAAAAGATGAACCTAAAGTGTCTAGACATGAATATTCCTTGCTAATCTACCTTGTCTACTTCTTATCTTCTCTAGTCCTTTCCACATTCTGTTGCTCAAGGTCTCTCTTATGTTTTCTTCATAAAATGGAGCCCTTTGACTTTGGTTAAGTAAATCTTTTCTCTTATTAGTTGATCACATACATGAAGGGATCATGACATGGCTCTTTGAAGTCTGCTTCAGAGACCAAGGTAATATAAGAAAAAATGAAAGTCAATTTGGCTGAACTGATGACTGTATGAAGGGGAATAATTTATAATACAACTGGAAGTCAGATCATAAAAAGGGCTTTAAATGCCAAATAAGGGGAGTTTGTATTTGATAACAGAAATAATAAGGAGCTACTGAAGTTTTATTAAATGGGAGAATAATATGGACCCAAGTTCAAATCTCAGTTCTACCTTTTGCTACTTATGTAAATGTGTGTAAAACATTTAATCCTTTTTGGAACTCATTTTCTTTATTTGTTAAATGGGAGATTTGGACTAGATGGCCTTCCAACTCTTCATCTACAATCCTATATTTGAATATTTGGCAGCGTTATAGAGAATGGATTAGAGAAAAGAGAGTGAAGGCAGAAAGACCAATTATGTGCTACTTGCAACATTCCCTTTTCTACTGAAGGTTATCCTTGCTATCATAGTTATATTGGATTTGAGAATATAAAATTTGTTAGATAACTAGCATATAGGATGATTATAGATTATAAATTGAAAAAGATCTTAAAAGCCATTGAGTACAGGGATTACTGAGAACCTCTTTAGCTTAACCCAGATTTGAAACTTGTCTTACTTGAGTCTTCAGTTTTACTCACTTCCCCTCATCTCCATACATTCAGCTGCCAAATCTAACAGTTTTTTCTCCACAAAACTGGCCTGCCTTTTTCTCAATTACATAGCCAATTGGACTAGTTCCAGCCTTCCTTATCTCTCATTTGGACTACTTCTGTGTTTCAATCATCTTCTATCATCTTTCCTTTAAAAGACAATCTCTTCTGCCATTTTAGTAAATACCTTTGTTTTGGGTTAATTGTGCATAATTAATGAAGCTAAGGTTCCAGAAGAGGGCACTACAAGAACTAGAATAAAGATTAAAAGAGAAAAAATAGAGGTAGAGCCTTGTAATATTTAGAATCTTTTCTTTCAGAGCTATCCAGAGACAATTCCATGTTTCCAGAGAAAATGAGAACACAGAATTTATCTCAGCCATTTTACAGCTCTAAATAGGCCAAGCACAAAACAGACAATTAAAAAAAAAAAAACTAACCAAACAAACATTGTTCTCCTATTTAGTTAGGGCCCAAGGGACTTTGTGAAAGCTTTATATTATCTAGTCTTGGCCAGCTTTTAATGCATTGCAAATGCACATTACACAAATGGCCTTGCTTATACAACATAACAAGGTTTTATTTTTAAGGGGTTTTACTGTCAAGACTCATCAGGGAGGGATTCTCCAAATAAAACATAATTCCTTCATGAAATAATACCCTCCAGGTTCATACTATTGTTTGCCCTACTGAAGATTTTGCCTAATAATATATCTTAGCTTATCACATTCTCAGGGACTCATGCTTGAATATTTATGGAATACAATGACAACTATGTTTGTGCATTTACAACATTGTCAAGCCAAATGCAGAAAAATAAATAAATCTTAGTTTCTGACTCTGGTAAAAATATCGGACTATAATAGTAGTTCTTAACCTGGAATCCATGAACTTAAAAAAGCATTGGTATCAGTATTTCATTAGATCAAGTCCTTTTAAAAAAAATCTGACATATTTTATTTTATTTATTTAAAAACATTATTCTGGGAAGGGATACATGGACTTCACTAGATTGCCAAAGGAGTTCATGAGAGAAGAAAGATTTAGAGTTCTTGAACACGGTCTCTAGTAACTTTTAATCTATGATCATCCCATGATCCAGTGTTCTAATACTCTATGTATTCAGGTCTATTATAGTGGTGATGATTTGTTTTCTTAGGAATTATCAGAGATTTCTTTCATACTAATAAACTTCCTTCCATATCTCTTTACAATAGGACTCCTGAGACTAAAGTGGGCATAGTGATTATAAGACAGTCAAGGAGTGACTATGTCCATTGATAAGGAACAAAGCTTTGCTGTGAAAACACAGTAGAGCACAGGAAGAAATTCTTCACTTATTTCCACATTACCAATCTGTAGAAACAGCTGATCTGTATCTTATAAAATTTGCCCAAAGAAGGGATAAATTAAATTAATTGCATTGAATTAATCAGTTCAATATTTAGATTCCTTTGCTTTTCTAAATGATCTCAAATGTTAGTAAATCCTGAGTTGCTGAGTAGTGATCTCTTCTTCAGATCTGTCACTAAGGTCTTCATATTTTCAAATGACTTACATAATTGTGTGAGTTCTTGAGTTTTTGTTTCTAGCTACCTATGAATCAAACAAAAATTGCATTCTGTACACTGATTATTTTTTTCCTAATTATTTTCTCTCCTTTTAAAATGTCTTTTTGTCCTTGTTTGGTTTCTTTAATATGGTATCAAAAACTTTTATTCAAAAATTTCTTTTATTTGTCCTTGTGCTTTTCTTTTTAAGCAGTGCCAATTTTTGCTTAACTTCTTTAGATTTGTGATTGATCTGTTTTAGGACATTTTTAGGAATTATTGGTATTATTTCTTTTTTTTAGTCTGCTACTATTAAAACTTTAGTTGATCCAATTATTCTCTAGTATTTTTAATTTGTATCAACATATTCTTTGTTTTGCTCATGTTAAATGAGTTAGTTATTATTTTTTTCATGTTTTTAGCTGCTTTCTTTTTGGTGCTTCTGGTTAATGTATTTTGTGTCTCCTTCAACTTTCTCTCTGATGTGTTAGTTAGGTTTTTAATTCAATTACAAGCTGGAATGCATGTGAAAGAGGGCATCCAGGATGCTAAAGGGAATGGATACCATGCCAAATGAGCATGGGCTGAAATAGCTAGAGATAAATTTAGCTTGGAAAAGAGAAGGCTTAGGGAGACCACTGAAAATGCTTTTAACTATTTGAAAAGCTGTCATGTGAAAGATGGATTAGACTTACTCTCCTGGGTCCAAGCAATAGAACCAGGAGCAATGGATGAACATTGTAAAGATAGATTTTGTCTGCATGTCAGCTTGAAATTCATTACAAATGCACATCACACAAAAGGAATATGTCTTTTACTGTAAAGATTATTGAACATTGTAGTAGGCCAGATGAGAACCAAGGACGTCCTGAACTGGATAGTGGCTATAGAGATGGATAGAGGGGATGAATATCACAGTTTTGTAGTAATAGAATTGTCATTAGGAAAAAAAAATCCTAACAATTAGCTGTCCCTGGGTAGAAGGTTTCAGCAACTTTGGTTCAAGCACAAATACCAGAAAGGGATCAGAGCCTGGCTACTGGTTAAGCTTCAAGCTTCCCCTCAACCCCCTTCTGCTACATTGTGTAGAAAGCTCTCTTAACTGTACCAGATTTACAATTATTATAAAGCAGTGGTTATCAAAACCATTTGATACTGGCTAAGAAATGCAATAGCTGACCAGTGGAATAGGTTAACTTCACAAAACTCAGTAGTAAATGATTATAGTAATCTAGTGTTTGATAAACCGCAAGATTCCAGCTTCTGGGATAAGAACTCATTGTTTGACAAAAATTTCTGGGACAAAAAGAAATTAGTATGGCAGAAACTGGGCACTGACCCACACCTAACACTGTATACCAAGATAAGGTCAAAATGGCTTCATGATTTAGACATAGTGATACTATAAGAGAATTAGAAAAACAAAGGATAGTCTACCTCTCAGAGCTATAAAGAAGGGAGGAATTTGTAGCCAAAGAAGGACTAGAGTACATTATGGAATACAAAATGGATAATTTTGATTATATTAAGTTAAAAAAGGTTTTTGCACAAACAAAACCAATACAGACAAAATTAGAAGGGAAGCAATAAATTGGGAAAAATTTTATACATCCAAGGGTTCTGATAAAGGCCTTATTTTTAAAATATATAAAGAATTGGCTCAAATTTATAAGAATTCAAGCCATTCTCCAATTAATAAATGATCAAAGGATATGAACAGATAATTTTCAGATGAAGAAATTAAAATCATTTATAGTCATATGAAAAAATGCTATAAATCATTATTGATCAGAGAAATGCAAATTAAGACAACTCTGAGGTACTGCCCTCAGACTGGTTAAGATGGCAGGAAAAGATAATGGTTAATATTGGAGGGGATGTGGGAAAGCTGGGACATTAATATATTGTTGGTGGAGTTGTGAACTGATCCAACCATTCTGGAAAGCTGTGAAGATGGTGTATTTTAAAATCAGCAGGAGTCAGGAATTCAGGTTAGGGGAAAATCGTCAGTCTTTATTCTCAGTGAAGAAGGATCAGAGGTGGAAGATAATCGGCGATAGCAATGTGTGCAGCTGAGTCAAGAAGCTAGCTAGATCAGCAGCCACACAACCAGCAGCTAGGAGAATGGAACCACGGTCAATCTCTCCCAGCTTCTCTTCCTGTCTCTCTGTCTCCACCCACCAAAATCGTCATTTCCTATACAACACATCAGGACTTGCACAGAGAGTGGGCAGGGACCATTCTTTATCCAATCATGTATATTAATAGAGTATAGTCCAATTACTATTTAGCCTCATGTACTTGGGACCTCAGTGCATCAACTCAAACCTCAGCCCATTACATCTCCTGCTTTCTTTTATTTTAGAACACAGGTGGTCATGCCATCCCTGACTCCTCAGGGAAATCAGAGCCCCCAAGGGGAGGTGATCACAGCCTCCCTAACTTCTCAGGGAAGGAGGTGAAAGCACTGAAAAGGAGGTGATCACAGCCTCCCTGACTTCTCAGGAAGGGAGATGAAAAGCACCAAAGGGAAGTGGGGGTTGCTAGCGGGTTTCTGGGCTGAAGGGTCTTATTATGCACAAACCCATCAGCATGGGAGGTATTACACAAGCACATAGCAATAACGCAGAGGCTATTAGGGATGACTCTCCCCACAGTCAGTGCAGGCTCGATGTGGTGTAACAAACATGAATTGTACACGCAAGTAGCGGAATAGCAAACAATATAAATCAACATGGTGTTGGAAAAGATCACCAGAAGTCCTAGAAGGAGGGTATGTAGACAACAGTCACACATACACCTTCTTCAGCAGCCAAGAGATAGTCCAAAACCAATCTATTGTCCATTGCTTCACATGTCAGGGAATCCAATGATCCCCTGAGTTTTTGAAGTCCTGCAAAAGTCTTTTTATGTGTTAGGGAATCCAATGATTCCAGCAGATTTTGAAGTCCTGTAACAGTCTTATCATTTCTCAGAAAATCCAATGATTCCTGAGAGTTTTCAAGTCCTATGTCTCAGAGAATCCAATGATTCCTGAGGGTTTTCAAGTCCTATGTCTCAGAGAATCCAATGATTCCTGAGGGTTTTCAAGTCCTATGTCTCAGAGAATCCAATGATTCCTGAGGGTTTTGAAGTCCTACAACAATCTTATGTCTCAGAGAATCCAATGATTCCTGAGGGTTTTGAAGTCCAACAATCTTTGATGTCCATGAGTCAAACGCCATAACTACCACGCTCTTTCAATGGTGAGCACAATCAGCAACGTTAGAACCATCCGATATTTCTTGGGTCTTCTCCTTTGTTTCAAGGGTCTGCTCTGTCTCTCTGCGATGGACAAGGCGGATATGGCTCGTTGGCACCCATCTGATTCCTTTTCCACCTGCAGAGATACAAGCAAACCCTCTCCCCAAAGCAGTTAGCCTATCTGGTCCTTTCCATTCACCACTTTCTGGGTCTCTCCACATCACCTGGCGATTATCTAAAGATAGTGGAGCTGCTCGCACTGGACACTGACCTTCCAGTGGGTTATAAAACCTATCTGCCGGAGCCAGTGCATCTTTGTCAAAAATCAAGAAGTTAATAGTATAAAGGGCTAGATTTAGAAGTTCTCTAGGGTTACCTGTGGCTCCCCCTTTCTTTTGTTTTTGGAGGAGCGTCTAATATCTCTGTTTCTCCACTATCGTGTCCTTGAGGATTAAAAGGTATGCCCGTGGTGTGTAAATTCTTATACTGTGCACAAAAGTGTGCAAAATGTTTTGAAGTATAAGCAGGACCATTATCTGTTTTTATTGCTTGTGGCACACCCATAATGGCAAATGCTTGTATGAGGAATTCAGTGACCACTCAGGCTGTCTCTTTTGCTGCTGGTATTGCAAAAATGAATCCCGAAAAGGTGTCTACCACAACGTGGATTAAAGACAGACCACCAAAAGATTTATAATGGGTCACATCCATTTGCCAGATTTCATTGGGTCTCAAACCACGAGGGTTCTTCCCTGGAGGCAGTGTTGGAGCGTGGAAAGGAAGGCAAGCCGTACAGGCTTTTACTATGCTCCTGGCTTCCTCTCTTGTTATTCCAAATTGTAAACGTAAAGCTCGAGCAGCTTGATGATATTTAGAATGAGATGCCTGGGCTTCTTGGAACAAAGGGGTATTGACCAACATAGTTAGAAGGCTATCTGCCTTTGAATTGCCATCAAATATGGGACCTGGAAGTCCACTATGAGAATGGACATGTAATATATAGATCTTACCTGTATGCTTTCTCACTTGCTCTTGAAGTTTCTTAAAGAGCTGATATATATTAGAGGCTGCAAATTTTATTTGGGCTGTGGCAATTCTTTGTACCACACCTACTGAATAGGCCAAATCAGATATTATATTTATGTCTCCTGGATAATAAGTAAGAGCTAGAATGATCGTGTACAATTCATTCTGCTGAGTGGACTGAAAAGGAGTTCTGACTACTCTCTTTATAGTTAGATCATGAGAGTACACAGCACAAATATTATGTTTGGATGCATCCGTGAAGATAGTTGGTCCTTTAAGAGGAACTTTTTCTTCAAGAATCCATCGCCAATTATGTAATAGTCTAGTTATCTTTAATGGAGACCCATGTATAAAATTTGGAGCCATGGCTAACAAAATTTGCCACTCCGGGATGGTCTCACAACACACATTAATTTGTGTATTGGTATAAAAGGTGTATATCTTGTCAGGTCTTGTCCCAGATAATTGTATTCCTCACTTAGTGGCCTTTAATAAAATTCTAGCCACAAGCACTGGGTAGAGTCAGTAGAGCATGAGACTCTTAATCTCAGGGTCGTGGGTTCGAGCTCCACGTTGGGCGCCAAATGTGAAGATCGCATATTTTAAAATCAGCAGGAGTCAGGAATTCAGGTTAGGGGAAAATCGTCAGTCTTTATTCTCAGTGAAGAAGGATCAGAGGTGGAAGATAATCGGCGATAGCAATGTGTGCAGCTGAGTCAAGAAGCTAGCTAGATCAGCAGCCACACAACTAGCAGCTAGGAGAATGGAACCACGGTCAATCTCTCCCAGCTTCTCTTCCTGTCTCTCTGTCTCCACCCACCAAAATCGTCATTTCCTATACAACACATCAGGACTTGCACAGAGAGTGGGCAGGGACCATTCTTTATCCAATCATGTATATTAATAGAGTATAGTCCAATTACTATTTAGCCTCATGTACTTGGGACCTCAGTGCATCAACTCAAACCTCAGCCCATTACAGAAAGCAATTTGGAACTATGTCCAAAGGGCTATCAAACTGTGAATACTCTTTATATCTTTACTAGGTCTATATCCCAAAGAAATTTAAAAAAAGGGAAAAGGTCCTATGTGTACAAAAATGTTTGTAGTAGCCCTTTTAGTAGTGGCAAGAAACTGAAAACTGAGTGGATGCCCATCAGTTGAGGAATGGCTGAATAAGTAATGGTGTATGAATGTTACGGAATACCACTGTTCTATAAGAAACGGTTAACAGGATGATTTAAGAAAGGCTTGGAAAGATGTACATGTACTAATACAAAGTGAAGTGAGTAGAACCAGAAGAACATTGTGTACAATCAGCAACAGCAAAATTATATGATGATCAATTCTGACAGATGTGACTCTTTCCAACAGCAAATTGGTGATTCAGGACAGTTCCAATGGTCTTGTGATGAACAGAGTCATCTGCACCCCAAGAGAGGACTGTGGAGACTGAGTGTGAATGGCAACATAATATTTTCACTTTTTTTATTGTTGTCTGCTTGCATTTTGTTTTCTTTCTCATTTTTTTCCTTTTTGATCTGATTTTTGTTGAGCAGAATGATAATTATGGAAATATGTATAGAAGAATTGCTCATGTTTAATATATACTAGATTACTTGCCATTTAGGGGAGAGGGTGGAGAGAAGGGAGGGAAAAAATTTGGAACACAAGATTTTATATGGATGGATGTTGAAAATTATCCATGCACATGTTTTGAAAATAAAAAATTTTGATAAAAAAAATAAAAAAGGCTCGCCTTAAAGAGAGGACGCATGGGTTCAAGTCCTATCACTAACACATCCTGGTTGAAAAAACTTGAGTAAGTTCATTTAACCTTCCAGGGCCCTCTGAAGTTCTAAGTTTCAGATGATTTGCTAAACTACAAGGGTAAAGGGAATTTCCTATGACAATAAAAATTCAGGTCAAGGCCATGTTTTGCAGAGATGACAAAGACTGCTAGATACTGCCATAGGAAAATGGGACAGATTTCTATTTCTTGGGGGAATTACTAATCAAATCCAGTCAAAAGTCAAAATCTGAATCAACAGATCAAAGCCATATATGGAGAACTGGAGAATGGAATCCAGAAGCTAAAGTGGACATGATCTGGGGTCCAGGAAGTATCTCTTTGGATGTGGACCCAATGTTAGAGGTAGTTTTTACTATTTTTAGTTTTTACTATTTACTAAGAACCTTTTGGTTCTTAAAGGGGTCTTGATCATTTTGGCTTTTGGCTTCTATCTAGGTATGGTAGAAACAATAATTATCTGGGAAATGAGTTGTCTACTGCTGCATTTGTAATGGGCACACAATTCCCTCAAGTGACAGCTACTGGAAGGAAAGTTCTCATAGAAAGGATCTATTATCAAAAAATGAGGTCTGACAAACTGTCTTCCTTGAATATGGTTCTTGGGACAAAGCAATAGAGACACTGCAGTGAAAACAGTTCAAATTGGCTTTAGTTCTGCCTTTTATAAACTTGCTCTGTGCAGTTTTCTAGATGCTCACTAGGGAACACTCCTTAAGCTACTAGGTCTCTGGTGCATGTGTGAGATAGCCTTCCTAAAAACTGCAGTATCTCCACTGATCACCAGATGGCGATCAGCTTACATACATTTAAGATGCTCTCTAGGTTTTTTTTTTTTTTTTTTTTTTAAATTATATAACTTTTTATTGACAAAACACATGTGTGGGTGATTTTTCAATATTGACCCTTGCAAACACTTTTGTTTTAACTTTTCCCCTCCTTCTCTCCATCCCCTCCCCTAGATGGCAGGCAGTCCCATATATGGTGAACATGTTAAAGTATATCTTAAATTCAATATATGTGTACATATTTATACAGTTATCTTGTTGAAAAAGAAAAATCGAATTTAGAAAGAAGGTAAAAATAACCTGGGAAGAAAAACAAAAATGGAAGCAAACAATAACAGAAAGGGTGTAAATGCTGTGTTGTGGTCCACTCTCATTTCCCAGTGTTCTTTCACTGGGTGTAGCTGGTTCTGTTCATTACTGATCAATTGGAATTGATAAGGCACAATAGGGGAAATCAAGGGAGAAGCTATGAGAAAAATATTCTTCCCCTCCAACTTGCCAGCCTTGTAGGAGTCATCATAGTTGCCAGTATTGGGACTCAAGATTCTTCTGGAATGCCTCCCTTGTGAAGGTCTTTGGCAGTATGGGTGGACAATTAGAGACTCTAATTATAGCAACAGTGATAGTAACAGACCCAGCCAACGCCATCATCTCATGGATGTTGTTGAGACAACAAGTCTCAGTTTTGTAATACTGGCTTCTCTATCCTTATGGCTCTAATATTATTCAAAAAGCCTGGTCTCTGAAACTGCCACCCTCAAATGCTAATCAGGAAATCCAAATCTCAAGGGCAAGTCAGCCAATTTTAGACATTAGTGTTATTGATCTTATGTCCCCTCATTCTATCAAATAATTTCCTGTTCCAAAGTATCTTTGTGGAAGTTCAGTGACCTTATATCCTCACAGAGATGAAATGATATTGCAAAAACACTGATTGCAATAGTATTTCAGAGGAGTGACCACAGTACTTGATATCTGTGATACGATCTTCCCCATTTAATTAAAAATCCATTCAACAATTGAACAAAGAAATTTAATACTGACTATATGGAGGCTTTATACTAGGTATTTTCGGTTTCAATACAAAATTAAAATAGCCATTTCCTTCTCCTTTCATAAGCATACTGCTGGAGAGCAGGGAGAAGACAACATGTACACAGATTAGTAAGTATACAAAAATTCAAGGAAAGAAATAACATTTGAATTTGTTATAATTAAAATCAATCAGCACAACCCAATAAGTTACATGGTCATCTCTAATGATTATTTAGAATATAGGATCTTTTAAGGTTCAGAGTTTAGCACAAAGTTTTGCTTAGATTTTGATTTTTCTTTGCTCTTCTATTCATTTAACTCTGGTATAAGGATTCTTTATAATGTTTTTCTGGTTATTCTCTTTTGATTTTGCATTATGTCATAGAAGTTTTTTCATGTTTCTCTATATTCACCATAGTCTTTTTTCTTATGGGACAATAAATATAGGTATTTCTCAGCCTTTGTGTATCTATTTTGTTTCTAGTTCCTTACTATAAATATTTTAGTCATATAAATATGTGTGGTCACTATTTTTATTCCAGGCTTTTTTGAAATGTATGCCTAATAGCATAATCATATTCAAAAATTCTTATCCTAATTTTGAATTGCTTTCCATAATAGTTGGAGAAATTCACAGCTTCATCAATAGTATGTTGATAGATACCTTCCACAATCTTTGCCAACAATTAGCATATTTGCTAATTTGCTGGGTATGAAGTAAAATTTCAGAGTTATATTTCTTATTATTAATGATTTGGAAAAATCTTTTACATGGATGTCAATAACTTTTAATTTTTCTTTAGAAAACTATTTGTTATGTTACCTAGTGAGAAATAGCTCTTGTTCTTATATATTTGTGTTCATTTACTACAAATCTTGAAAATCAGATGCTTATTATTATTGCCAGACACTTGATGTAGATTCTTCCTCCTCCCACCTCCATTTACCATTTTGGTGGAAGATAATTTAGAGATTAACAAATCCACTTAATAGATAAGAAACTTGAGGCCCAGAAAGGTGTGATATTTACTCAAGGTCATATAAATATTAAATAGTAAGTAGCAGAGTGGGATTCAAATACAGGTCCCCTAACTTAATCCATTTTCAGTGTAATGAACCTGAGTTAAAATTCAGCTCACATACTTTCTAGTTGTGTGACCTAGACAAGTCACTTAATACCTGTCAGCCTCAGTTTTCCCCTATGTAAAATGGGAATAATTGAATCATCTATGTGAACCAAGATGTCAGAGTAGAGGAGGCAATACAGTCAAGCTCTTCCAACATTATCCTCCAAAGAACCTTAAAATAGTTCATCAAATTGAATTCTGAAGTGACAGAGCCAACAAAAAGAGTGAAACATTTTTTCATCCCACTTTAGGAAGAAAAGGTCTTTCATACTGAGTTGGGGACTAACTTAGAATATAGATGGCAGCTAGATCCATAGTAGCAATGTCAGACGCTCTTAGCTCAGAGATAGTAAGGGGACTGGACAATTGGTCAGAAAGAGATTGCAGTGAACCCCATGCTAGCATTAGGTGAGGAACAAGTTGCTGTTTGGTAACTCCACTGCTCATATACATTTCTGGGTCACAGTTCTGGTGTATAGAGGAGGACTTTTGACTATAAGAGAGCAGGGGTCCTGGAGAGCAATAGCAATTGTGGCAGCAAAAGATCAAGGGACCTTCCTGGCACACACTGGGAGAAGAGTGAACACAGCTCTCCCTGGATTACATCCCCTTGGAAGCAACAAAAACTTTCAATTCCCCAGATCTAGCTCCGAAAAATCTGAAACTTGGCACAATACTTCCATTCCAAAGTAAGCAAAGCCCAACTTTAACAAACTATTGAAATTCAAGAAGTGGATTATAAGCAGTAACAACAAAAAAAGAATGTGACCATAAAAAACCAATATGATGAAAGGGAAGATCAAGATACAAACTCAGAAGAAGACAACAATGTAACAAGAGCTCCAAGCAAAGTCTCAAAAAAATATGTTCATCTAACCCAAAGCCAGCTATAATTCCTAGAAGAGTTAAGAAAAGAGATGAGGAAAAATTGGAAAAAGAAATGACAGATATAAGAATATTATGAAAATATAATTAACAACCTGGTAAAAGAGTCACAAACATCCTGAAGAAAATAACACCTTAATAAAACAGAATTGGCTTAAAGGTAAAAGGGGCACAACAAAAATTTACTGAAAAAAAGAACTCTAAAAAGCAAAATAGGCCAAATGCAAAAGCTCACCAAGAGAAATAATTTCTTATAAATTAAAATTGGCAAGTGAAAGTTAATGATTCCATGAGACTTCAAGAAATAGTAAAACAAAGTCAAAAGGATGAAAAAATAGAAGAAAACGTGAAATATCAAAACAACTGACCTGGAAAATAGATCCAGGAGAGATAATTTTAGCATTAGTGGACTACCTGAAATCTGTGATAAAAAAGAGCCAAAACATTATATTTCAAAAAATTCTAAAGGAAAACAGTTTTGATATTTTAAACCTAGAAGGCAAAATAGAAATAGAAAGGACCCATCAATCATCATCTCAAAATGATCCCCCAAATCAAAACTCCCATAAATATTATAGCCAAATTCCAGAATTTCCAGAACAAGAAGAGAATATTGTAAGCAGCCAGAAAGAAACAATTTAAATATCATGGAGTCACAGTCAGAAACACACAAGATTTAGCAGCTTCCACATTAAAAAGGTAGAGGACTTAGAATATGACATTTCAAAGGGCAAAGGAGGAAATAGAATTGCAGATAATAACTATACAGCAAAACTGAGTATAATGCTTCAAGAAGAAAAAATGTAAATTTTATGAAATAGAAGGCTTTCAAGCATTCCTGATAAAAAAAGACCAAGCTGAATAAAAAATCTGACATTCAAACACATGCTTTGAGAAGCATAAAATAGAAAATATGAAAGATTAATCATAAGGGGTTCAATTAAAGTTAAAATGTTTACATTCCTATATGGGCATTTGATACATATAACTCCTAAAAAAACTTTATCATTACTAATTTAGAATTAGAAGGAGTCTACGTAGACAGAGCACAAGAGTATGAATCAATTATATTAAGATGACCTCCAAAAAAAGTAGGGATGAAAAAGAGAGATACCCTGGAAAAAGGGGGAATGGAGAGGTAGAACAAGAAATTATTTCACATAAAAGAGGCATACAAAGAACAGTTTTTAAAATGGAGGGAAAAATGGAGGAGAAAGCAGGCAACATTTGAACCTCATTCTCATCTGAACTGATGTATATGTGTATATGTATACATGCACATATGTTATATATATGTATGCACACACATATATACATATAAATGTGTTAGTATGTGTGTTTGTGTGTGTATATGTACACACACTTACTTGAATTTATCTTCCCCAAAAAGGGGGAAAGAGATAAGAGAAAGGAGATGGGTGACAAGCGGAAGAATGTATTAAGGGAGAAAGATGTCAGAAGCAAAACATTTTTATAATAGCTTTTTATTTTCAAAATACATGCAAAGATATTCATCCTTTCAACATTCACCCTTGCCAAAACTTGTGTTACAAATTTTTCTCCTTCACTTCCCCTTCTCTCCTCCCCTATACAGCAAGCAATCCAATATATGTTAAATGTGCAGTTCTTCTATACACACTTCTACATATATCATGCTGCACAAGAAAAATCATATCAAAAAAGAAAAAATGAGAAAGAAAAAAGCGCGCAAACAATAACAAAAAAGGGTGAAAGTACTATGTTGTGATCCATATTCAAATCCCACCCCCCAGTCCTCTTTTATGCAGATGATTCTTTCTATCACAAATCTAAATTGGAATTGTCTTGAAGCTCATTGTTGAAAAGAGCCATGTCCTTAAAAGTTGATCATCATCACATAATCTTGTTGTTCCTTTGTACAATGTTCTCTTGATTTTACTTGACATCAGTGCATGCAAGTCTCTTCAGGTCTTTCTGAAATCACCCAGCTGATCATTTCTTATAATAACATTCACAAATCATAACTTATTCAGTCATTTCCCAACTTATGGGCGTTTACTCAGTTTCTACTTCCTTGCCACTCACTATAAAAAGGGCTACAACAAACATTTTTGCAAATGTGGGTCCTTGTCCCCTTTTTATGATTGATTTGGGATACAGACCCAGTAGAGACACTGCTGGATCAAAGGATAAGCACAGTTTGATAGCCCTTTGAACATTGTTCCAAATTGTTCTCCAGTGTGATTGGATCAGTTCACAACTTCACCAAGAATGTATCAGTGTTCCAGTTTTCCCACAACCCCCCCAACATTCATCATTATATTTTTCTGTCATCTTAGCCAATCTGAGAGATGCGTAGTGGTATCTCAGAGTTGTCTTAATTTGCATTTCTCTGATCAATGGGGATTTAGAGTGCCTTTTCATATGACTAAAAATGGCTGTAATTTCACTTGAAAAAGTCTGTTCATATAATTTTACCATTTATTAATTAGAGAATGACTTGTATTGTTATAAATTTAGGTCAATTCTCTATATATTTTAGAAATTATGCCTTTATCAGAACCCTTGGATATAAAAATTTCCCCCAGTTTTCTGCTTCCCTTGTAATCTTGTCTGCATTGATTTTGTTTGTACAAAATCTTTTTAATTTAATATAATCAAAATTATTCATTTTGCATTTTATAAAGTTCTCTAGTTCTTCTTTACAAATCTGAGAGGTAGACTATCCCTTGTTCTCCTAATTTTCTTATAGTATCACCCTTTATATCTAAATCATGGACCCATTTTGACCTTGATTTGGTATAGGGTGTTAGGTGTTGGTCAGTGCCTAGAAATTTTTGTCAAATAACGAGTTCTTAACCCAGAAATTGGAGTCTTTAGGTTTATCAAACAATAGATTAACTATAGTCACGGACTGTTGTGTCTTAGAACCTAACCAAATCCACTGATCAGCTATTGTATTTCTTAGCCAGTACCAAATGTTTTTGATGACTGCTCCTTTATGATGTAGTTTTAGATCTGGTACAGCTAGAATGACTTCTTCTGCATTTTTTTTCATTAATTTCCTTGAAACACACAACACATTTTTTGAGAAGGAACAGGAGAAAAAGAGAAAGAGAAGAATAAACAAAAGAAATTAGCATGGAGGGAAATATACAACTAGTAATCATGACTATGAATATGAATAAAAAGAATTAACCCATAAAATGAAAACATATAACAGAATGGATTAAAAACTAGAATCCAACAATAAGTTGAACATATAAAACACACAAATTAAAATGAGAGAGAATTTATTATGCTTCAGTTAAAGTTTTTTAAAAAAAAGCAGGAGTAGCAATTAGGATATCCTGATTTTTGCAAAATAAAAGCAAAAACAAATATAGATCTAATTTAAATACATAAGCAGGGGAATGATATTTTGATAAAAATAGCAGAGCCAATGAGATAATAAAAATTATAGCATATTTCTCAAATAAAGGCCTCATTTTTCAAATATGTAGGGAGTCAAATTTATAAAAAAAAGAGTCATTCTTCAATTAAACAATAAAAGAATATGAGTAGTCAGGTTTCATAAGAAAAAATAAAAGCTATTTAAAGTCATACGAAAAAATGCTCTAAATCACTGTTGAGTAGAGACAGAGAAATTGAAATAATTCTAAGATACCACTTTACAATGATCAAATATAACAAATGCTGGAGAGAATGAAGGAAAACAAAGTACATGAATGGATTGTTGGTAAAGTAGAGAATTGCTCCAACCATGATGGAGAATCTGGAACTCTTCCCCAAATGCTACAGAACTGTATCACAAAGAGGTCAAAGGAAAAGGAACAAGATCTAAATTTATACACCCCCCCCAAAAAAAAAACCCCAAACCAAACTACATCAGATCTTTTTGTGGTAGCAATGAATCAAAAACTGAGAGAATACTCATTATTTGGGGAATGGCTTCCCACTCAGAGAATAAAAACCTGATTTACAAAGGGTTGGAAATTAGGAAGTATATTGGATAAAGTATCAGGCATAAATCAGGAAGAATCATCTTTCAGATTTCAAATCTGTCCTTAAATGCTTACTAACTGTGTGATACTAGGCAAGTCACTAAACTGTGTTTGCCTTAGTTCCCTCAACTGTAAAATGGCCTGGAGAAAGAAATGACAAACTCCTTTAATACATTTACCTAGAAAACTCCAAATAGGGTTATCAAGAGTCAGATTCAAATGAATAACCACAAAATAAATAATTGGTTCCCCTCAGGCTTAATGGGTGTTCTGCTTGCCATTCTGACCAAAAACATTTGTGAATGAAGATGAGCTGGGATTTATCTACAGGATACTATTCTGGGTGATGTGGTAGGGGAAAACTTGGCTCACAATGTCCGAGAGGACTGAGACTATGCCCAATGGAAAGAAGAAGTTCCAGACCCCTATGTAGAAGGACTAACCAACTTATACAGGAAATGTTTCCATGTCACAGATCCATGGAAGACTGATAAAAGTTCTTGGACCTAGAGTGGCATTCCAGGGTGAAAGGCAACTAAAGACTCTAGACTGTGTATTGAGCTAGAAGTTCAGAAACAAATAGTAGTTGTGATTACAGGAACAGAGTGGGAGCTCAGCTCTAGCCTCTGGTCTTTTGTTTACTTTGCAGCAGAATAACCAAGATAGGAATCCCAGATCAAAGGGGAGTTTGCAATTTTGTCATTCTGAACCCTGAAAGACTTTCTATCT
The DNA here is from genome assembly GCF_902635505.1 of Sarcophilus harrisii. Lineage (NCBI taxonomy): Eukaryota > Metazoa > Chordata > Mammalia > Dasyuromorphia > Dasyuridae > Sarcophilus > Sarcophilus harrisii. Next base: position 368,433,135 of record NC_045427.1, on the reverse strand, counting down.
GCCTAATAGTGGTTGAGTCTAGAAGCAATTTACTGGAAATTCCTGACAAAGGGCAAAACAACAAGAATGTTATATAGATCCAGATCCAGGTTAGTAATTTGTAAAGCTCATATAAGGGGATGGATGATGGTCACACTTTGCTCTGGACCAGATCACTTTGGGAGTACTAAAGAATTGCAGATCTGCAGCTTGAATTGTTCTTGAGATCTTGGAATGACAGAAAACTTAATATCCTAAAAAAGCAATAGGAGGGCGCAATAAAATAAATCAGATTCAGGAGGACAGAAGTTCAATTGAGATATTCCCTGTCAGAAGTACTTGAAGACTTAGAATCAAAATAAAATCTGAAATAAAGAAGTTGAATGAGTGAGCAAAAAAAAAAATTCTACTGTAAAGAACTATTATGATGATAGTAAGAGACAAACCCAGTAGAGAGTGAGTCTAAAACATATATGTACAAGTAAAGCCTAAAAGAAAATGCTTGATCATGAGGCCATCAAGAATTATAGAAAAGATGAAATAAAAGCTAAAAACAATAAACCCCAGAGAAACAAATAAATCCTCAAAGTAAAATGATCTTAAAAACCAAATTATAACATTAGAAGAAAGCATAGGAGAAGAAACAGAGCTATAGCAGAATGATTTGGAAAGAGAACTAATAGCTTAGAACAAGACTGGATATTGTTTACTAGAAGGGTGAAAAGGACCCCCTTATGGAGCTAAGGCAAGATCCTCCTGTCTTTATTCTTTTCAGTTATTTTTATTTTTATCATTTATTTATCACTGATTTATTCTTATCAGTTCTTTATTAAACTGTTTCCCCTTTGAGTGCAACCTTATGTGGTGAGAACATAAGCCTGACTCTTACACTGTTTGAGTAATGTGGAATTACTATTCATAAAAGTAGCTATTCCCAATTATTTTCTGATCTTTACCTAGGATTAAACAGCAAAAAAGAAGTCTATTTCTACTTTTCTTATCTTGAAGTTTTTAGATTCATACCTGACAGAAGTTTATGCTATTATAGACATATCCAATTTCTTGTAAAGTAAATCTCTGTGAGCAATAATAATAACATTTTTTTCATCTTATTTCATCATTTCTGCTTTAAGAAGTTATGATGAAATAAGATGAAAAAATATTTTAAAAACTCATATTCTGCCTCCAGAGACCCCAAGAAAACCTCAACAGAGAACATTACATTTTAGAGAGAACATTACATTTTGGTGCCGAGGCAGCCTTTGTTTTAGTTGAGTAATCACCACAAGTACAGCCAGGTGTTAAAGTCCAAATCCTTTATTGTCTCCTTGAAAGTCTTGTCTCCTTTCCTGGGACCCGGTTAGTTTTCTTAGAAGTCTATCTCTCTCCTTGGTTCCGAGAGCTTGAGCTCCTGCCTGCCTTTTCTGGCTTCTGAATCTCCCCTAATCCAAATTTTTGTGCTTCAGCCTCCAGCCACCATAAAAGGTGAATGATGAAATGAATCTGTCTCAGCCTCGGAGAGCTTCTAGTCCACCTGTCCCTTCTGGCCGTGAGAGCTTCTAGCTTATATGTTTCACGCTGAGTATACACCGATCATTATATCACTAGGAAACTATTATTTGTTGTAGGATTAAATCAATGCTAAACTAGATTTAACCATTGTCTCCTCAATTCCACTTATTACCTTGTTTCAAGTTCTGGCCCATAACATCTCCTTGTAGGATTAAATCAATCATACTGAACCATGCTAAATTAGATAACTATTTTCTCTATCAATTCCACTGACTTAGCACCTTGTAAGAATCCTTTGTTTCAAGTTCAGAGTTCTGGCCCATAACAGTTGCCTAGGTGGACAAAGCAGATGAAACTTAGTCCATGAACTGACTTGAAAAACCTTAAGTGCCTGTATTGATTACAGGACATCCTTTTCTTTTTCTCCAGTCCATATTTTAGTCAGGTATAGTATGAACATAGGTTGGGGAGAAAGAAGAGAGGTTGATTATAACTGAAACAATAAGAAAACATTATTTAAACTTCCTTTTATAAGTTAAATAGTACTGCTTGAGTTGTTTTATCTATAAGGCAAATTGAGAATGGCACAAATGTGAAGTGAACAGCTCCTTAACCTGACATGATGTCCTTCTATAAATATACCGATTGATTTTTACTGGTATCAGTTGTTTTTGAATGTATTTGTAATTTTTTTCTAATATTTCAGATGAATAGTAATTTTCCTCATAAAAAGCAGATATTATCATGATTACTGCAAGTTTTTGAAATATTTTAGGTCTCAGATTGGGTATCCTCCATCTGTCAGTGACATTCATTTTTTTCAGCACAAGGTATCAGAGAAATTACAAGATTTTGGAGATACAATAACATTCTTATTACCTATGTCAATATGAGCCTGCAGGGGCCAAATGTAATTCTTAAAAAATTAACATAGCTAATATTTGTACTGATATTGGACTTAAGTGGCCTGATGCTCCCCTTGTCATCTCATATAGATTGAAAATACTGTGAACAGACAAACATAATTCTTATGAATCCTACTCCCTCACCAAACAAGTCTCTACTTATATAGATAAAATTGTGCTATTTATGATTAATTGGTAATGAAATGGAACAAGTCTGCTTACCCATGAGTATTAGAAATTCTGTTCCAGCCATTTGGCACAAATTACTGGACTCATTAGTAAGAAGACTGCTTTTCAACCCCACTGAAGGAGTTTCTATCAGTTCTAGCTGCTCATCATTGTTATCCAGTATCAGAACACTCAATATTAAGCAAAGGAATCTTTTAAGTGGAATATCAGCCATTCCTTTTATGTATATTGCCTGAACATTTACCCTTGGAATGAACAGGAAGGAAAGAACAGCTCCTTAGGACTAAGGTAAAAGCCATAGATTGGACACAGCAGCCTATGTTCATATCATTTGGAACCTGTATTCCTATACCATGAACAAGAAAAGCTGGCCCATGTTCTCCACAACTCTTGATGTGGGTATATCACCCTATGTCCTACTGGCCTCTTTCTTCAATCATGTCCTTTGCCTGCAAGTTTCTCCTGTACTATGATATAAAAACCAAAACTTGCTACTGGGGTTATTGTGGTAGAAATAAGGGATGTGTAACAGGAAAGGCAATTGTTTGGGTTAGCTTTTCTTATAACCTTGCACTATTAACTTGTACTATTCTGGATACCTATTGTTTGAACAGTAAGGAAGATAGCAAAAAAGGAAAGGGGCTGCAACACAAAGTCAGAGACAATAGACAAAATTCAGTTGCTTCAGTATCATTGCTATCCACAATTTCTTCCTTTGAAACTATTAATAGCCTCATAACTTTTTTAAGAAAACATTTTCTAATTCAGAATTAGTCTAACGGAAACTTACGGAATAGATAATAGGAAACATACATACAGAACACATGCAGAATAAATAAAACAGTAAAATCACAATAGTTTGAACACAGAAATTCAATATAGCTATATTGTTAGAAGTGTTAAGTTCCTTGGCAATTTCCATGATGTAGTCCTTCAGGTGTCTGTCCGTGGTCATTTGTGGAGCCTTCTCTAGGTAATGCTGTTAAAGTCTATTAGTGATAAGATAGTATATTTTAATAAAATGTAATCAAATTAAATCATGTTGGCTTTCCAGCAATTATTCTATAGTATATTATTTTATTGTGGATAAAATAGTTGTATTCTAAGGTATATTTTATTGCTACAACAGTCTAAAACTCCTGAAGCCTTTGGTTTGAGAAAGTGTGAACAAATTTTTCATTTATTTATATATTTTTAGTTTGGCAGAACAACTTTCTCTCTCTCTCTCTCTCTCTCTCGTAAATAGCTTGCTGGGTAATGGAAAGCAGAAAATATTTAGAAATGATGGACATAATGTAAGAAGAATATCAAACATTTTGTATGTATATTCATGTTTTTAACACATTGCCTTATGAATCATATTTGGAGAGAAAAATCAAAAGGGAAACACAATGAAAGAGAAAAAAAAAACAGGGGAAAAGTGGATATAGCATCTGTTGACTTACATTCACTCTTCATATTTCTTTCTCTGGATGCAGATGGAATTTTCCATCCAAAATTTCTTGGAATTGTCATGGCTCACTGAACCTCTAAGAAGAACCAGGTCTTTTACAATTGATCAATATGCAACACTGCGGTTACTGTGTACAATGTATTTTTGATTCTGTTTGTTTCACTCAACATCAGTTCATGCAAATATTTCCAGGCCTTTCTAATATCAGCTTATTCATCATTTTTCAATTGTTTGCTGCCACCAAAAAAGCTACTAAAAACATTTTTGCACATTTGTGTCCTTTCCTCTTTTTTTATGGTTTGTTATGATGCAGACCCAGTAGTGGCACTGCTGGATCAAAGGATGTGCACAGTTTTATAGTCCTTTGGGCATAGTACCAAATTGCTCTCCATAATAGTTGGATCATTTCACAACTCCACCAATAATGCATTAATGTTCCAGTTTTCTCATATTTCTTCCAACATTTATCATTGTCTTTTCCTGTCATCTCAGCCAATCTGAGAGGTAGGAGGTGGTATCTCAGAGCTGTTTTAATTTGCATTTCTCTAATCAATACTGATATAGATTATTTTTTAATATAATTATAAGATGGTTTTAATTTTTTCATCTGAAAATTGCCTGTGTTCATATCCTTTGATCATTTATCAATTGGGTAATGACTTGTAATTTTTTAAAAGTTGACATAGTTCTTTATATATTTTAGAAATGAAGCCTTTATCATAAATACTGGCTATAAGAATTTTTCCCCAGGTTTGTGCATCCCTTGTAATCTTGGTTGTGTTGGTTTTGTTTATGCAAATATTTTTAATTAATTTAAATTATTACATTATTAAATGTAAATTGTTACATTATTGAAGTTAGTCCATTTTGCATTTCACAATGTTTTCTGGTTCTTCTTTGGCCATAATTTCCTTCTTTCTCCAAAGATTTGATAGGTAAACTATCCCTTGTTCTCCTAATTTGATAATGGTAACCACCTTTTGTGCCCAAATCATGTACCCACTTTGACCTTATTTTATTAGGGATATGAAATGTAAGTCTATGCTGAGTTTCTGACATATTATTTTCTAGTTTTCCCAGAAAATTTTGTCAAATAGTGAGTTCTTATCCAAGAAGCTGGAATTTTGGAGTTTACCAAGTACTAAATTACTGTAGTTATTGATTATTGTGCCATGTGTATTTAATCTATTCCACAGATGCACCACTCTATTTCTTAGTTATTACCACATGTTTTTGATGACTGCTGCTTTATAATAGAGTTTTAGATCTGTACTGCTAGGCTACTGCCCTTTGAAATTTTTTCATTGATTGTCTTGATAATCTTGACCTTTTGTTCTTCCAGGTGAATTTTGTTATTTTTTCTAGCTTTATAAAATACATATTTTTGGCAGTTTGATTGGTATGGCACAGAAAAAGTAGAACAATTTAAGTAGAATTGTAATTTTATTATATTAGCTAAAGCTACCCATGAGGAACTGATATTTTCCCAATTGTTTAGATTTGATGTTATTTGTGTGAAAAGTGTTGTGTAATTAAATTGTGTTCATATAGTGCCTGGGTTTGTTTTGGCACGTAGATACCCAAATAATTTATTTTGTCTACAGCTATTTCAAATGGAATTTCTTTTTCTATCTCTTGTTGCTGAACTTTATTAGTAATATATAGAAATGCTAATGGTTTGTGTGGGTTTATTTTCTATCCTGCAACTGTGCTAAAGCTGTTGATTTTCTCAAGTAGGTTTTTGGATGATTCTATTGGACTCTTTAAGTCCTCAAAGAGTGATAGTTTTATCTCCTTATTGCCTATTCTAATACCTTTAGTTTCTTTTTCTTTTCTTATTACTAAACCCAACATTTCTAGTACAATATCGAATAATTGTGGTGGTAATAGGCATCCTTGTTTCATCCTTTATCTTATTGGGAATGCCTCTAGTTTCTCTTCATTACAAATAATTCTTGCTGATGATTTTACATCATTTAAATGCTTATCATTTAAATGAAAACTCCTGGGTACGGAGCCAAGATGACAGAGTAGACATCTTTACTTGAGCTCCTCCTAGTGTTCCTCAGATCAACACTGGAGTCTCTGAACTGCTTTTGGAGTGGAACCTCCCTCCCCTCCCCGCCCCCCCAACAAATATTTGGAGTATAACAAATTTCCAGAAGAAGATATTTTGTAAGAACTTCAGAAAATGTCTGTTTCAATTGAGCAGGGAGAGAGCTGTCTAGTGCAGAGGCAGCATAGAGAGCCTGGGCAGGAAGCCAGGGTGTGCAGCATCAGCACATGAGGGAATCTACTGTGAGGCTCTTAGACTACTCTATCCTAGTTACAAGCCAGTGGTGCAGCAGATTAGCTGTGAAACATGCAAAGTAAATACAAAAAGCAAAAACTGAGTCTCTGAATTCCAGAAAACACAGGAGCCGGCCATGTCTACTCAGCACCTGAAGTCAGTCAGCAGCATTCATCCCAGGACAACCTAAAGTAACTATCATCCTTTGCCGTAGGAGCAGTACTCAGCCTTAAAAAAGATTGGCTAAGATGACAGGAAAAGATAATGATGAATATTAGAGGGGATTTAGTAAAACTGGGACACTAATACATTGTTGGTGGAGTTGTGAACTGATCCAACTATTTTGGAGTACAATTTGAAACTATGCCCAAAGGGCTATCAAAATGTCAAAGTCCTTTGATTCAACAGTGTTTATACTGGTATTACCTCCCAAAGATAAAGATAAAGGAGGGAAAGGGTGCCACATGTGTAAAAATGTTTGAGGCAGCTCTTTTTTTTTTTTTTTAAATAACTTTTTATTCACAGAACCCATGCCAGGGTAATTTTTTACAACAGTATCCCTTGCACTCACTTCTGTTCCGATTTTTCCCCTCCCTCCCTCCACCCCCTCCCCAAGATGGCAAGCAGTCCTATACATGTTAAATAGGTTACAGTATATCTTAGATACAATATATGTGTGCAGAACCGAACAGTTCTCTTGTTGCTCAGGGAGAATTGGATTCAGTCAATATAAATAACCCGGGAAGAAAAACAAAAATGCAAGCAGTTTACATTCATTTCCCAGTGTTCTTTCTTTGGAGACAGCTCTTTTTCTAGTGGCAAGAAACTGGAAACTGAGTGGATACCCATCAATTGGAGAATGGCTGAACAAGTTATGGTATATGAACATTATGGATTATTATTGTTCTATAAGAAATGATAAGCAGGATAATTTCAGAGAGGCCTGGAGGGACTTATATGAACTGATGCTAAGTCAAATGAGAAGAACCAGGAGATCATTGTACATGGTAATAACAAGATTATATGAAGATCAATTCTGATGGATGTAACTTTTCAACAATGAGATAGATGATTGAGGCCAATTCCAATGATCTTGTGATAAAGAAAGCCATATACACCCAGAGAAAGGAGTGTGGGAACTAAATGTGCATCACAACACAGTATTTTCACTCTTTTTTGTTGTTTGCATGCATTTTATTTCCTTTCTCATTTTTCTTCCTTCTTTTGATTTGATTTTTTTGTACAATATGATAATTGTATAAATATGTATACATATGTTGGATTTAACATATATACGAACATATTTAATATACATTGGACTACTTGTCATATAGAGAAGGGAATAGGGGAAAGGGAGGGAAAAATTTGGAACACAATGTTGTCAGTGTTGAAAAATTATCCATGCATATGTTTTGAAAATAAAAAGCTATAATAAAAAAGAAAATTCCCTTTATTCCTATATTCTCTAGTCTTTTTTATAGGAATGGGTACTGTATTTTGACAAAAGCTTTTTCTGCATTTATTGAGATTATTATATGATTTCTGTTAGTTTTGTTACTGATTATTATATTCATAGTTTTCCTGATATTGAAGCAGCCCTGCATTCCTGGTATAAATTCTACTTTGTCATAGTGTATTATTTTGTTGTTAAATAGTTATCATCTCAACCAATATTTTGTTTTAAAATGTTGCATCAGTATTTATTAGGGAGATTGGTCTGTAATTTTCTATCTCTGTTTTGAGTCTTTCTGCTTTAGGTACAAGTACCATGTTTGTGTTATTGAAAGAATTTGGCACGATGCCTTCTTTACCTATTTTTCCAAATAGTTTATAAAGTATTGTAATTGATTGTTCTTTAAATATTAAGTAGACTTCACTTGTAAATCTGTGTGGTCCTGGAGATGTTTTCTTAGGGAGTTCATTGATGGCTTGTTCGATTTCTTTTTTCTAAAATGGGATTAAATAATTTATTTCCTCTTCTGTTCATTTGGACAATTTATATTTTTAATAAATATTCATTCATTTCAATTAGATTGTGAGATTTATTGTCAGTGAGAAAGTTTTTTAAAGATTTGGTCTGTGCATACCCATACAAACTCTTTGTACTGGTACTAATTTGGAAGGATTGAGAACAGTTTTGTACAAAGAGAAAGATTCATAAACCTGTATCTTTCCCTCTCCCTCTCCCTTCCCTCCCCCCCCCCCGGGTAATTGGGGTTAAATGATTTGCCTGAGGTCACATAGTTTGGGAGTGTTAAGTGTCTGAGATCACATTTGAACTCAGGTCCTCCTAATTTCAGGGCAGGTGCTCTATCTAATGCACCACCTAGCTGCCCCCTATCTGTAGCATTTGCAAGCATTGACATGAGACTTGGTATACTTCAAAGAAGCTGGAATGCTTGATTTTCAAATAGACTATCATACTAATAAGTTCAAAGATTATGTGTATAAAGCTAAAGTCGAAGTGTGGACAGACAATAATTAACTGAAATGTTTTGATTGCTTCCAAAATAAAAGCTTCCAACTAGAGATGGATAATATTATTTCTAGCTGATTATGAGGTTATTATGAGTAACTATACTATTGACTAGGAAAGACTAACATTGATACATATATTCTGTCCCATTAGCTGAATATATAGTTACAAATATACTGATAATTATAGAAGTTATAAAAGTGATATCTAGGAATTGAATTGCAATTTAATGGAAATATATCATAGAACTTTGAACTTTCTACCAGTATCCATGAAGTTTGTTGCAGGCTAACAACCTTCTTTAGATTATGTGACCTTGGATGATTGATGGCAAGAACAAATACAGAAAAACAATTGTAAGTAATGATATATATCAGAGTAAAGATGATGAGGACTGGGCCTCAGGAACTTGATACTTTTTTTAAAGGGTATCTTAAGATGATGACAGAATTTGAAGCTTTGACATAGAGCACTATACTAGGCTCTATAAACAAGCCCACATATGATTACAAGAAGTGTTAGAATCCTAGTGTTAACTCAATGGAATTGATACAATGCTTATTGGTTCACACATTAGAGCAAATCCTTACAAGGTGTTAAGTCACTAGTATTTATAGAAACAATGCTTGAGTTTATACCTTTGAGAATTCACACATTGGCTCACACTTTGGAGTTCACAAGTACAGGAGATAAACAGTTAACTTTGTAACTTTATGAATTCACACTTCCCATAATCCCACTCTCGAAGGAGGAGTCAACCTTTGAGTTCACACCTCTAAAAGAGCATAAAAAGGAGCTGAGTTAGTGAAGTCAGTCAGTTCAGAAGAAGCCATGAGTTGGAGTTGAGCTAGAGCCAGAAGTCACTTCGGAAGATTGACAGAGTGAGAGTTCAGTTCGGGAGATTGAGAAGCTAATCTGCAGTTGGGCAGAACCAAGATTCAGAGAGAGGCTGAAGCTAGCAACAAGAACTCTCAGAACCAAAGGAAGCTAACTAGGCTATTTTGGAAGAAATGATAAAAAACTACTTTAACACCTGGTTGTTTGGGGTGATTATTACTCTGAACTGAAAGTAAGGCTGCCTCCAGAAAACCTCCCCAAGAAACCTGCTCCCAGAGAGAACCATCTTATATCATAAAAAAGAAGAGAACACTACACGGAAGAAATTGATGCTGTCCTATGTAATCTATTTACAAAATAGTCCCAGAGAATAGTCAGAATCCCTCCAAATAATGCAACAAAACTATTGTCTACTGGGGAATCGATCAGATTTCCTGAAGATATATAGAGTTGCAAAGGAAATTATTATTTATTAAAATACATTTATCAATTTTTTTAATAGACAAAGTTCATGGAAATCCAGAGTAAGACCTCTTGGCCTAGTCTAATTCCTCTGTTTCATAAGCAAGGAAATAGAAATCAAGAGATTTCCCCCAAAATAGAATAGTGGTAAAGGTTGGACTAGAAATCATGTCTATAGGCTCTTATTGCATTGCACATTATAGGTATTCTTATTTTTTCTCTGTCTGCATGTGCATGTATGTATATATGTAAATACACATACATGTGTATACATGTAGATATATGTATACTATACATGTACATAAACACATACAGAAGGATTCAATTCCTTAATATGTTTCCCTCTATACAGGACCAAACCTGTAGTTATCTTATTTTTAAAAACCTGGCATTTTTAAAGAGATAGGAGGCAAGGGCATATGAAACAAGATATCTGTCTTTTGTCTTTAGTCTGGTTGAAATGAAAAGGAATATGTTTATGCTGAAAAGACAGGTATAACTCTGGTCTGTCTGCATATGATTCTTTTGATGAGCAGGTGGAGGCCACTTGAGAGCCTAATTGAATTTTTTGGAGTTGTTCCTACTCAGGCATTTCTAGTTTTATGAAGCCTTTGCTCATCAGTTAGTATTATCAGCCTTGACTGGATATAGCTGTTACTCATTTGTCATTTCCCTGTAGGCTCTCTTCTAGGAGAATATTCTTCCTAGTTCTTCTGGCTATCATTGGATTATTCCCAAGCCCAGCCATTTGATTAAGCCTTAGGCTTTCTGTCTGTGCCAGATGTCGAAGAAAGATAAAAAATATTTTTTTTGAGCAATGAGGAAAGATAGGAAGAAAAATGAAGGCTAGGCTTATGTGGAAGGAAAAGTGGATAATTACCAATGGAGTGTAACCTTGGGGATATGAAAATGGCTCACCAATAGCAAGAGATTCCATTACTGTAAACCTTTACAATTGCAAAGAAGTTTCACATATATTTTCTCATTTGATTCATATAACATTCCAGTGAAATATTATTATTCTCAATTTACAGATAAGAAAGTTAGCCTTAGTTGAAGTGATATACCAAAAGCCACTCAAAACTTGGACTCGATCTTAAATCTTCTGAACTTTAATCTTTCTGTACCAATTACCTTCTGGATGTCCTTTAGATACCTCAAATGAAAAATGTCCAAGATGGAACACATATTTTCTCCCAAACCCATCTCTCCTCCAAACTTGGAGTCATCCTTCACTCTTCCCTTTCCTTCACTTCTCATGTCCAATCTGCTATTAAATTTCATCATCTTCTCCCTTCTGTCCACCCACACAGCTTCTTCTCTAGTTCAGGGCCCTTATTACTTCTGCCTAAACTATCATAATAAACTTCTAATTGGTCTCCTTGCTCCAAACTCTTCCCCCTCAAATCCATTTATAGCTGCCATACTGTTATTACTATAATGTTATCTGGTCAATTCACTCCCTTGCTCAAAATGTTTCTTTGGTTTCTTATTGAAGTGGAAGGAAACAGAGGATGTATTTACTGGTCAAGAAAAGCAAAAACTTTTTTTTTTTTAATTTACATGTACATAATAATGGCAGAAATTTGAAATAGATGGGCTTCTAACAATGACCTTCTCTTAGTTTATTTTTTGTCTTGGCTTAAATTTATTTTAATGCTATGCCAGAATGACTCTTGGAAATGTCTACTCTTAAATGAGATAAGTATCTGGAAAAGAGTTCTGAAATTTCTTGGCTGGGAAAGGACAGTTTAAAAAAAAAAAGAGTTGTAACCTTAACCTGGGTGCATTCTACCCAATTTTTTGGTAGTTGTTGTTAGCTATATGCAATTGCTATGAATGCTATGAATGAAGAGGTATCAGACTCCACTGCCAAAAAAGAGATTCTAACTACTATAACCTTGCAGACTAACAATGAGATGGCTAGCAGATTGCCCTGAAGAGATTAAGCCAAGAAGCTGGTATCAGAAAGCAACACCTAAGAGAAACTACTATATCAGCAGCTACTAGAATATGGAAGTCAGCTGAACAAGGTCCAACTGAAACTTCATACCAACAATCACTAACAGTAATAGACTAGAAACCAGCAGTAATTCTTCCCTCAGTCCCATTCTCTCTCATATTCTCATGTCATCCTATCAATTTCTCTGTCTCCTGGTCTAAGCTTTGCTCAGGACAGTCTGGTGGATCATCTTGGATTGGAATAAAATGAGAAAATTTTAGACTATATAACTTTTTCCTTCACAATAGCAAAAATACAATTTTGATGTATCTGGATGCAGTTTCCTTTTCTATCTTATTTGCTACAATGAAACACCCAGTCAGAAGGGTGTGGCTCACATGTATATAGATTCAGTTTTACCTTTCCCTTGTTTTAGAAAACAAGGCACCTTTATACAATTTCACACTGGTTCCCTGGAAATGTTATTTGAGCTATTCTGTGGGAAAGAAACTTGATAATTGGAGTGGTTTGCATTAGTTTCCTAGATCTCTTTATAGGGATCTAGAGATTAGAAGCCTGTATGATCTGTACCAAGAATTAAATAAGTTCAAAACATATATAACAATATAAATTTTGAAAGAGAGAGAAAAAATTTAATAACAACTATATATAATAATAATATAATATAATATAACATATAATATGTTCTAGTATGTAAGTCAGTGATCCTGAATTGTGGATTTTTTAGAGCAGAATTTATTCAAAAAAATAAAGCACACTCTTAATGAGGCTTTGCAAGAATATTCTTTGTCATATTATATGTCTGTATATTCAGTTGGTGTACTATAAAAGATGACATTTCTATGGATGACGACTTTGCTCGTGTCTCTTACAGTGTCACTAGGGAGAAAGGAAAACTAGAGAAGACATATGCTAGTTTTGGTCAGAAATCTCTTAACTCGAATTTCTTTCTATGACCCTCACACTCTCTGGGAATTTTTCCCTAATCCAGGAACTGGGGGAAGACCTAAACTTGGCTAAAAGACCTGGCCCAACCAAACCTTTTGGATTTGTAGAAAGAAGGGAAGTAGAGAATCCACACAAGAGCTAGAGGAAGCTGAAATGACAGGCAGTCAACATAAAATTGATTCATGAATGAGTTAAGAATTCCAGAATAAGGTTCTGTGGGAAAATTGCCCCCCAAATGGATTTCACTGTTGAATTCATGCTCCAGATGGTCTCTGATGATTTGTTATTTTGTTTTTTTCCTCTTCCTTTTCTCTTTTTCTCCTGAAAAAGCAGTCCATGATTCAAGTGTCTAGTGTTCCCAAGAACAGGAGGGCTTGTCTTACTTAAGAGTTTATCTACATTGTTTTTAAACATTTACTTTGTCTGTAAAGCTGATGAAATGCTGTAAAGCCATTTACCACTCGAAAATGCTAAACTATATGTATTATTTGAATTCATTGAGGAAATGAAGGATTTGGATGACTCTGAAGAAGACTAAGATTTAAAATAGAATAATTTTGTTAGAGAATAATTTTTGGCCAAGCATTTACAACTAAATAATAGAGTCATTTTATCATTTAATAGGGCAGAGAGAATGTTTACTGGATATGCATTTACTGAAATATGATTATTGGTTTCTTTAGGCAAATGACACATTAGCAGTGGCTGAGCAATGACTGACCAGGTCAATATTGAAGAGAACACCTGCTATTTTTTTCCCAGAAGTTTGGCTTTAAAGGAAATCCATTTCCCTAGAAGGAAAGAGGCCAAGGGAATGGCTAGAGAGAAAATTATGCCCTAAAGCCAAAAGTAGCTTGACCTACAAAAATGTGGCGGTAAGAGTGATTAATAGCCATGTATGCCTGCTCACTAGCTCAGCAAGTGACACTGCTTATTACAAATGAGAACTCAACACTCTTCTTCCAAGAATCATTGTAGTAGCTGCAGGAAGTACCACCTGCTGCTGACTACCTGGCCCTCTCAATGACACCAGACCTCTATAGTCCATGAGGAAGCCACAAGGTTGGATGGAATCTTCTACTTTTGTATGCTTGTCTAGTCACATATGCTCTGAGAAAAAGCCATAAAGGAGAAGAAACCGCCCAGAGTTTTGAGATCTCATCATCACCTAGACAAGCTCACATTCTCATTGCCGGTAAAGCAAGCCAATATAACTACTGAGGGGGTGGGTGGAGGGGAGGAGCTCCTTTCCTATTATCAGAAATCAGTAAGAGAGTTCTTTAAGCCCTAAGAGATCATCTAAAACACTGGAGAGGAACTCAAGTATTTACTAACAATTTAAGTCTATATTTGTGTTTTTTTGGTAATTTAAATCATTAAACACTATCTAAGACTTGGCATTTTCCAAGAGTTGTGAGTGCTTGTGTTGAGGGCGAGAAATGTTGAGGGGTGAGAGATAGGGTATTTAACAGCTTTGGGGTCCCCAGGCTGGTGTTGCAGGTGTTTGCAAAAGAATTTGCCGTTCTCATCTGCAGGCGAGGTTTTAGGCAAGAAAATCGGTTTAATTTAACTGAGAAACAACTTCCCAGCAGGCTAGTTCCAAATAGGCATTAGCTAAGATTTGGGATATAGTGTCACTTTTTATTAGCCTTTTATGGTTTGGGGTTTGGGAGTGATTAAGGGCTAATTTTCAAATCAATAAGGGTAATGATTGTTTTTCAGACCAAAGTGATTCACAGATTAATTGGAGGTAGCGTTCCCAAGGGAGATTCAGGTGAGTGGGAATCATTTTTAGGAATTTTTCCAGGCCAGATGGCCTACCCTTCACAAAGATCAGGGAGACACAGTTCTATTACATCACTTGGAACAATGTAAATCATAACGCTAAATCTCCCAGCATTGTACTACTATAGCATCAGTAGTTGACAAGAGACCTATACCAGGACATCTCAATTAATTATACAGAACTTGTCAAAAGGCCTACATAAATTATCCAAATGACTCTGTCATCTTATGATACATTTTTTTTTTCCTTAAAAACATGAGAAAATGAGATAATATTTGTAAAGTACTCCTATACAGTGCCTGGCACATAGTAGGTAGTTGATAATTGCATATTTCATTCCATTCCAAATATTGCTCATATTCTTTTATGAATCTCATCATATCTCATCAACTTCATCTCATCAACTACACAGCTTAGGTATGTGTTTCTGCTCCTCTACTACTTTGTATGTTAGTGATTCTCAAACAGAAAATAAATGGTATATTTTAGCTTGATCATGCTATATTAGTCTGAATATAGGCCACCTCTGAAATAGGTCATGTACTTCAAAGCAGAGCCTAAAAGAGAAAAGATATATGGGTCACTGAAAAAATAGACTACTCGTAAGTATTGTAACTATTTCAGAGTGTTATTGTAAAGCTCAAATGAGATAATGTATATAAAGCATTTTACAATCTTAAAGCACTACATAAATGTTAGCTGGTAAAGTCATATTATCATTGAGAACTCGATGGAGTGATATGAATGGGCTAAGTAAGTACAGTTTGATAAATTTCAGAGTGTTGGATCAGATTCAATTTGGAGGCTGATTCCTAATTGAGAACCAAAAGGCACAGTTGGTGCATTTTCCCTTAAAGTTACTTTAAAAAATTTTGTTTTGTATATATTTTTTGTATTTAACTATTTGTTCATAAAGTGTTCTCTCTGATAAACAATATTAGGACTGATAAGAATTATAACCATATGAAGGGAATAATTGTTTATAGATAGGTTTAATATCTAAAGATGATATAAATAAGGCACAAATCTGTTTTTAAATTGGAATTGTGTTGGAATTTTTAAAATTGAAATTAATTTTTTAAAAATTGGAATTAATATCTTTGTTGATTCAAAGACACTGATCATTATTATTTAGTTAACATTGTCTTCTCCTTTTTTTGTTGTCTTTCTTTATCTGCTAACCACAGTCCAAAGATGACTAAAGTATATATGTAAACTCTCTGAGAACAGAGAATATCTTTTGCCTTTTTAAAGTTTTTTTTAAAGCTTTTTATTTTCAAAACATAGATAATTTGACAACAGTGAATCTTGCATAGCTTTGTGTTTCAGATTTTCTTCTTCCCATCAACCCCTTCCCTAGATGGTAAGCAATCCAATATGTTCAAACATATTTATACAATTCTCTTGCTGCACAAGAAACAGTTAAAAAAAAGAAAGTAAATGAATAAAAAAACAAAATGCAAGTGAACAACAACAAAAAGAATGAGAATGTTATGTTGTGATCCATATTCAATTCTCACATTCCTCTCTCTGGGTGTAGATGCCTCTCTTCATCACAAGATCATTGGAGCTGGCATCAATCATCTCATTGTTGGAAAAAGCCATGTTCATAAAAATTGATGGTCATAGAATATTGATGTTGTCATGTATAATATCCTGGTGCTGCTCATTTCACTTAGCATCAGTTCATATAAATATCCCCAGGCTTCTCTAAAACCATCCTCCTGATAGTTTCTTATAGAAAAATAATACTTCATAACAATCATATAACCATAACTTATTCAGCCATTCTCCAAGTGATGGGCATCCACTCAGTTTCCAATTTCTTGCCATTACAAAAAGGGCTGCCACAAACATTTTTGCACATGGGGATCCCTTTCCCTCCTTTAAGATTTCTTTGGAGTATAGGCCCAATAGAAACACTGCTGGATCAAAGGGTATGCACAGTTTGATAATTTTTTGAACATAGTTCCAAATTGTTCTCTAATTCCAAAAACAATGTATTAGTGTCCCACTTTTCACCACATCCCTTACAACATTCGTCATTGTCTTTTCCTATCATGTTAGCCAATCTGAGATGTGTGTAGTGGTATCTCAGAGTTGTCTTAATTTGCATTTCTCTGATCAATAGTGATTTAGAACACCTTCTCATATGATTAGAAATGTTTTTAATTTCTTCATCTGAAAATTGTCTGTTCATATCCTTTGACAATTTATCATTTGGAGAATGGATTGAATTCTTATAAATTTGAGTCAATTCTCTATATAATTTAGAAATGAGGCCTTTATCAGAACCCTTAAATGTAAAAATGATTTCCCAATTTATTTCTTCCCTTTTGATCTTGTCTGCATTAGATTTATTTGCAAAACTTTTTTATCTTAATATAAACTTTTTATCTTAATATAATCAAA
This sequence comes from Sarcophilus harrisii, assembly GCF_902635505.1. Lineage (NCBI taxonomy): Eukaryota > Metazoa > Chordata > Mammalia > Dasyuromorphia > Dasyuridae > Sarcophilus > Sarcophilus harrisii. Next base: position 368,415,923 of record NC_045427.1, on the reverse strand, counting down.
ATTATCTATTTTGTGTTCAATAATGAGATTCAGTTCTTCTTTAGACGCAAATTCCTTCTTCTCCATAGATTTGAGAGGTAAACTATTGTATATTCTTCTAATTTGCTTATAATATCACTCTTTATATCTAAATCATGAACCTATTTAGATCTTATCTTGGTATGTGGTGTTAGGTGTGGGTCAAGCCCTAATTTCTTCCATACTAGTTTCCAATTTTCCCAGCAGTTTTTGTCAAATAGTGAATTCTTATCCCTAAAGCTGGGGTCTTTGGGTTTGTCAAACACCAGATTGCTATAGTTATTGACTATTTTGTCCTGTGATCCTAACCTATTCTACTGATTGACTACTCTATTTCTTAGCCAATACCAAATGGTTTTGGTGACTCCTGCTTTATAATACAGTTTTAGGTCTGACACAGCTAGTTCATCTTCATTAGCATTTTTTTCCCCATTAATTCCCTTGAAATTCTTGACCTTTTGTTCTTCCAGATGCTAGATCTATAAAACAATTTCTTGGAAGTGTGATTGGTATGGCACTAAATAAGTAGATTAATTTAGCTAATTTGTCATTTTTATTATATACCTCTGGCCTACCCATGAACGCTTGATATTTTTCTAACTGATTATATCTGACTTTATTGTGGAATTGTGTGGAAAGTGTTTTGTAGTTGTGTTCATATAGTTCCTGACTTTATTTTAAATAGAATTTCTCTTTGTATCTCTTGCTGCTGGACTTTGTTGGTAATATATAATAATGCTGATGATTTATGTGACTTTATATTTTGCAACTTTGCTAAAATTGTGAATTGTTTCTAATAGTTTTTTAGTTGATTCTCTAAGGTTCTCTAAGTATACCATCATATCATCTGCCAAGAATGATAATTTGGTTTCCTCATGACCCACTCTAATTCCTTTAATAAATTTTTGTTATCTTATTGCCAAAGCTAACATTTCTAATGCAATATTGAATAGTAATGGTGATAGTGGTCAGCCTTGTTTAATTTCTGATCTTATTGGTAATAGTTCTAGTTTGTCCCCATTACATATGATGCTTGCTGATGGTTTTAAATAGATGCTACTGATCATTTTAAGAAAAAGTCCATTTATTCCTATACTCTTTAGTGTTTTTTAATAGTAATGGGTGTTGGATTTTATCAAATGCTTTTTCTGCATTTATTGAGATAATCATATGATTTTTGTTAGTTTGATATTGCTATAGTTGATTATGCTAATAATTTTCCTAATATTGAACTAGCCTATCTTCCTGGTATAAAATCCTACTTGCTCATAGTGTATTATCCCGGGGATGACTTTCAGTAATCTCATTAGTGATATTTTATTTAAGATTTTTCCATCAATATTCATTAGGGAGATTGGTCTATAATTTTCTTTCTCTGTTTTTGTCATACTTGGTTTAGGTATCAGTACCATATTTGTGTCATAAAAGGAATTTGGTTAGGAGAGCTTCATTCCCTATTTTTTGAAATAGTTTGTGTAGTATTAGAGTTAATTATTCTTTAAATATTTGGTAGAATTCACATGTAAATCCATCTAATCCTGGGGATTTTTTCTTAGGGAGTTGAATAATGGCTTGTTCTATTTCTTTTTCTAAAATGGGACTATTTAACCAATTCACTTTTTCCTGTTAATCTGGGCAACCTCTATTTTCTCTGTTTTCACCCCACCTGGTTTAGCTATCAGCATCATATCTGTGTCATAAAAGGAATTTGATAGGTCTCCTTCTTTCCCTATTTTTTCAAATAGTTTATATAGTATTGGAATTAATTATTCTTTAAAGGTTTAGTAGAATTCATATATAAGTCCATCTGGGTCTGGAGATTTTTTCTTAGGGAGTTGATTAATAGCTCGTTTTATTTCTTTTTTTCGAAAATAGGACTATTTAAATAATATATTTCCTCTTCTGTTAACCTGGGCAATATTATATCTTTGTAAATATTTCTCCATTTCATTTAAATTTTTAAATTTATTGGCATGTAGTTGGGCAAAATAACTCCTAATTATTGCTCTAATTTTCTCTTTATTGGTAGAATGTTCTCCCTTTTCATTTTTGAAATTTCTTCTTTTCTTCTTCTAGTCAAATTAACTAAGGGTTTTTCGATTTTGTTGGCTTTTTCATAAAACCAACTCTTAGTTTTATTTATTAATTCAATAGTTTTCTTATTTTCAATTTTAATTATCTCCCCTTTTATTTTCAGAATTTCAAATTTGGTTTAATTGAGGGTTTTAAAATTATTCTTTTTCTAGCTTGTTTAGTTGTAAGCCCAGTTTGTTGATTTTCTCTTTCTCTATTTTATGCAAGTAAGTATCTAGAGACATAAATTTTCCTCTTATAATGACTTTAGCTGCATCCCACAAATTTTGGTATATTGTCTCATTATTGTCATTCTCTTGGTTGAAATTATTGATTGTGTCTATGATTTGCTATTTTACAAATTTATTCTTTAGGATTGGATTATTTAATTTCCAATTAACTTTTGGTCTATTTTTTCCTGGCCTTATATTGCATGTGATTTTTATTGCATCATGATCTGAAAAAAATGCATTTACTATTTCTGCCATTCTGCATTTGATTTTGAGGTTTTTATGCCCTAATACATGGTCAATTTTTGTATAGGGTCCATGAACTACTGAGAAAAAAGTAAACTCCTTTTTTGTCTCCATTCAATTTGAAAATAGTTCCAAATTGCTCTCCAGAATGGTTAGATTCGTTCACAATTCCACCAACAATGTATCAGTGTCCCAGTTTTCCCACATTCCCTCCAACATTCGTCATTATCTTTTCCTGTCATTGTTTAACTTTAAAATATTGTTTTTATTGCATACATTGTTCTCCTGTTTCTGCTTACTTCATTTTGCATCATTTCATATAAAACTTCCCTGGTCTAATTGAATCTATGCACTTGATCATTTTTTACATCATAGTATTCCATCACATTGGTATAACAAAACTTTTTCAACCAATTCCTGGACAGCATCTCAGTTTTCAATTCTTTGCCATCACTTAAAGAGCTAATATATATATTTGCATAAATATGAGTCCTTTGCCTCTTTTTTTTTTTCTGGTCTCTTTGGTGTATGGATTTAGTAGTCTATCATTGGCTCAAAGGATATGCACAGTTTAATATTTTGGGAAGCATAGTTCCAACTTGTTCTCCAGAATGGCTAGACAAAAGTATATTAAAGCATACCTTTTACTATAGCCTTTTGAAAATTGGATATTTTTCTTTTTTGTCAATTTGTTTATTTGATAGATACAAAGTGTACTCCAGAGTTATTTTAATTTGCATTTCATAGATTACCATTTAGAGAATATTTTTCACATGGATTAAATAGTTTTGTTTTGTTTTGTTTTTCCCCTGAAAACTGCCTATTTATATCTTATGACCATGTATTAATTGGGGAATGATTTTTATCAAATCATTAATAATAAGAGAAATGTATTTCAACACAACCCTTAGTTTTCATCTTATTGCCTGAAAATTGGCAAAAATGATATACCCAACACTGAAGTAGTTGTATGAATATAAGCATTCTACTTATTGTGTATCTAATTTATATTTTAATATATTTAACATCTACTGGTCATCCTGCCATCTGGGGGAAAGGGTGGGGGGTAAGGGGAAAAGTTGGAACAAGAGGTTTGGCAATTGTCAATGCTGTAAAGTTACATACATATAACCTGTAAATAAAAGGCTATTAAATAAAAAAAAATGAATATAAGCATTCTAGTGAATTGTTGGAGTTGTGAATCAGCACAATTATTTTGGAAAGCAATTTTGAATTATGCAAATAAAGTGATTAAAATGTTTGCCTTTTGAGATGGAAATTTCATTTTTAGGTTTATATTTCTAGGAGGCAATTGATAAGAAAATCCTCATATAGACCAAAATTTTTATTGCAGCATTTTTTGTAATAGTAAAAAATTAGAAACAAAATAGATGCCCATCAATTGAGGAATTATTAAATAAATTGTGGAATATAAATAAAATGGAATATTACTATGTTGGAAGAAATGATGAATGTGATGAACACTGGAGAATCATAGAAAGATTTGCATGAAGAGATTCAGAATGAATTATACAAAGCAAAGAAGATACAAACAATGACTATAATAATGCAAATGGAAAGAACAACCATACACACAAATTAATAGTGAATGCTGTGAAATCGTTAAGAACAAATATGCTCAAAAAAGAAGCTATGAACAGACCCATTTACCTTATCCTTTTGCAAGAGTAGGAGGTCCAGAAGTGTTATACATTTACACATATTTTTAGACTTTAGGTATTGATCAGTTTGTTGATTTTTCTCATTTCCTTTTTTTCTTTTAGGAAATACTATTTGTTATATCAGATGGCTCCCTGAGACGTCTGATGGTATAGATCCTGGGAGATATTATGGTGATGTGAAAAAAGACATCAATAAAAAATTACTTTTTAAAAAAGGTATTGACATACTTCTTTAAATTTAGTTATCTCAAGGGACTAAATTTATGGTCATTGTGGTGCCTCTTTGGTTGTTTGGGTACATAGTGGCTATGACACAAGAATCTAGAATTCATCATTCAGGTTATTAGAAAGATGACCAAAAATAACACAGGAAAGTATTGTGGATAATAGGCCATAGCTGCCCTCTCCCCTTGGAAAAACTGTGTTGGTGTTTTTCTTCTTTAAAATAAGAGTTCTCTCTGAGAGAAAGCAGGTTTCTCGGGGAGGTTTTCTGGAGGCAGCTTTAGTTTCAGTTGAAAGTAAATAATTACCCCAAAATCGCAGCCAGCTGATAAAAGTTCAGATCTTTTATTGTGTCCTTCAATATAGCCCGGTTAGCTCAGGCCTATCTCTCTGCCTGGTTCCAAGAGCTCTTGCAGCTTTGTCCTTGGCTTCTGTCTCTGCTTTCTTCAGCCTCCAGCCAGCACCAAGTTGGAAGATGCAATGAATCTCTTGCCTCGAAGATAGGGCTTGTGGGCTTCCTCCCAGAGTGCTCCTCTCGGACCCCAGTCAATGTTCCCAAGAAAAACTCTCTCCAGCTCTAAGAGTTTCCTGTATATATATGATCTCCCAAAGGTTAACTCTTCCTTCTGGAGAGAGAGGGATTCTGGGTTATCTCCCAGAGTGCTCTCTGGCCCTAAGGGAGGTGTGAATTCGGATATCTCATACTAAACCTGAAATCTCCCAAACATGTGAACTCCACTGAGTACTTAGATACTTATGAGCTCTCTAAAGGTGTGAACATAAGCATCTTTCTATCAATTGTACTTAGTACCTTGTTTCAAGGTCTGGTCCAAAATGTCTCCTTCTAAGATCAAATTAATCATATTGAACCATGCCAAATTAGATAATTATTGTCTCTATCAACTCTAATGGCTTAACAGTTTGTAAAGATAACAACAAAACTGGATTTGGGAATACTGGATTGGATCCAGAGGCCTCAGCCCCCCTTCACACACTAAATCTTGTGACCCCCTTTGCTTCTAGGAGATGGAGCACTTGAAACTGCTGGGACCCCTTGAAACTTCTCATGGTCAAAAGATTGGTATTTTCTGGAAGATGCAGCTCCCTAAACATTCCTGTAATCTGACAGTAACAACTGCAAACTGGGGCCCCTTTTGTCTCAAGGTTATGCTTGTTAAGCCTTGAGAGCACCGTGACACTTAGATTAGCCAAAACCTGTGGACACATGTGCCATTCTTTTGTCTCTGCTTAGCATTAAGGAATATAACCATTGTTCTACCTCTTGCTTCTGTAATTTCTGCCTATGCTATAAAATCCCCTCCCCCTTATGGTTTTAGCCTTTATAAACCCCCACCTCCTATTCTCCCAGATCACTTGATTTGGGCAGCAAGACCCAACAATTGTGGAGGTTTATAATAAATCTCCACTTTATAGACTTTAGTAAACATCTCTGCTCTCTTTTTTTTTGTGTGTGGCATAACAGAAATAAACTAAATTAAAGTTATATTCTGCATAAATATCCTTTCCTTATTCTGCATGCCTTTGCCGAAGTAAATCTCTTTTTGCTAACTATGAGGTTTTACTGCACTTTCAGACCTAAAAAGTCGCAGGAGACTAACCTACATCATTCTCAGCCTACAACCATTGACTAACCCACTGCTCACTACAGCAGGGTTAGGGAACTTCTGGCCTGCAGATTGTATAAGACCCTGGAAATCATTTGCTAAGGCAACTGCAGGTAATGAGCTGAAAGCTAGGTACAATAACCTCCCACTGCTTGAGTTCTATAAGTTGATAATTTTGTATGGTCTATAAAAGTGTTATAAGTATCCAAATGGTCCTTGGGAGAAAACCTGCATGACAGGAACCTTTTCTATAGTTTGAGAATCTTGCTTCCTTTTATCAAGTTTATATACTCTAATTTGCTATTTACAAATAAAGAAAATGAAGCCAAAGAGTGGAAGGAAACTTCATTTTAAGATGAAGAGTAAGATAAGAAAAGGGAAACCCCCCCCCCCAAAACCAAACTCTTCTTCCTCTATTCACACCCCCCCCAAGAGGCATGAGCAATGCTCATGGAAAGCTAGTAGCAAAGAAGAGCTCTAATCTACACTCTCCCTGTGGCTAGGACTAATCATGACCCGTGGGCCATTTTTTTCATTATCTTTTTTTTTTTTTTTTTTCATTTTTATTTTTTTGGTGAGGCAATTGGGGTTAAGTGACTCACCGAGAATTTGAACTCAGGATTTGAATTTAGGTCCTCCTCAGTTCAACGCTAGCTGCCCCTGTTGGATTATCTGTTAAACGGGACTGTGTACACTGAGGTTTCTAAAGGTCAGAGAGCTTGATTTTCATTATTTTTAACTGTAGATATTGTTTCAAATAGCAGTCATTTGTTTTTTAAACATCACCCATTTAAGACAGTGAGCCATTAACATGCTTTCTCTTTTTCTCTCACCCCACCACTGGGGCTTCTAAAAGTTATTTATACGAAAATGGAGTTTCAAACCTTAAACTTCCTCTGCTTTGAAAATAATTTCCTGGTACAGAAGGTGACCTCTGTTCTATATTTTGGAAAACCTGAAGTGCCTGGTTGGCTTTATTTTCCCCTCTCCAGCAGAAATCAATCTAAATAATTTCACCCATGGAGCGTCAGCAATCTCTCTCTTACTAGGTAGTTCCAAAAAAACCCCAGCACTCTTATTGTTGCTTATTTTTTAAAAAATGCCCTCATTTCATCAATCTTCAAGCATTCTCATTCCCTTTCTTAGTTATACTGGAACGGGTACTGCTGTCCAGTGATGCATGGCTTATGTGTAATACAAGGGAGGAGGAAAAATTCAGTAAGATAATTAAATATAAGATGAGTGCATTATCTTTGACTCTAACATGTTATATTAAAGATTTAGAGCTGGAAGGGACTCCTAGAAATCATATCAGAGGTCCTCAAACTTTTAAAATAGGGGGCCAGTTCACTGTCCCTCAGACTGTTGGAGGGCCAGACTATAGTAAAAACAAAAACTTTGTTTTGTGGGCCTTTAAATAAAGAAACTTCATAGCCCTGGGTGAGGGGGATAATCGTCCTCAGCTGCTGCATCTGGCCCGCGGGCTGTAGTTTGAGGACCCCTGATTTCTAGCTCAATTTCTTCATTTCACAAATGAGGAAACTGAGACTCAGAAAAGGGAAGATCGTACAGGGATCCAGGGTCAATTCAATTTAATGTGACAATCATTTAATCAATATCTACTATGTGCGAACCTGCACTAACAGCTTGGAGCACAAGTATGAAAAATGATATAGTCTTTATCCTCAAGAAGTTTGTATTCTGATGGGAGGTATGATACATATGCAAATAAGTCCCATAGAGGGTAGCACACTGCTACCTTCCTTGTAGAGAGTAGAAAATAGGAGTTCTGATGCATTAGAAAAAGCTTTACTGACTTCACCATTTTGCTGAGGGTCCACAATAAGTCTTGAAGGACCTAACTTTGTTAGCTTAACAGGTTTGCTATCAAAACAATGTCAAGGAATAAAGGCAAAATTAACCTGTGAGTTATGCACATAAACGGCACATTATAAATAACAAGTAGGCACTTTAATTAGGCACATAAACGACTGTTTGCAGAGCTATGACAGGATTAGTGTAGACAGAATAGAGCTGAACTACAAAAGTTAGGTAAGTAGTCTGTTAGGGGAAGAGCTTTCATTGTCTTTGGAGTCAGACAATCTAGATTGGTGGAATTTCAGAGTTGGCAAAGGCTTCAGAAGTTTACTCTCTATTGGAAAAATTCACTGCTCCTTGAAGATTTCCGGTAAAAGCTAGGAGGAACACTGGATAAGGCACTGGTTCTATAGTCAGGAACACTGGATTTCAAATCTAGTCTCAGACAATTACTATCTGAATGACCCTGGGGAAGTTAGCAAATCTCTGTCTGCCCCAGTTTCTTCAATTATAAAACAGATAATAATAATCACACCTACCTCCGAGTGTTGTTGTAAGGATTAAATGAGATAATGTTTGTAAAGTACTGGCACAGGGCAAGTAATAAATTTTTATTGGCTGACTTTGGGAACAGATGACTCCTTTTTATGCCATTGTCTTTTTTGATATCACATTTAGATTGTCAGTTGATAGAGCAGAAATTGACCCTGTCTGTCATCTCCAAGGTCCAGTGGTGCCATCTTTCTGGAGTTTGATCTCTTTCCAATCTTCTCCCAAAGCAGCTGCTATGTATACTTAGCCTGTATTTCACATTTCTATGGCCATTATCTAGTCAAATATTTTTCTATGTTGCTCTACCCTATTCAAACGATTTTTCCCTAGGTTAAAAAAATAGCTTTGAATAGAAAGATTGTCAGACTGATTATTAAGGTGCCTTTTAACTCTAAGATATTAATTTTTTGTTTCAAAGAATAAATTTTCTTGTCTTCCATGTTTGGCCATTGTGGGATAAGTTGTATTGCCAAATCTATGTAGCACTCTCTTTCCAGGCAAGGTTTCTTTTTCCACATCGATCAATCTACCTATCAATCAATCAAGATGCATTTATTAAACTTTTACTATGTGCCAGGCATTGCACTAGGTGTTGGGGATACAAATAAAAATAATGAAACCATCCCTAGTGCCTTCCCTGAGCTGTCAGGAAAGCTAGATTTTCGTATTCTGCAACCTGCTCCCTGGCCTTACTGGAGACAAGTTATTACCATATAAATTGGATAAGGTCTTGGGTAATTGCAGACTGATTGGGAAGCAGAGAGTGTTAGGGAACTATTAAATGCACCCATATTTGCTACTTACTGTGGTTGTGGGAGGAATTTTTCAGCTGGTAGCTTTTTCTTCCATTTTTAGGAAGGTCTTGGGAGTACAGCTTTGAAGGAAGATGGAATATTAAGTAAATAACCATTTATTTAATGGTGAAACATATAACAAGTATTTATTTATTAAAACTGTGCTAGGTGTAGGGAACAGCATTAATATATTACAGTGAGATCAGCCCTAAACTCAAGAGGTTTACATCCTACAAGGGGGATTTGTCAAAGATAAGTAAATACAGGATGTATAATAGAAAATATGGTGATTCATGGTGATGAGGCCCTAAAAACTAGGAAAATCGGGAAAGATTTCTTGAAGTAGAAAGCACTTGAATTGTTTTTTATTTCTTTCTCTGACTTCAGGTCACTGAATAACTACTGTAGAAGATGGGCATTTCTAGCCTTGGCAATTATTTCCTGAGTAAACTTCTTAAAGTTCTCTCTTTTAAAAAATTTATATCACCAGTGCCTAGAGCAATGCCTGACACATACAGAATTAAATTAATGGTTGGTTATTAATTGATTTAAGAGGTCCCAAGTTTTGGAGTTGATATTAGACACTCAGCAAGAGGTGATTCCTGCATTCATACCATTTCTAGAGGAAGATATTTCATAGTTAAGAGAACATCAGGATGATGGTGTTGCGGAAAGTCAGTCAATAAATTGACTGTTTACTATGTGCCACTCACATTGTTAAGAATAGAGATACTAATATTAAAAGTAAAAATAAAGTGGGTGAGAAAAAAATAGAAGGTTAGTCTGGCCTTCCTTAAATAGTTTTAGGGAAGAATCCTTCAGTCTACCCTCTGAGTAGAAGGATCCCAGAGACCGAAAGTAAGTTGTAAGTGCCAGAGTTCTATAGCATGATAAAATTTTGGGGGTATGTTGGAGAAGTTCAAAGTTGTACAGTCAATTGGGAAAAAGGCCAAAAAAGTCCAAGCTATGCCCTGGCTGAAGAAAGAAATGCATTTTGTGAATTAAACAGCAAAGGTCACACATGAAAATGTAATATTTGGTCAGCAGTTCGACAAGTTATAATTTTATACTTTAAATATTTGTTCATGTATTCTTAGATGTCTTTGCTCCTTTCTAGACTCCGTTCCTGACTCTTCAGACTTTACTATGCCATGAAAATCTCACTGTAAATCTTTATTCCAGCCTGGGACTTTTCACACTGGAAATATGGAGAAAAGGTTCCACATTCACCTGCCCCTTCTTCTGATTTTCTTGGCTTCTCCCCAAACTTCCATTTTAAGGAAAGTTCCCTAGCTATCTGTGTCTTCATTCTTCTTTTTGGGTCTTCTGACTTTCTCTGTCATGCTCTTATACCTACAACTCCCTTCTTTTCAGCTTCTTTTATGTATTATCTGCCTTTACTAGAATTTAAACTATTAAAGGGAATGTCTTTTTTTCTTCTTGTATTTGCATTTCCAATGCTTAGCATATACTTGACACATGAGCACTTATTAAATACTTATTGACTTGAATTGATTTTTGTTTTTTTAAGAATTGTACTTTTATGGTACAGAAAATAGCTATTATACATCTGATATCTAATTTGTATAAGGAACTCTTTTTCCAGAAAAGACCGTTTTAATTACTTTTTAGGGGAAAAAGAAAACATGAGAACATGCCTAAATATTGTTTTAGAGATTTATTCCCTAAATTCTGGGAGTAGTAGGGAGCAGAATGAGCCAGACAATAAGAAAAGTTTGATGGCTCTAGAAAAATCCAATTTTCTTTTGTTTGCAGTTCTGAATTCTTTCTTTTCTACCTTTTCCTTTTTTTCCCATTGAGAAAGCAAGAAAAAACAATACCTATCATAAATATGTATAGTCAAACAAAACAATTGATGTCCTTCTTTGGGGATCAGGCTGACTCCTGGATTGAACCCAGTCCATGTGAATCCAGAACCAGGGACATTTTTATAAGGGGACACTATGGGAGTAGGGGAACACAGGGGAACATCTGAGATACATATTTGGTTCCCAATCCCTATATTTATGCACACCTGCATTTTTGATTTCCTTCACAAGCTAATTGTACAATATTTCAGAGTCTGATTCTTTTTGGACAGCAATATAACGTTTTGGTCATGTATACTTATTGTGTATCTAATTTATATTTGAATGTATTTAACATCTACTAGTCATCCTGCCATCTAGGGGAGGGGGTGGGGGGGTAAGAGGTGAAAAATTGGAACAAGAGGTTTGGCAATTGTTAATGCTGTAAAGTTACCCATGCATATAACCTTAAATAAAAGGCTATTAAATAAAAAAGAAAAAAAAGAAAAAAAAAGAGATACATATTTGGATGTATTTTTAGGGATCCACTAAATAAGTGAATAAGTAATAAAAAATATAACAAGAATTTTATTATTTGTCCAAAATGGTGAGGTACCAGAGCAAGGCAGTATCTGCCCATAAAGACATTACATTCTAATAGGAAGAGTGGTGTCCAAATAAGATATTTTAGACAGTAAAATCACAGATATAGTTGACTGGAACAATAGAGTAGCCTATTGAAATTTCCTTTCTAGAAGCAATAGTAGAACAAATTCAATATTGGCAAAACAAGGCAATGGAAAGAACACTGGTTGAGTGACTTTGGGAATCTTTCTCATCTCTAACATGTATGGTTTGGATTTTATGACTTCTGAGATTATTTCCAGTTTTAGAGCTATAATCTTATTATGATTTTCAGAATAAGAGTTACAAAGGCACAGAGAATGGTAGTAGTATGCATGCAGATAATGGCAGAGTAAAAAAATAATCTGGATGAAGATGAAAATGCATGATCCCAGAGAATTCAGAGCTAAGTAGCTTTGAACTAGAAAGGTTCTCATATGGGATATATTTTGGACGATTTTACATTTGCAAGGTGCAATTGGAGAGCTTTTTCTCCTACAATTTCTATTGTGGATGCCCTAGTGTTTTGAGGGACATACTAGAGGAAAAAAAAGTTTATTTCCTTTTATTTTCCCACTGCGATCAATAATTTTAAAAATGTGTTTCCTTTACCAGCAAGATTAATTTCTTTGAGTTAACTTTTGCATGGTTGAATTCTTAGGTATTGATTTCAGTTTATTACTACTGTGTTTGCTATGGGTATGGAGTCTGATTTGAAATGCTACTTCCCTAGAGAACTAGCTATGTACCTAGAACTACATAGAAGTTAAAGATTGTCTCCTGACTTAAGAGGCCAGGATTTAAGAACATTCCATGAGATACTACAGAAACTTTTAGGAGATAATAATTATAATGGCAACAACAAGAAAAAGTAAGGAAACTGAGGTAGCCGGAGGTTATATAACTAACACATGGTTATGCAACTAGTAAGTGTTTAAGGCCAGATTTGAACTTCAGTCTTGTAGTCTATCCATTGCTGTCACATGTGAGATACTAAATGATGGGAAGATAAAGACAAAAACCTTCCCTATTTTCTTTTTTCTTTTTCTTTTTGAACACAATATATAGTGATTGTTATATAGGTTTTCTTTTTTCTTTCTTTCTTTTTTATGATTTTTATTTTTCCAAATATATGCAAGGATAGCAATCCAATATAAAACCTTCCCTATTTTCTGTAACTTACTTGTATTCTTACACAATTCCTAGAAAACCAAATTTCAGAAAACAATAAAAAACTGATGATTCTTCATAGAATTAAAACTATTAAGTCCTAAGATAGTATCTGGAGACATTATTGTGACTGATATGGGAAAAATAGCCATTTGGGAGGCCAGGAACAGCTACAGAAGCTGATAGGTTTCCATGCTTTACAATACAGAGTGCTGAACCTTCCTTTTCTTCATTGCTGTGGAACTATGGACTTAAATTAATGATTTTCTCAGGAAAGGATCTGGCTTTCTGGAGAAGATGCTTGAGATATCGACATCAGGCATATGACTGAATCACTATTGTGTTGGCTTATACCCGAGTTAAAAAGGGGTGCAAACTCCTAGAAAGCTTTAAAGTAATATTTTTCAGACTAGTTCAGAAGAATGTAAAACCTAAAATTTTATGGAAAAAATTTTGCAAAGACTGAGAAGGCAATTTAGATGGCATTGAGATAACATGGCAAGTATATGCTCAATTTTTCCAGACTAACATTTAGCAAAAAAGGGAATTAGCTCTTTGAGTTTATAACTCATGATGACAGCTACAGGGACTGAGGAAAAGGAGTAATAAAAACTGAGGAAAAGGTATGCTGAGACATGATATACCATTGAGACTGAAAGGAACATCTACTTAACCCTGAATATGACTGAAAACTGCCCGACTTTGATAATTTGATAAAAAGAGTAAGGTGGTTTGAATGGGATATCAGAAATGAAAAGAGAACTCTAACTTGTTAGGTCCTAAGATCTGAGTAACTCTAGAACTTCTTGGGTCTAGGCCAAATATCATTTCTGACTGCTCAGATTCAAAAGCAAGAGATCACAGAAAACCCAGTGAAGAGATGGTCAAGAATACACAATGATTTCACTTAAAGAAGAGAGTTAAGAAAAGAAAATTCACAATAGTTGGATGTAAATGATGCTTCCAACAGAAAATGAGTTCTCTGATGGGAAAACTCTATCCAGAATGGATGCATATCCATGTTTGCATTTGAGAGAGTAATGCAGAATTGCTGTGTGACAGGTTGAAATGGAGGCAGGGGTATAGGTTATTAAAAGTCCCCAAGATGCTAAATTTGTTGTATGTGGTCTCTACCATCTACATTCAAAATCCTATATAGAAGTTAAAGTGTTGATTAAGAATATGAAATGCACTGCTCTAATGGACAGTGGATGCCAGGTTATCATTGTATTCTAATTTTTCCATGAAAAACTTTTGAATAAAGTTCCTTTGCAGTCTTTGGAAGGGTTGTGACTCTATAGACTAAGTGAAAAGGACTATATATAAGTTTGATTACATCTGAATAGTAAGCCTGAAGTTTTTCCAGGAGATTGGTATGGATAAGAAGGAAAGAAAATCATTTATTAAGTACCTACTCTGTGCCAAACACTATGCTAGGTACAACAACTCTGAGAGGTGGGTATTATTATGATTCTCATTTTATAGATGAAAAACTGAGGAAGATAGAGGTGAAGTCTCCCATAGTTACATAATTATTAAGTGTCTGAGTCTGGATTTGAACTCAGATCTCTCAAATTACAGATCCATTCTGTCATGTTTAGGTAGCATGAGATCTTTCATTAGAGAAGATGACTAGTGACTAGAGAAAGAATCCAAGGTCTATACATGGACACAGTAACCTTACATGTCTAATTGGAAGGCAAATACTATCATCTGGCATCTGGTGACTTACTGTAGACTGTGGGAAGTTGTACAGGATTTTAAAGAATTTCCTTTTAAAAATTCATTCCAGGACTTATAAGGCCCCTCCATATTGCTGTCAGTAAAGTATTTAGTGATCAGAAAGTATCCACTTCCCAGAGAGAGTTTGAGGGATGAATAACTCATCCTCCTATTGTTAGAAGGTGGTTTGCTTTCTAAAGATAGTGGGAAGTAAAATTGCATAACTGGAAGAGAGAGACAATTTTTTTTTTTGCAGGAGTCTAATGGAAAAATACTTAGTGTACTTCCTGTCTTAAGGGCTCCCAAGAAAGGGAATGTTATGACTAGTGATATAAGGAGCACTGAGTGGGTTTTAATAAAGGCTGGGATAGGACCTGATGTTCTCCTCTGAAAGAGTAGTACCAGGTTAGAAGTTTATCTATCTTTTTCCTTTAAATATTATTTGTCTAGGGAATATTAGTTTTGGGTTTAAACTAATATCCTAATTGCTGTTTATAGGAAAAGGAGGACCTCAAATTTTATATCTAAATTATAACCCACTTTTCTTGTATTGCATACAATAGAGTAATGATATCTTAGTTGAATTACTGTAGGTGATACTAAACTGTGATAAAGGGGAAAGTATTAAGGCTTTCTGTAGAAGGTGAGACTTGAGTGAAGTCTTGAAAGAAATGCATAGCATTCCAAGAATAGGGGACAGTCAATAAAAGGACAAGGAATAGGGAGGTGAGAACAGTAGTGTGTGTGTGTGTGTGTGTGTGTGTGTGTGACATCTGTGAGCAAAGACCTCTGAATAGAAGTAAGCTTGTGCTGGTGAAAGAGTATAATGAGGGGAATAAAGTATAAGATGACTGGAAAGGTAGAAAGGAGTCATGATACATAGGGCTTTAAATGACGAAGAAGGATTTATATTTGATACTAGAAGAAATAGTAAGCCATGGAAGTTAAATAAGTAGGAAATAATATATTTATATTTACACTTCAGGAAAATTGATTTGGCAGTTGATGATGCACTGAAGTGGGGAGAGATTTAAGTCAGGAGCACCAATCATGTGGTTATTGTAATAATTAAAGCATGAAGGGTTAAATAAATAAGGTCTTGCACTAGAGTGGTGGTAGTGTAAGTGGAGACAATGGCACATATTCAAAAAGTATTGTAAAGGTAGAAATGATAAATCTTGGCCAGAGACTGGATATGTGCTTGAGAGTGTTGGTAGCTACTCTCTCTAATATTCTTCACCTAAAGGGAAGTTTTCTCTCTAGTAATGCTCTGGCGGTCTGGGAGATTTCTGGATTCTAGTAATTTCCTCAGTGGTGTTTGTGCGTGTGTGTGTGTGTGTGTGTGTGTGTGTGTGTATGTGTGTGTGTGCGTGTGTATCTCAAAGGGAGGGAAAGCCAGATATTGCAAACATTTTCTCCTCTTTGTTTTTCCAAAAGAGACTTTAATTCCTTATAGGAAGGGAACCAAGAGGTTGGGGCTGGAGGTTGACTACTTTGTTCTCCTCTGAAAGAGTAATACCAGGTTAGACATTTATCTATTTTTTCCTTTAAATATTATTTGTCTAGGGAATATTAGTTTCGGGTTTAAGCTAATATCCTAATTGCTGTTTATAGAAAGGAGGACCCCAAATTTTATATCTAAGTTATGACCCACTTTTCTTCAAATGCCAGTTTCCCAATGACCAGATATAATAAATAATGATTAAGCCCATTTATCCAAGATGATAGCAAAACACAAATCAGACAAAGCATACATGTGAAGATGTCTACCAGACAGTAAAGATTCAAGGAGCTCTCCCTTTGGAGAGCAACCAAGCTGGAGTCTCAGATCTCACCCAAGAGAGGAAATTTCCTGAAGTCTCTAGTATAGTAAACTGAAGCAAAGGACATGATGATTAAAATTGCCATCTCCTCTCATGTTAGCTTCTTTGCAGTCTTTTTCTCCCTTCAGAGGCCTGAGAAGAGTATGGCATTACACATCTTATTTCCCAAAGCTGAAAATTAGAAGAAGCCTGAAGAAATTCAAGACACTAGATATCTCTTCTCTCCTCGTCTCACTAACTCGGCTCACCCCTCAGGTGTGATCAATTTTCACAAAATGGGAAGAGACTTTGAGCCTTAAGTTTCATTTCTAAAAATTCCTGTTCTTTTCTTTTTCATGATGGTATTTGACTTATCTGTTTATGTGTCTGCTTACTTGTCATATTTGTTGCTGGCTCTCCATGAATTCAGCAGCATTAATTTTGTCTTGTACATGTACTGTTCTGTATGATAGATGCTCGTGTCCTAAGATTATTCCTTATGGGAACTATGTTCTGGAATAAAAAAGGAATGTTTCTTCTTCTTACCTGCTCTTAGGGTACAAGTGTTTTGAAACTGATTTTTAACTAAAGTTAATCTTAGTGGTTGAATGACTATCAAGTTGACTTCTTCTTCTGGGTGATTTTAAGGAGTTTTAAAAAATTAATTAGGGGAACAGAAAGTGATCTGATATATATTTTCTTCTGCTGGAGAACAGAGGAAAAAATAAATTGAGAACTTAAATCTCTGTAGAAAGAAAAACAATTAGTAGCATTGAGAGCCTATCAAAGCTAAAATTGAAATGGATCTCAGTAAAAGTTGACCATATTCTATGGTTTTTTATTTTATTTTTGTGAGGCAATTGGGGTTAAATGACTTCCCTAGGGTTACATAGGTAGTAACTGTTAAATGAAGTTATATTTGAACTCAGGTTCCTGACTCTAGCATCTGCACTCTAACCACTGTGCAATCTAGTTGCCCCAATATTCTATGTTGAGATTGAGACTTTTTGAGAAGGGATTAAAATTGCATTCAATTTGAAGAAAAATTTGGAACTTCTAACTTGAGTAGATATCTTCTTTTTCTTGATCTGACCAATCAGGGGGCAGGCAAACATCATGCTAACTATAATGGGGAACAAAACTAAGAGAATAAAAATAAAAAGATTGATTATTGGGACAGATCAGGAACATAAGAATCAGAAGCAAATAAATAGTAAAACTGACAAGCCCAAGAACCCAACTAAGGAGTCTAATATTTTTTATAGCCAGTGTTTCTGATAAAGGTTTGATTTCTAAAATATATGGAGAACTGAGTTAAATTTACATGAATACAAATCATTCTCCAACTGATAAATGGTTAAATTGATAATAGTTAAAGAAATTTCTTATAGAGATAAGAAATGATGAACAGGCTATTTTCAGAAAAGCTTGGAAAGACTTACATGAATAGATGCTGAGTGAAGTGAGCAGAACAAGGAAAATATAATATATAGCAAGAGCTAAATTGGGAGATTGTCAACTGTGATAGACTTAGCTATTCTCAGCAATTTAGTGATCTAAGACAATTCCAATAAACTTGGGATAGAAAATGTCATCCACATTCAGTGAGGGAACTATGGAGACTGAAAGTGGATCAAAACATAGTATTTTCACTTTTTTGTTGTTGTTGTCATTTGTTTGCTTGATTTTTTCCTTTTCTTGTGTTTTTTCTTTTTGATCTGTTTTATTTATTTATTTATTTGCATAGCATGATGAATATCAAATTATCTTTAGAAGAATTGCACATATTTAACCTATATCAGATTTCTTGCTATGTTGGGGAGGGGAAAAGGGAGAGGAGAGGGAGAAAAATTTGAAACACGAAGTTTTGCAAAGATGAATGCTGAAAACTATTTTTGCATGTATTTGAAAAAATAAAATTGCATTTAAAAGTAAAGTACTTTGCAAGCTTAAAAAAATCTATGGAAAGGAGAAAAATAAAAGAAAATAAGAAGAATTGGTAAAGATCTGATCCTCTTTACCAGCTCTTAAAAACAATGTTGAACTCTATCTTTAACTGTAATTGGAAGAATAATATACTATTAACAACAACAAAACTGCTAGGCAAACCTAAACGCTATGCAACAAATACTAGGTTTAGATAGTATCTTAAAACCACTTACCACAGTAAGTTCTAAATTGAACATTGGTCTCATTTCTCTTTAAAAAAATTTTTCTTGGAGTATTAGAACATTAGTGAAGTCATCGGGTAGTCCTCTCTCTGGGTGTAGATGGCTCTCTTTATCACAAGATCATTGGAACTGGCCTCAATCATCTCATTGTTTGAAAGAGTCATGTCCATAAGAACTGATCATTGTATACTATTGTTATTGCCATGTATAATGATCTCCTGGTTCTGTTCATTTCATTTAGCATCAGTTTATGTAAGTCTTTCCAGGCTTCTCTAAAATTATCCTGCTAATCATTTCTTATAGGACAATAATATTCCATAACATTCATATACCATAACTTATTCAGTCATCCTCCAACTGAGTAGATGGGCATCTACTCAGTTTTCAATTTCTTGCCACTACACAAATGGCTACCAAAATATTTTTGCATGTGTGGATCCCTTTCCCTCCTTTAAGATCTCTTTGAGATATAAGCCCAGTAATAACATTTTCAAATCAAAGGGTATGCATAGTTTGATAACTTTTTGAGCATAGTTCCAAATTGCTCTCCAGAATGGTTGGATTCATTCACAATTCCACCAGTAATGTTTCAGTGTCCCAGTTTTTCTATATACCCTCCACCATTCATCATTATCTTTTCCTGCCATCTTAGCCAAAAATTTAAAAATTTTGATGGCGGCAGTGCCAAATATAGCTCCAGAAGACTGAAGGTGAAACATATATCTTACCTCATGATAGAGAGTGTGAATGTATTTAGAGGTGTGAATAGGACACATTTTTGAATATGGACAAAATGGCACTTCTGGGGTGGAGCCAAGATGGCTGAGTGAAGCAGGGAAGCTGCTCAAGATTTCCCACTTTTCCTCAAAAACCAAATGAAACCAAACCTCTGAATAATTTAATGGAATGAAACCATTCTCCAGTTCAAGATAGATTAGAAAAACTTCAAGAAAGATCAGCTGGGTGAAAAGGGGTGCTCAGCCCAGCTCAGACAGAGTCTGGGAAAGCCAGTGAGAGAATTTTAATCACAGTATATCTGCAACTGAGATGCTGGGTCCTGGCTTGGTAAAGGAGTAGAGCGGTGGGGCAGCCTCCAGAAGGCTCAGAAGACAAATTTGGGGAAACCAGGCTGTTTCCTGGAAAAAGCACATAAATCTATACTCCTGCAAACACAAGATGTTAAGACTCAGAACTACACAAGAAGCTTGGTACAGCACCCCATTTATTCCAGGAACAGAGTTCAATCATAAAAGTAAAAAAAGAGGAAATATTAAAAAAAAAAAGAAGAAAGAAAATGAGTAAGAAACAGAAAAGAATCTTTACCATAGAAAGCTACGATGATAACAGGGAAGACCAAAATACTAACTCATATGAGGACAAAATATCCATAGAGAAAATCTCAAAAAGTGATATGAATTGGTTTCAAGCCCAAAGAGGCTTCTTGGAAGTGCTCATAAAAACCTTCAAAAAAACCCCTTTAAATAAGATAGGTAGAAGAAAAAATGAGAAAAGAAATATGAGCTTTAGAAAACAGAATCAATTCCTTAAAAAGTACAATTGGACAAATGCAAAAAAAAAATACACTGAAGAAAATACCATCTTCAAAAGTAGAATTAATCAAATGGGAAAAGAGATACAAAAGTTAACTGAAGAAAATTACACATTAAAAACTAGAACAGAAGAAATGGAAGCTAATGATTCTATGAGACATCAAGAATCAATCAAACAAATAAAAAAATGGAAGAAAATGTAAAATAACTAATTAGAAAAACAAGTGAACTGGAAAATAGATCCAGGAGAAACAATTTTAAAATTATTGGTCTATGTGAAGACTAGGACCAAAAAAAGAACCTAGATAGTATTCTTCAAGAGATCAAGGAAAACTGCTCTGATATATTAGAAGCAGAGGGCAAAATAGTCATTGAAAGAATCCTTTGATCATCTCCAGAAAGAGATCATACAAACCCCCCCCCCCCAGAAATATTGTTGCAAAATTCCAGAAATATAATCTCAAGGAAAAAATACTTCAAGCTTCCAGGGGAAAAAAAATCCTATAAAAACAAAAACAAAAACAATTCAATTATTGAAGTCATAATCAGAATTACACAGGATCTGGCAGCTTCTACAATAAAGGATCTATGGGCCTGTAACACCATATTCTGGAAGGCAAAAATTAATTATCCAGCGAGACTGAACATCATTTTTCAGGGGAAGAGATGGATCTTCAATGAAGTAAGAGTCTTTCAATCATTTCTATTGAAAAAAAAAAAACTAAACTAAACAGAAAACTTAATCTACAAACATAGGACACAAGAAAAAGGAAAAGAAGGGGAAAGTATATATTATTTAAAGGTTAAACTGTTCACAATCCTAGATGGTAGTCTTGGAAAAAATATGGCGAATATATCATATAATTGGACCCCATTCCACAATAAACTATAGGTAATATAGATTGGTAGTTTCCTGTACAATTCTCTTTTTCTATTCTTTGTATATAGAATTGCTTGTTGCTGATACCCTTTGATCCAACAGTGTTTTTACTGGGCCAGTATCCCAAAGAGATCCTTAAAAAGGGAAAAGGATTCACATTTGCAAAAATGTTTGTAACACCCTTTTTTGTAATGGCAAGGACCTGGATACTGAGTGGATCAGTTGGAGAAAGGCTGAATAAGTTATGGTATATGAGTATTATGGAATATTATTGTTCTATAAGAAACAATAAGCAGGATGATTTCAGAAAGGCCTGGAGAGACTTGCATGAACTGATGCTAAGTGAATTAAGCATCTTACACAGCAATAACAAGATTATGTGATGATCAACTATGATGGGTTTGATTCTTTTTTAATAATGAGATGATTCAGGCCAATTCCAATAGAGTTGTGATGTACAATCATCTGCGTCCAGAAAGAGGACTCTGCATATTGAATGTGGATCACAACATAATATTTTCACTTTTGTTGTTTGCTTGCTTTTTTGTTTTCTTTCTAATTTTTTTCCTTTCTGATCTGATTTTTTTCTGTGCAGCATGATAAATGTGGAAATATGTGTAGAAGAATTGTATATGTTTAACATATATTGCATTACTTGCTGTCTAGGGGAGAAAGTGGGGGAAAAGAGGGAGAAAAAATTTGAAACACAAGGTTTTGCAAGGGTGAATGTTGAAAACTATCTTTGCATATATTTTAAAAATAAAAAAGTTATTATTTAAAATAAAAAAGAAATGTTAATTCTGGATTTTGGCCATGGAATTTCTTTATTCAGGTGACCAAACAAGACTTGCTATCTTTCTATTTCACTTTATCCTCTGAGTCAAATAGATCATTTTCTTTTATATTTTCTTGAAATATGGCACCCAGATTTTTTGTTTGATCAAGGTTTTTCCAGTATGAAATAATTTTAAAATTACATATCCTTGTTTTCCAGATCAGTTGATTTTACGAAATCTTATGATTTTCCCCATTTTTTTAGTCTTTTGATTTTGTTCTAATATTTCTGGTTGTATTACTGAACAATCAAGTAGTGTCCACTTTTAACTGGAGCTCTGAATTTGCCTCTTTTACTCAAGACTTCTCTCTTGAGTTTGTCTTAAACAGCTTTAGCTACTTATAAACTAACTTCAGTATGTATCTATTAAGCACCTATATGCCAATCACTGTGATTTTTTGGGACGGAGGTACAAATTTTAAAAGCAATTCATTATTTCAAGGAATTTATAGTATAATTGGGGAAGAAAACAGACAATTTGCAAATAGGATATATACAGAATACTATGGAAATAGCAGGAAGTCTCTAGCATTGGATAAGCTGTTTGCATAATGTGAAATTTTAGCAGAAATTTGAATGAAGCCAGAGGAATCAGGAGGCAGAAATAAGGAGGAAAGAGCACCAGGTGTGGAAGACAGTCAGTGGAAATTCATGGAATTGGGATATAGGTTGTCCTGTCTGAGGAACAGCAAGGAGGCCAGGTCACAGAGAAATTGCATGGGAGTAAGGAGAAACTTGGATATTCCTATCACTGAATTCTAATCAAGGTTTATTTTATGTTTTTTCAATGCCCCAGCCCCATATAAGTTATAGCCCTAAGAAGAATTCTCATTGTACCTACCAACTAGAATAGAACACATTCTCTGGAATTGTGTAGAAGTTTAGTGGTTCCTGGATTTTTTCAGTATGCTTCTTTTTCTGCAGATTGCAACCTTTCCATGTTTTTTCATACTATGCAGTTCTTTCAGTTTCTACCCATCTCAAACTCTCCCATAAAAGCAAGAAAACAATAATAACAACAACAAATTCCATAAACGATCCCACCAATGTTTTGGAGACTTTCCTTTTGTAATTTTGGTTTCAAAATAATACCTGTAGAACATTCCAACTGTTTGAATGCCAAACTTATCTTCGTACAAGATCTGCCTACATGTTTTTGGTATCTTTTCCACTACTTCTTGAGCATAATTCATCACTGCATCCACTGGTCAGTCAATTAGTCAACTACCATTAAATGTCTACTATGTTCCAGTACTATATTAAATGCATATATATATTTCCATTGAGCTTTGGATTACTTAAATTTATTTAAAAATGTGTGTGTGTTTGTGTATTTGAGATCCAATTTTTTAAAATAAACAAACCCATACAATTAATAAATTATTGTCTGATATATTTTACAATATTACAAAAATGATTTAAATGTACTATCTTATTTGTTTGCCACATTTACTTTATGATATAAACAATGCAAGTTTAATTATCTTAATTTTGCTGACATAGAAACTAAGAGTCAGAGAGGTTATTCATCTTGTATAAGATAACTCAGCCAGCAAGTAACACAGATGAGCCTAAAAAATCTAGTCTCCTGATTGCAAGACCAGTATTTTATCAATTGAATGTCTTCTAAGAAGAGATATAGTAGTGCAGTATCTATATTCCAATTAATTTCTCATTGCACCTATTCCTACTTACAAAGCAAGGCAATCTTATTTACCTTATTTGGACAATAATTGCAACATTCTTTTTACTTTTTTCCCTTGAAAATTCTCCTTCTATTGACTTTTTTCAACAATGAGGTGATTTACAGCAATTCCAAAAGACTTGGGATGGAAAGAGCCAACTGGCCAAATACATCCAGAGAGAAAACTATGGGGACTGAATGTAGATCAAAGCATAGTATTTTCACCTTTTTTGTGGTTGTTTGTTTGTTTTTTATCTTTCTCATTTTTTCCCCTTTCAATATGATTTTTCTTGTGTAGCATGGCAAATATAGAAATATGCCTAGAAAAACTGCGCATTTAGCCTATATTGGATTGCTTGCTATCTAGAGGAGAGGGAAAGGAAGGAGAGAGGGAGAAAAATTTGAAATACAAGATTTTGTAAAGGTGAATGCTAAAAACTATCATTGCATATATTTGCAAAAGTAAAGAGATATTATATAAGAAAAGAAAATTCTCTTTCCATCTCCAAACTGACACTTGACTTAGATTTGTAAAACTAATCTTTATCCCATTCTTGCTAAATGTATTTATCTGTGAATGTATGTGTGCTTATATGTGTACATGCATGTGTTTATATATATTGTGGCCAAATCATTTCGTTTTTCTAAGTCTCAGTTTATTTATCCGTAAAAACAAAAATGTGAAATATGGTAGATAGAATGATGAACTTTGAGTTAGAAGAACCTACATTCAGATCCTTATTAATCTCTAATCTTTATAAATTTTTTGACTATTAAGGTTTTCTGTACTATAGGCAAATCTCCAAGAATTAGCATACAATTAAAGTTACCATACCAAAGAAACCACAGATTCTTGATTTAATATACTTATGTTGCCTATCTCATGAAGTTTTATGGGGAAAATACCTTGCAAATCATGAAGAGCTAGAAAATATAGAGAATTATTATTATTATTGTTATTAAGCAAGGGAAGTTATGATCTTTCAGTGTCTTTATTATGGTACCACCATCAGAACAAGTAAGAATCAAAGCAATTAAAAATTTTAAAATGTTTAATTTTGTACTCAGGATATTTTCAATGCAGGCAAACATTCATTGTCTGTGTGCTATAAGTATTATTCTCCATCTCTTTTGTTCTCTAGATGAAAATGGCTCTTTGAAGGTGTTAATCTGACATCACACTGGTATGTCCAAGGCATTGACTTGGAAATTGTGGGTAAGATGTCTGCTCAGATTTGGAATGTTCTTGACAGAACTTGTGCATTTTATTAAGAACTGGAAGGAAGCACTTTGAAAAAAAATATACTTGACTAGAAGTAAGGTGACTTGTTAAGGGTGAAAAAGAAGAACTAGAAAACTGAGGAATAAGACAATATGGAATCTTAAATTGAAGTACATTGATAAATAAACCCATTAGTATACACGCACATAAATATACATATATCCTTCTTATATAATATCTATCCTACACACATACACACACACAAAATCCCCCCCCACACACACACACCCATAACCTTACTTTAAATTTTTTTTTTTCTGATTCCTTGTATGGTGTAGAAAAAACCCTGAGTTCTTAATGGCTATTCTAATGGGACATAAGCTGTGGCAGAGTCTATCAAGCAAGAAAAGCTTTTAAAGACCAGTCCAAATGTAATCAGAGAAACTGAGGCAAGATAGAGATTAGAGAGTTTTTAATATTTTATTTGGATTTCTGAGAGGGAGAGATTTTGCTGGAGTCATGTTGCCGCCAGGGCTGATGTCCAAAGCATCCAGCAGCCAATATGAGTTCTCAATGACATATATATATGTATGTCATTGAGAACTCATATATATATATATATATATATATATATATATATATATATATATATAACTCTAAACTTGGGTAGACAAAGAAGGGTGGAGTCCAAACTCTAATGAGTGGGAATCTCCAGGCAGGGACTATCAATCCAGTTCTGACAGGTTGGGGGTAGGACCATAAATTCTTACAAATTGGGAGGATTTAGGAGGTGTCCAACTAGATCCAGGAAGTCTGACACTTAGAGGATACCAATTAGGTTTCTGAGATAGGACATCTGGAGTTTTATCTTTTGTCATCTTTGCCAGTTTTTTGGATGTAAGATAAAACCTAAGGATTGTTTTGATTTACATTTTATTTGGGTTGTTCTTTCAATACAGTTCTTAATCTCTTAATAGTTAATTCCATATTTTTTGACCACTCTGTTAGAAAATGATTTTGATCATATTCTCTCCCTCTTTTCTCCTCTTCTATCTCTCTCTCCTTTCCTCTTTTCCTCCCCTCCTCTCTGTCTCTCTGTCTTTGTTTCTTTCTCTCTCCCCTTCTTTTTTCTATCTTTCTCTTTCTCCCTCCTTCTCTCTCCATATTTGTTAGTTGACTTATATCTTGTATACTAAACTATATTTTGAGAAATTTGGTACAGAGATTTCCATCCCTTTCATATTGCTTCCCTTCTTATCCTATATACATTGATTTTCTTTGTGTAGAAGCCTTTCCTTTCATGTAATCAAAGTAATTTATTTTATCTTTTGTAATTGTCTCTTTCTCTCATCAGATTAAGAATATATCTATACAGTATATAATCTGATTTTTTCTACTTTTTGTGTCATTGTCTTTAATATTTATGTTTCCTATATAGTTTAATTTTATTATGTAATATAGGGAAAATTATTGTTCTATGCATAATTTCTGACAGACTGCTTGCCATCATTATCATTTTCATCATCTTCATTATCATCACTGGACTTTTCATTGTGCATTCAAGGTTTTCCAGTTGTCAGTTATTCTTTTTTTAATTAAAGCTTTTTATTTTCAAAACATGTGCATGGATAATTTTCAATATTCACACTTGAAAAACCTTGTGTTCCAAATTTTTTCCCTTCCTTCCCTCTTTCCCCTCCCCTAAATGGCAAGTAATCCAATATATGTTAAACATGTGTGATTCTTTTATACATATTTCCACAATTACCATGCTGCACAAGAAAAATCAGATTAAAAAGGAAAAAGAAAATTAGAAAGAAAACAAAACGTAAGCAACCAACAACAAAAAGAGTAAAAATACTATCTTCTGATCCATACTCAATTCTCATAGTCTGAGTGCAAATAGTTCTCTTCATCACAATTTTATTACTTGGAACTGACCTGAATCATCTCATTGTTGAAAAGAGCCATATCCATCAGAATTGATCATCATATATCACATTGCTATTGCTGTGAACAATGATCTCTTGATTCTGTTCACTTTATTTAGCATCAGTTCATGTAAGTCTCTCCAGGCCTGTCTGAAATCTTATTGTTTCTTACAGAACAATAATATTCCATAATATTCATATTACATAGCTTATTGAGCCATTCTCTAATTGATGGGCATACATTCAGTTTCCACAGTTTCTTCCCATTGCAGAAAGGGCTATGGCAAAAATTTTTGCACATGTGGATCCCTTTCTTTCCTTTTTGATCTCTTTGGGATACAAGCCCAGTAGAAACACTGCTGAATCAAAGGATATACACAGTTTGAAAGCCCTTTGGGCATAGTTCCAAATTGTTCTCTATAGTGGTTGAATCAGTTCACAACTCCAACAACAATATATTAGTGTACCAGTTTTCTCACATCTCCTCCAACATTACTCATTATCTTTTCCTTTCATTTTAACCAATCTGAGAGGTGTGTAGTGGTACCTCAGGGTTGTCTTAATTTGCATTTTTCTGATCAAAAGTGATTTAGAGCACCTTTTCACATCACTAGAAATGTTTTCAATTTCTTCATCTGAAAACTGTTCATATCTTTTGACCAATTGTCAGTTATTTTGTGCAAGCCATAGGTTATGTTCTCAGAATTTTTATTTTTTCATGCTTGAGTCATTTAGGAACATGTAATTCTATGCTGTCTTAGCAATTTATAATCCCTCTCAAGGAATGATGGAATAAAAGGTATTGAATTAGCATGTTAAGATTAGAGATCTGTCTTCTGTTTAAGAATTCATCAGGTTTTTAACTAATTAGATATCTTGAAATATTTGTCTGTAGAAACAGGTGCATTAAGTTGCTTTTTGTACATAATGCTTAATGCTTATTCTGGAAAATTTTGAGAGTTTTTGGAGATAAGAGAAATTGCTTAGCCCTCCATCTTATTGATTATATTTGACTTTGGATTTTTCTGAAACTTTGATGTTTCATGACTCATGGTTATGTAGGGAAGCTGATATTAAAGAATTGAGCAATTGTAGTATTAAGCAACTTGGGATCAAAAGGAGTGTGATTTCTTAAATGCAGCTTAGTCTAATTTTCTCTTATTTAATTCTTAAATCAATAAGTGGTTCATCCTTAACACTAGTCCACCTTCTATATACTGAATAATTGGTTCAATATACTATACGTGAAATTACATGTCATAGTCTTGGTAGTATAAATTTTTCATTCACTTTGTTTTTTCTCAATTTTGTATTTGTAGTCCCGGTGCATAACACAAGAGTCTGGAACATAACAAATGCTTATTAAATGTTTGTTTATTTATTTTTAATTATGAATGATTATTTTATTTTGCTAACTTTTTTACCTTTATAAAAATTATCAGAGCCTTAGAAATGGTACACAAGTATTCTTATTTCAGTGTTTTCCCTGACTCATAATAATTTTTTGTGGTTTCACTCATATCTTTTTGTCAGGTAATTAGATGATATCAGGCAGCTCTGTAAATGTAGGTGAGAAATAGCCTTAAATGCTCCTTACTCCATTCTTGGAAATATGCTTCAAATAAAGCAAACTCTGACTGTCAGTCATTTTAAGACATCATTTTCTATTATACTGTTCATAAATAATCTGGATGAAGGGTCAAGTCATTATCATTTCTTAATTAGGTACATTATCATTGTGTCCTTAGGAAACCTAATTCCATGATGAAAAAAAGACATTAATCTCTCAGTATTTAGGAAGTCTTTTGAACTTAAGGTCAGTGGATCTTGTGCTGTCACCTAGCAAGAAATGCCAAACTGATTTTTTATAGAAAAATATGAAAGGATGGAGGAATGTTTTAGCTGATTGCAGGTAAAGTTATTTCCAATGGAACTTCTAGACATAATATTCTAAGGTAATGAAGGAAAAGTTAGAGATCATCAAGTCCAACCCACTCTAATTTATAATGAAAAAGAATAGATCCAGAGAACTTAAATAGATTTCCCTGGGTCACAGAACTAGTAAGAATCTGATATGGGATTTGAGCCCAGTTTTTCTGACTCCACTTCTAATACTCCATCCAACAGATCATTCTGCTTCTCATATCTACTACATCATGATGCTTCTCAGATATTTTATTGTTGTACAGGAAAATTTCAATTAAAAAAATTCTGTTATAATAGTGAGTTATTATGGAAGATAATTTGCTTTGGAAAGGGCTTTTGGGATTTTGAATCATAGAAAAATTTGGTATCATTAAAAACATTACTCAATTCCTCAAAGGCAATATAGCTAATTTTCTTTTGGATTCTATGACATCTCCTCACCCATATATAGTGCCTACCTAAGATAACTTGATGAATGGACCAATTAACAATGACCAACCTATGTGACTACCATTTTATCTTTGCAAAATTTCTATATCTCTGTGGGTTGAGGATATCCTTGATGTATAGTCAGAATCCAACAGACTTTCACAAATGATATTCAATTTTGGACTGCATTTTTACTGGCTCACAATTAGCTGAAAGATGTAGGTTCAAATAAGATAATATTTTTGAAGTGCTTATCATAGTGCCTGGCTGTCTTCCTTCCATTATTTTGTTCTCTTTTTCGCTGTCCTTAGCACTTGTTGATTATTAAAAAAAAACACTAATTTTGATAGAAAATGTGCCCCTTACAAGTATTTTATGACCAGTATCTCACATTCACATATAATATTCATTCAGGATTTCTTGGAAAATTTAAAAATGGAAACAAACATATTTAAACATCTGTTAGTAATAAACATCAAACAAAATATAAAACAGAAAGATGCATGCTCTTAAAAATATTTGCCACTATTAATACATTGCAGAATCTAGAAAAAGGGGAATTTTTTCCTAGATGTTATGGTTCTCTAGATATTTCTGTTTGCAAATGACATTGTTTTGATTTCATTGAGCTCCAAGATATTATACTGAGTAGGAGAGTGACATGGTTAGTTCTTCACTAAGAAAAATCCTTTGGCAGCATTATGGAGAATGGACTGGGTGGGCAGAGACTGAAAGCAAGGAGATCAGTAAGGGGACTTTTACAATAATCTAGGAAGGAAAATTATCTTTCAAAAATTACATAATAATGACAAACACTCTGGAAGTGGAGGATAGGTTCGAGTGTGCAGAGATTTGAAGCTAGGAAACCAGAGTTATTGTGCAGAAAATATATTTTCAACTGTTAAGGATGACAAAAAAGCATGATTATTACTTTTACCAGCTGAGTAAATAAGGAAAATTTCTCTCTGAAATGTCGTGATTTTGATTCAACTCAAAAAATAAAGATAATATGATTGTGCCCTTAAAAATAAATAATCTTGAGAGAACCTGAATTGTTAGACTGTGGTTGCAGTGTTTTAAAGGAATCCACAGCTGAATACGGGCTGGTTAGAGGTGACTGGGTCTCGGATGATACATGGCTAAAATATTTATGTTTTTATATCAGTTGTTAAGTTATTAAATTACATGACTAAGAATTTTGAAATCTATTTGTCTATGAATTTGGGGTTTGAGGGTAAGGAAGGAGAAAAAACTTAATAAGAAGACTTTTTATCAATTCTTTTGAAACACATTAAGGGCTTGGAGCTGCTAATGGACAAATTCTCTTCCCAGATGGATATGTAACAAGATTATGACAGGCCAATACAAACCATTTCCATGAGGGATGGGGAGAGAGACTACTCTTTCCCTATCACCCTATGTTAACAAGACACAGAGATAGTCATATCTTGATCTTGCCATCATTCACAAGTGTTACAATTATGTATTCATAAACTCTGAAATTTCTTTATCTGATTTCAAATTTCTATCATTCCAGTTTTTACTGTGATTATAATCACTAATCCCCTTCTACCTCACTAGCAATTTTTCCCTTTTATTTAATTTTTTTTGGTTGTCCCCTACATGTACAAATAACTTTTTTTTAGTTATACATGTACATTTTTAAACATATTTTCTTATGAATATTGCTGAGATAGAAAAATCAGAACAGAAGAAAAAACCATGACAGAAAAAAAAAGAAAAAAAAAAAAGGTAACAGTATGTGTTGATTTACATTCAGTTTCCATAGTTCTCTCTTTGGACATTGATGGAATTTTCCATTCAAAGTTTATTGGTATTGCCTTTGATCATAGAATTGCTGAGAAGAACTGAGTTTGTCATAGTTGATCATCACACAGTCTTGCTGTTGCTGTGTGCAATGTTTTTCTGGTTCTCTTGTTTCACTCAGCATAAATTCATGTAAATCTTTCCAGGCCTTTCTAAAATCAGCTTGTTCATCATTTCTTATAGAAAATAATATTCCATTACTTTCATATACTATAACTTATTCAGCCATTTTCTTATTGATGGGCAATTACTCATTTTCCAATTCCTTGCCACCACAAAAAGAGCTGCTACAAACAGTTTTTCACATGTGCGTCCTTTTCCCTCTTTTATGATTTTCTTGGGATACAGACCAGTAGTGGTACTGCTGAATCAAAGGGTGTGCACAGTTCTATAGTCTTTTGGGCATAATTCCAAATTGCTCTCTGGAATGGTTAGATGATTTCATGATTCCATCAACAATGCATTAGTGTCCCAGTTTCCCCACATCCCTTCCAACAGTTATTATTATTTTTTTCTGTCATCTTCACCAATCTGAGAGGTTTGGGGTGGTACTTCAAAGCATTTTCAATTTGTGTTTCTCTAATCAATTGTGATTTAAAGTATTTTTCCATATGACTATAGATGGCATTAATTTATTCACCTGAAAATTGTCTCATTTATATCTTTGGCTATTTATCAATTGAGCAGTGGCTTGTATTTTTATAAATTTGAGTCAATTCTCTATTTATTTTAGAAGTGAGACTTTTATCAGACATGCTGGCTATAGAATTTCCTCCCCAGATTTCTGCTTCCCTTCTAATCTTAGTTGAATTGGTTTTGTTTGTGCAAAAGCTTTTAATTTAATGTAATCAAAATTGTTCATTTTGCATTTCATAATATTTAGTTCTTCTTTAATCATAAATTCTTCCCTTCTTCAAAGATATGATAGGTAAATTATGTCTTGCTCTCCTAATTTGCTTATAGTGTTACTCTTTATCCCTAAACATGTACCCATTTTGACCTTATTTGGAATGGAATGTGAAATGTACATCCATGCCAAGTTTCTGACATTATTTACCAGATTTTCCAGCAATTTTTGTCAAATAGAGAATTCGTACTATAGAAGCTGGAATTTTGAGGGTTTATCAAATACTAACTACTATAGTCATTTATTATTTTGTCATGTGTATCTAACCTATACCATTGATCTACCACTCTATTTCTTAGCCAATACATATGGTTTTGATGACGATTGCTTTATAATAGAGTTTTAGTTCTGCTATTTCTAGACTACCATCCTTTGCATTTTCCCCATTAATTGCCTTGATATTCTTGACCTTTTGTTCTTCCAGATGAATTTTGTTATTATTTTTTCTAGCTCTATAAAATAATTTTTTGACAGTTTGATTGGTATGATACTGAAAAAGTAGACTACTTTAGATAGGATTGTCATTTTTATTATATTATCTTGGCCTACACATAAGCAACTGATATCTTCCCAATTGTTTAGATCTCACTTCATTTGTGTGAAAAGTATTGTATAATTGTGTTCATATAGTTCTTGGCATGTAGGCACCCAAATATTTTATTTTGTCTATTGTTATTTCAAATGGAATTTCTTTTTCTATCTCTTGCTGCTGAGCTTTGTTAATAATATATAGAAATGATGATTTGTGTGGGTTTGTTTTATATCTTGCAACCTTACTAGAGCTGTTAATTGTTTCAAGTAGATTTTTGGATAACTCTCCAGGATTCTCTAAGCATACCATCATATCATCTGTAATGAATGAGTTTTGTCTCCTTATTGCCTACTCTAATTCCTTCATTATCCTTTTCTTTTCTTATTACTAAATTCAACATTTCTAGTACAATATTGATTAACAGTGGTAATAATGGACATCCTTATTTGATATTACTTGGGACGCATCTAGTTTCTCTCCATTACAAATCATGCTTGCTGATGGTTTTAGATAGATGTTGCTTATCCTTTTAAGAAAAACTCCCTTTATCGCTGTGTGCTGTGGTGTTTTAAATAGTGATGAATGTTATATTTTGTCAAAATATAAATCTATTATCTTTTGAGATAATCATATGATTTCTGTTAGTTTGGTTACTGATATGGTCAATTATGCTCATATTTTTCCTCATACTAAACCAGCCCTGCATTCCTGATATAAAGGCCACTTGCTCATAGCATATTAGCTGGCTGATAAGTTGTAATCTCTTTGCTAATATTTTGTTTAAATTTTTTAAACTATGTTCATTAGGGAGATTGGTTTACAATTTCTTTCTCTGTTTTGGCTCTTCCCGGTTTAAGTATCAGTATCATATTTATGTCATAGAAGGAATTTGGCAGGACTCTTTCTTTGCCTATTTGTCTAAATAGTTTACATAGTATTGGAATTAATTGTTCTTTAAATGTTTTACAGAATCCACTTGTAAATCCATCTGGTTCTATGGATTTTTTTCCTTAGGGAATTCATTGATGGGTTGTTCAATTTTATTTTTTTAAATGGGATTATTTAAGCAATTTATTTTCTTTCCGGT
Source organism: Sarcophilus harrisii (assembly GCF_902635505.1). NCBI lineage: Eukaryota > Metazoa > Chordata > Mammalia > Dasyuromorphia > Dasyuridae > Sarcophilus > Sarcophilus harrisii. The sequence goes on along the minus strand of NC_045427.1, from coordinate 368,382,556 downwards.
TAATTTGAGCAATTTGTATTTTTGTAAATAATCAACCATTTCAGCTAGCTTGTCAGAATTTTGGGCAAAATAGCTCCTAGTTATTGTTTTAATTTCTTCTTCATTGGTGACAAATTCACCCTTTTAATTTTTGATGCTAGTAATTTGGTTTTTTTCCTTTCCTTTTTCTAATCAAATTATCTAAAGGTCTATCTCTTGACAACTCAGTTATTTCCCAGAATACCACCTCTGCATGTCCTGGTCAGACTTCCTTCTCTTCTCTCTCTCAATACTTCAGTGAATGAGTTCAACTCTCCATTATCTTCTTTGTTGGCATCTTTTATTCTGTTGTCCATTTTATCTTGCCAAACCTAATTCCCACCATCTGCCACTTTCATTCCTATTTACAAGTTGTTGCACAGTGGTAGAGAAAGTCATGAAAGCCATGAGACAGTTCTGTGATTCAGTGGATATTATACTAGACTTGAAATCAGGAAGATATGAGTCCAAATCTAGTTCTCTGACCCTAGGCAAATAACCAAAGCTCTCTCAGTCTCAGTTGCTTCATTTTTAAAACAGGTGACAATAGCATCTACCTTGCAGGGTTTTTTTAATGGAGATCAAATCGAATAACATATATAAACCACTTTACAAATCTTAATGTGCTATACAAATACTTGCTGTTATTATTGTTATGATAGTGAAACCATGGTGACTAGGTTCACTATAAATTTATGCTACATAAATCTTAATTGGAACATCATTACAAGGGAATACTTTTATAATACTTTCTAATAGAATCACTATCACATTTTCCACAATGGCTATTTTAAATGTTCTCATCTCTCCTTCAACTTTCCATAGTATTTTCTCAAGCTGGAGATTTCACCTCATATTTCATGGAAAAAAATAGGCCATTCATTGAAAGCTCTCGTGACTCCTCTCCTTTTTATATCACATACCTTGCCCCACTATCTCATCCTTCACCCAACGTCTAACACACTCATTCATGTCTTCCCCATTAAAAAGAAACAAAAAAACTTGCTAGCTATTCTCCTATATCTTGGCTAAATTCCATGAGAAGTTTGATTCCAAGGCCACGAATAGTATCTAAACAGTTTGATATTGCAGATCCTAAATAATGGTTCCATCAGAAAGTTCATTATTGTTTCTTTAAAGTTTATTTTACATCTTTGTTCACCTAATATTTAAAATTAAGCCATCACTTCTGACATGTCTGTTTTAATATTCAGATGAAACTGAGGTAAAGGCAGTAAGTCATTAAAGACACACCCACAGAGACAGAGAGAGGCACACAGAGACACAGAAACAAAAAGACACAGAGAGACACACAGAAACAGAAGCAGACATATAGGTACACATCAACAGACAGATGACACAAAGAGAGACACACACAGAGAGAGACAGAGGCACAGAAACAGACAAACATAGAGAGAGACAAAGGCAAAGAGATATTTTATTACTATTGACATCTTTCTTGGCATAATAGAGTTTTAGAGCTATATAAGAAAATAAAACTCTAATGCTTTACATTTTTATAGCTTCCCAAAAGCAAATACCAATCCTAGAAAAAGTTAACATTCTGGTGACAGGAAGGTGATGAGTGAATTGAATCTCAGATTTAAGTCTGAAGTGATTGGCTCAGGCTCTTTCCCATTAGTACTTCCTTCACTATATTTTGAAAGCAAAACCTTTCCCTTACAAGAAGTGAAGCTAAGGAAATGCCTAAATAAAGGGTTAGACCTAGGTGGAAGTCAGAAGGAAGAGCTGGAGAAGAATGGAACTACAATCATGGGGGTATAACCATTCCTTTACTCTCCAATCAACCAATTTCTACCCACACATTATAGAATTACTGAATATCTATCTTACTTAATTTGTTAATATTTTATGATTGCCAAGTTTGTTATTTATTTGAATGGATTTCCTTCTCTCAACTTTTCCTCTTTCATCCCAATTAGTGAGTTTTTTTCCTCAGTGTGAAAACCCTGTATTGTCAGCCACCCTTGCTCCTATTGAGTGATTAATTAATGTAGAGTTCCAATCATATTATTCTCCTGTTCCAAAACTATGAATGGCTAAATTCCTATGTTTATAGGATAAAGTTCAAACTTCCTAGTCTGGAAGTAAGTTCTTCCATGATCTGGCTCCAATTTCCCTTTCCTTATATTTCACATTGCTCTTTCTTACAGTTTTATGTTCTAGCCAAATTCATCTTTTCCTGTCTTGTCTTTTTAAGTTTTTGCTCATTTCATTTCCCAAGTCAGGAAAAGCCTTTTCTCCTAATTCTAACCTTGACTCCTAATTTCAGTTATCACAATCCTACTTTGATAATAAGATATGACTCAAATCTCACTTTCCTATGAAGCCTTATTTGTCTTTGTCTTTCCCTTCTTTTCCTAAGTTAGTAGTAATTTACACCTCCATTCTTTTCTACAATCTATGTGGTCTTTTTTGTATTTCTATTCTAATTCATATAATGAGTATTTGAATATATGTTATTCCCACAACAGATATAAATCCTTAGAGGTCACTTTGTCTTCTTTGTACATTTCCTAGAATTGAGCATTGGGCCTTACATAAAGTCAGTATTTAATACACATTTGTGAAATTTTAATTTGATATTCATTGAGACTCATGTAGCCTCAGGAATAAGATGAGAGCTGGCTTCTAGAATGTTGGACCTGAGGGTTGTCACTGAACCACTTGAGCTCACAAGGATATATCAAAATATGAGTTCATTTAACATCTCCGTGGCAAAATTTCCTGGGCTTTGATTGGCCACTCCAGATGGTGGAAGGTTATGTTTCATGACTCAGGCCCATTTCTTTAGAGTTAAATATAAGATCTTCCCTTACAAATTAAAGTATGCATTTCCTTTGGTGTGATGTAATGAAATGTGGCATGTCTCTTTAAAAATAGAACAGCAAGGTTTTGTCTAGGCTGCCCCGTAGGCATGCTCACAAGTTCGTCTTGCCAGCATTTTCTATAATATTTGTTTTTAGTTGCCAATGGACAGCTCCCTGCCCCCAATCCTTTAGCTCAGCTTTCTGGCATCCTGCTTTGATTAGGAATACTTTTTTTTTCCTTACCAAGGAGTTTTATTTTACCAGAAGACACAAGAGAATATATTTTCTGTCAGCATCTAAACCAATCACTCTTGCTCCATTTCTGCTGCCACCAACCAGCAGTAATTTTTCACTTCTTATCAGATGATGTTAAAGTTAGTTGCCTCATTGACAACCTAAGTCACCACAACCCACTTAAAATAAATGACAAGGAGCTCAATCAATCATCGACTTTAAACTAAGTGCAAAAATTTCTTCAAAGTGGGTGAAAATGTACAAGAATTCTGTTTGGATAGATTGAAAGAACTTGGTCATGACATAGGGTTCATCTATAAGATATGAAGCTAGTTAGAACCAGTTATTCCAGAATTTGGAGAAACTATATTAGAGCTAAGTCTTTTAAGCAGGAATCATCTAGGGAGGAAAGGGAAGACTTCCCATTGCTCTTGTCCAGGTTCTCATTCCTAATTTTCACTGCCTTTCCCTCTTTTACTTTGGTTGGAGGACTTTACAAGCTCCAAGCATCTATAAGATGCTGGATGCTCTTTTTCTACTTATTTATGTCTTTTTGGCATTCCTGGATCAGTTGATGCCTGAGTGTGTGATGAGAGCCAAGACAGATTAGACATATATCCATGACTTCACAAGGAGGCCAGCAAAGAAAACATCCCATGTCTAAGAGTCACTTACACCTCTGCTAGCTTGTTATCTCCTCTATAAAACTGGGTGACAATCATGCCTGCTGAATGGGACTGAGTGGATGAAGTTTTCTCAAAGTCTATGAGAATAGGCCTAAGTCACATGATTCCCTATTCCCAGAGGTCTGCAGAGCTGGAAGATCAAGTCTTGGGCCCAGGTTGCAGGAAGTTACATGATCTCAAAGTCTAGAAGTCTCTAAAGGCCAACACCTTAAGCCAATAATGACAAGAAGTGACAGGAAGTTGCAGGAGGTAATTTGACCCACAGGAAGCAGGCAACATTGATGACCATTGGTTAATGGTGATTACTTCCTTTTAGTCTTATCCAATGAAAAGCTTTGCATCTTTTGCTATTTACCCAGTTTTACTGCTTCTGGCTTGTCAGGTTGAACACATGTTGGGACCTGATATGCCTCTTAGGTGTCTTGGGCCTCTCTCTGTAGGCACTAAATAAATGCTCTTTCTGTATCTGAAGATGTCTTTGATTAGTTAATTTGGGAAAGGGGGTCTAGCACCCATCCCACATATTACCCAGGATTTTTGTGAGGATCAAATGAGTTAATATTTGTAAAATTCTTTGCAAACATTAAAGAGTTTTTATCAATGCTAGTTATTATTGTTATTAGACTTAAGCAGAGTAGAGTTATTCCTCTGTCATATACTCTCCTTGTTTGGGTTTACTTCCTCCTGGATTTTAATGACTTCTTTCTGAAAGCTACTTTTAAAAAACTGGCCGACTAAAATGATTCTCAGTTGGAGGAAAGCACATCTATGAGGGTTTAATGGCATTAGAAAATATGTTATCTTGTTCTGAGAACCAACAAGTTGGCATCCTTGGAGTTTACATGAGCTATGTTAAGGAGAGTACAAGGGAAACAGAAAGAGGGGGAGAACACAAACTCCTCAGGGATATTCATTCAGTTCAAAGAATTATTTCAAAGAATTATTGATGAAATTTCTTACATTTTTGAAGCACTTTGAAATCTGTGAAACTTTTAAAAAAATGTTTCCTCTGTTGAACCTAAGAAAAAGTTTGTAAGCAGGAAGAAATTTTAGTCATGTACAATTTTATATGATTTTGAAGATAACACGACTAGTTGGAGTGTAAATCTATAAGTCTTGATTATCATATGGGTTTGTGTATAGTTTGGGAATAGTGGTGGTCCCCAACAGGTAAAGCACTTGCTTTATTCAAAACATCCTACAGTCCCACTTTCTCTCCTAAGACTTTCATAATCATAAACGGTCACTGTTAATTACCCTAGCTCTGTTCTATCTAGTCCCAGAGATTAATTTATATTAAATTTAATGAATATTTACTAAATGCTAACTGTATATTCAAAATGCCCTTGTCACTTGTGTTCAAGTAAATTCAACAAGTATTTATTAAGTACTTGTACTTAACAAATAGTGCTGTAAGATATCAATGTAAGTGTGCCAAACATTATCTACTAAGTGCTGATACAAAGAAAAACAAAAAATATTCTCTGTTTACAAGAAGCTTACAGTCTGATGGGGGAAATAATAGTATAAGAAAGTCTTGCTTATATAGGTGAAAAACCTTATTTCTTTGCTCTGATAGCTTACATCCCAAGAAGCCTTTACTATGTTAGTCCTCAGCTCAGGTGGAAGGAATTGGACATGTTCCATTATTAATACTGGGAATAATAGGCCATTTTCTAGTTTAATAATAAGTCTTATATTTTCTGGCAGACTGACTAAGGTATAATGATTAATTAAACATTTTATCACTTACTTTAAGTGGGTTGTAGTGACTTGGGTTGTCAATGAGGCAACTAACTTTAACATCATCTGATAAGAAATGAAAAATACTGGTTGGGGAAGCAGAAATGTTGCAAGAGTGATTAGTTTAGATGCTGGCAGAAAGAGCATATCACACTTAGAATATAAACTTCTTGAGGGCAAGTATAATTTCACTCTTATTTTTCTATACCTCTGTGCTAAGTAATTTACAGATATGTCATTTGAACCTATATATAGGTATTATAGAACTTCTCTTTGTATCCCCAGCACTTAATACAGTGCCTAACATATAGTAAGTGCTTAATAAATATTAATTGATTTACTCCTCAATGCTTTCTCATTCAAGAACCTATTAATTTGTATTGGAGCCAAGTCCTTGCTTCTAGACCAGTCTTGCTACTATGCACCTGTCTTCCTTGGCTGAAGGTCTGTGCCAAGCTTAACTCCATAGGAGCTCTGTATATTTCCATCTCCTTCCCCCATGATTTTCTTTGGGTCTGGTAAGTAGGCCAAGAATCATTCCAACTCTCTCTGACTTTGAAATAACTTTTATACTGAGATTCTCAGGTGTACCTTCTTGGAACTTTACTCTCTGCCATTCTAGCTTGTACCTTAGTCAGCCTGCCAGAAAATGTGAGGCTCATTAAACTAGAAACTGGCCTATTATCCCCAATACTAATGATGGAACATGTTAGCTTTCTTACTCCTGGGCTGAGGACTGACATGGTAAAGATTTCTTGGAATATAAGCTGTCAGAGTGAAGAATCAAAATGTTTCACCTGTGTGAGCAAGTCTTTTCTATGCTATCCATAGAGACAGCAGATTTACATTCCAGATGCTGTGGCTAAAAGCAGCTACCTTTGCACAGTCTAGTCATTTTTTTCCTTTTCCTTTCCCAAGTGAGATTTGAGAATTAAAACTGTAATCTAATCTGTTGTCTAATGTACTGTGTAATGTAATCTGTTGTCTAAAATACTTGTAGCTGTGACCTCGGACAAGATACATTCTCTCTCTCTGGTTACACTTGCATCTCCTGAAGAAGATAAGACATGGGGAATAGGGTTTTGACCAGATCATTTCTAAAATTCCTTCCTGGATAGGATAAATCCCTTTCAAGAACTGGATGGTCACTCTTGATGCAAAAAAAGGTAGAGTAAAATTTGCCACTGGAACAATGTCAAATTCCAGTTCTTCTGTGAAACAATTTGAGTATTCTTTGAGAAATTATATTTTGGGGCAGCTAGATGGTGTACTGGATAGAGTACTGATCCTGAATTTAGGAGGACCTGAGTTCAAAGTCAGTCTCAGACACTTAACACTTCTAGCTGTGCGACCTGGGCAAGTCACTTAATCCCCAATTGCCTCAAAACAAATAAAAAAGAAATATTTTAAAATATATATATTTCAATCATATGTAAAGACAAGATGGTAAGCAGTTTGATATAGATTATACATGTATAATCATGTAAAACATAGAGGAATTCTATTTCTTTTCTTGAATTATGCCTAGAACTTTATTTTAATCTTTCATACACTTAGCATAGTTGCTTCTATATTAGAATGATCAAAATGTGTAAATCTCCCTCCCCCTATTCCCAACATATTCTTGCCTCCAAAGAAATGTGAGAGCAGGCATTATGATGTCTATCTTGATCCTCTCCTCTCTAGCCTAGCATAATCATTATCCTGAGCATAGAACACACTTAGTAAGGATTCTTTTGAATTTGTCCTTGATCTTCTGTATTTTAGCACTTATCCTTGAGTCTCCCATCCAGGTTTTCTATATTTGTCTTTAGCTCAGACCTTGATTCTTACTCTCTCTAATTTAACCCAATTGAATAATCAAATTGAGTATCTCCAATGTTCCAGGTCTAATGTTCTACTGAGGATACAAAAATAAAAAGATAAATCTGGCACAGTACTTCTTTGAAAGGAGCTTATATAATTATGGGGGATAAATAACATATACCAAAATAACTATTATATGAAGGTATTGATGGAAGATTCCTTATCAATTGAGTTCTCTCACTTTCATTGAAACTGATTTTCAGAAATCACAATTACAGGTAAGTAAAAGAAACAATAAGCATTTAAGGTTTTAAAGAAAACATAAATGCATGTTTGCATTTATATTTCATGGGATGAAAGAAGGAAGGAAGAAAAGACTGATTAAACACTTATTATGTGTAAAGCACTGTATAGAATACTGGGGATACAAACACAAGCAACAAGAAAGACAATTTCTGCCTTTATTCTAATGGGGAAAGACAACATATAAAAGAGAGCTGAAAATTAGGGAAGGTATGTGATTTAAGTATACAGTATAGGGTATACTGTATTTCACAAGCATATCCAGGAAGTCTGAAAGAGAGCATCAAATGTTAATGAAACAATTAAGTCTGGACGCTGGCCCAATCACTAGTAAATAGAAACTTGAAGTCAGATCTGGGCTTTGATCTACCAAAATAGAATTAGTTTTTAGAAGCATTACACAGAAAGATATGGCCCAACTACCAAAAGAATACTGAAAGACAGAAGAGAAGGGAAATTCTTCACCTAGTCACCAATATCAGCAGGTTTAAGAAGGGGAGCAGAGATGAGTATTATCTCCAATACCCAATGGTATCCTTTCAGAGTCACAGCAGGTTAGAAGAAATTCCCAGTTGAAGATTTTTCAAGGAGGATAATGAGACCATTTGAGTCCAGAATTTTCGGTGGAGCACAAGAGACTGAGAAGAAGTTAGGAACCGAGACTAAAATTTGCCCTTAAAACCAGCTACCTAATCTAGATTGACAGTGGCAATGGCTTCCAGACTATAGACAATATGTGAGCAAACAAGGATTACTTGTTCCATCTATGAGCACTAGAAGAAAGCAGCCTGCTCCCCAAATTCTAATCTAAGAAAGAATTCAGGCTGAAAATGTGAATAAACAAAAAATAATACAAAATATAACTGAGGAAACTGGGATAAGAAAAGCCCAAAAAACGTAACTCATAATAATTACAGGAAAAGCCTAAGAACTTTAATACAAGTACTGAAGGTGCCAAAAAAAAGAGCATCAGGAGATAAAAAATGAAATTGTGAATGAAACAAAAATTCAGAATGAAAGAAAAATTCAGAAGAAACAAAAAATGGAAAGGACAATACATAGCTTAGAAAATTGAAGAAAACTCTAAACAAGTAGTTGGAGAATTGTAGAATAGAGTAAATAGAGCTCAGTTTTACCAAAAGACAAGAAGAAATAATAGAACAAAGCTAAAAGACTGAAAAACAACCCAACGATGAGCCAACTTGGGACTCCACCCACAGGCCTCTCTAGATGAATCTCTCATTATAAAAGAGTCAAGCTGGAGTTCTCTCTTTGCAGAGGTTCCAAACATGCCAGCCTTACGCCTGACATGTCAAGGAGCCTCTGTCCACTGGAACCGTGTTTCCAGTGAGCTCCTCTCTTTATTCTCACCTGTTTCCTTAACTAGACTTTAACCTTACTTCCAAAACACCATAATAAACTTCTTTTATCAATCCAGGTTTTGGGGTCTGTAAATTGCTTTACAGGGGACTCTTGCACTGCTCCTAGATCTCATTTAACTTTCCACCCTTGCACCAAATCCAAAGGGGTTGCAGGGGAGCTCTATTTGACTCCCTGTACCCCAAACCTGCCACTAGACCTCAATTAAACCCTAATTTCACTTAGGTACCCCAAATCTAGACCTCATCATATTCATTTTATTTATTTTTTTATTTAATTAAAAATTATAGTTTTTAATTTTCAAGATATATGCAAAGACAATTTTCAACATTCACCCTTTTGTTCCAAAACCTTGCCAAATCTTGTGTTCAAAATTTTTCTCTCTCTTCCTCTTATCCCTCCTCTAAAAAACAAATAATCCTATATATGTTAAACAAGTGCAATTCTTCTATATATATTTCCATAGCTATCTTGCTGCATAAGAAAAATCAGATCAAAAAGAAAAAAAGAAAGAAATCCAAAAGCAAGGAAACAACAACAAAAAGGTGAAAATACTATGTTGTGATCCATATTCAGTCCCCACAGTCCTCTTTTTTGGATGCAGGTGGATCTCTCTCCATCAGAAGTCTATTGGAATAGACCAGAATCACCCTTTGTTGAAAAGAGCCAAGTCCATTAGAATTGATCATCACATAATATTGTTGTTGTGTACAACGTTCTCTTGGTTCTACTTACTTCACTTAGTCTCAGTTCATGCAAATCTCTCCAGGCCTTTCTGAAATCATCCTGCTGATTGTTTCTAATAGAACAATAATATTCTATAAGATTCATATACCATAACTTATCCAGCTATTCTCTAGCTGATAGGCATTCACTCAGTTTCCAGTTCCTTACCACAGCAAAAAGGACTGTTATAAACATTTTTGCACATGTAGGCCCTTTTCCCTTTTTTATGATCTCTTTGGGTTACAGGTCCATAGAGACATTGCTGAATCAAAGTGTATGTAGTTTGATAGCCCTTTGAACATAGTTCCAAATTATTCTCCAGAATGGGTGGATAAGTTTACAACTCCACTAACAATGTATTAACTTATTAGGATATTTTCCCATATCCCCTCCAACATTTATCATAATCTTCTCTTGTGATCTTAGCCAATATGAGAGGTGTGTAGTGGTACCTAAAAGTTTTCTTAATTTACATTTCTCTGATCAATAGTGATTTAAAGCATTTTTCCATGATTAGAGGTTTTAATTTCTTCATCTGAAAATTGTCTATTCATCTCCTTTGACCATTTGTCAATTAGAGGATGGCTTATATTCTTATAAATTTGAGTCAATTCTCTCTATATTTTAGAAATGAGGCCTTTATCAGAATTCTTGTATGTAAATTTTTTCATTCAGTTTTCTGCTTCCCTTCTATTCTTATATGCATTGGTTTTGTTTATACAAAAACTTTTTAACTTAATATAATCAAAATTATCCATTTGCATTTTGTAATATACTCTAGTTCTTCTTTGGCCATTCAGTTCTTCTTTCTCCATATATTTGATAGGTAGACTATTCTTTGTTTTTCTAATTTACTTATAGTATCACTCTTTATGTCTAAATCATGAACCCATTTCTATCTTGGGTATAGGGTGTTAGGTGTTGGTTAATGACTAACTTATGCCATAATAATTTCCAATTTTCCCAGAAATTTTTGTCAAAGAGTGAATTTTTATCCCAGGAACTGGGGTCTTTGGGTTTATCAAATACTAGATTACTATTGTTATTGACTATTGTGTCTAGTGAACCTAATCTATTCCACTGATAAACTACTCTGTTTTTTAGCCAGTACCAAATGTTTTGATGACCACTTGTTATGCTGGGATTCAGGGGCTCACTACTTGCCTTTTGTAATTGCACTGAAGCTTTCACAGCTAGCCTGTTGATTCATTGGCTTCTGAACCAGGACAAACTATTCAATATTGCTATATTTTGGCTAAGTGTCTCTCAATAGATTCCCCTAATACACAGAGGCCTCTCCTTCCTAGGTCTCCCTGTATTGTATCTTTCTCTTCTCCCTGTACTGTCACCTGATTGAGACAGACCTTTCATGAAGTTCTTCCAAAATAATTTTTGCTGAAAATTTGTTACACTAATTATTTGTGGGTTCTGTTACTCTAAAACCCACTGAGAAGCTTGATTTCATGTTGATTCTGAGGGAAGCCAGGGAGAGCTCAAACACCTGTCTATTCTATACCATCTTGATTTGGCCCATTGATCATTCCTTTTGTTTTTTAAAATAGCATTTGTAAAATTAAAATTCATTTTTAAACTAACAAGCACCTACTATATCTCTTCTTTTCATTTTTCTCCCCTTCCCCTACCCAGTAAAGAAAAAGAAAACTCCTTTAACAAATATGCATTGTCAAGGAAAATACTTCTACATTGATCATATCCAAAAATTCATGTTTTTCTCTACATTTCTAGGCTTTTACCTCTCTGTCAGGAGATAGGCAACATTCTAAATTACTGGTCCCCTGGTATCATTGTTGATAATTGTATTGATCAGAATTCTTAAGTTTTTAAAAATATTTCATTTTTTAAAAAGTGCTGTTATAAATTGCTCAACTCATTATTCAACATGCTTTCCCTAATTAACTCTATCTGATTCCTTGATACTGCCCTTTCTTCCTCCTAATGTATTTATTCAGATTGTACTTATATTCACACACAGGTATTAAATTGTTTTTCATTTGTAAGATAAAATCAAAATATCTTTTCATTCTATATACTTTCTTCTCTAGTACAATGTGTTTTTCAAGTTTTAAACTGCCATATTAATGCAACTTGTTATTTTTTTTCCTTGTATCTTTCTTGTGTACATGTAATTACCACCAACCCATGAGATCATGAATTTCTAAATTTTTATTTTTGAATCTCCAGCACTATACAGTAAACACTTAATGCTGAATTGAATTGACTCTGATAAGTGTTTCAGTTTTTTAATAATATTTCTAAAATTCCTTGAAGTTTATTCTACTACTTCCTTGGATCTCAAGGGCTATGTCAATATAGAATGAGATTTGTTAAATATCTCTAATCCTTTAAATTAGAGGCCAGTAAATCTGACTTCAGTTTCTGGCAAAATTAAAAGAAGCAATACTAAAGGAATAACTCTTATACAATTAGAAAGTGAAACAATTATCACTTTAGAGTCAGCACAAATTAATTAAGGACAAGTTACTTTATTTTCTTTTGTAACAAAATTGGTAGAGTGGCTAACATGGTAGAGTGCTACCATGCCTAGATTTTACTGAGGTACTTATTGAAAAAAACTCTTGCATATGTGGAGACCAGGTGGAGAGATACTTGTGATCTGAATAATAGTGTAATCAGGTCAACTTAGCAGTTGCTGAATAAGGAAAAGGAAAGTGTCAATTAATGGATCATTGTCAATCTGGAGGGACATTTTAAACAAAAAAAAAAACAAAACAAAAAGCATAGTTCTCTGCCCTTTTTTGTTTGACATGTTTATCATCAACTCATTCTGCTTGTCTTGGGAGAGCAAATCTTGGTAGAACAGTGTGTAGAGGTCACAGAAAAGAAGATTTATCCTTTATGTAAGCAAGAAAATATCTTTTTTTTTTAAAAAAAATAATTATAACTTTTTATTGACAGAGCCCATGCCTGGGTAATTTTTTACAACATTATCCCTTGCACTCACTTCTGTTCTGACTTTTCCCCTCCCTCCACCCCCTCCCCGAGATGGCAAGCAGTCCTATACATGTGAAATATGTCACAATATATCCTAGATACAATATATGTGTGCAGAACCAAACAGTTCTCTTGTTGCACAGGAAGAATTGGATTTAGAAGGTAAAAATAACCCAGGAAGAACCAAAATGCAAACAGTTTACATTCATTTCCCAGTGTTCTTTCTTTGGGTGTACCTACTTCTGTCCATCATTGATCAATTGAAACCGAGTTAGATCTTCTCTTTGTCAAAGAAATCCACTTCCATTAGAATACATCCTCATATAGTATCATTGTTGAAGTATATAATGATCTCTTGGTTCTGCTCATTTCACTTAGCATCGGTTCATGTAAGTCTCTCCAAGCCTCACTGTATTCATTCTCCTGGTCATTTCTTACAGAAAAATGATATTCCAAAACATTCCATCTACCACAATTTACCCAATCATTCTTCAATTGATGGACATCCATTCATTTCCAGTTTCTAGCCACTACAAACAGGGCTGCCACAAACATTTTGGCACATATAGGTCCCTTTCCCTTCTTTAGTATCTCTTTGGAGTATAAGCCCAGTAGTAACACTGCTGGATCAAAGGGGATGCAGAGTTTGATAACTTTTTGGGCATAATTCCAGATTGCTCTCCAGAATGGTTGGATTCATTCACAACTCCACCAACAATGCATCAGTGTCCCAGTTTTCCCGCATCCCCTGCAACATTCGTCATTTTTTCCTGTAATATTAGCCAATCTGACAGATGTGTAGTGGTATTTCAGAGTAGTCTTCATTTGCATTTCTCTGATTAATAATGACTTGGAGCATCTTTTCATATGGCTAGAAATAGTTTAATTTCATCATCTGAAAATTGTCTGTTCATATCCTTTGACCATTTATCAATTGGAGAATGGTTTGATAAGGAAATATTTTTTAAAACAACTATTCCAAATTGGAATGGAATTCTTCAAGAGGGAGTGGACTTCTCATAGGATATTCTTTAAAGCAGACATGGGAAATTCATCAGAAATTTACTGCAGAAAAAGCTTCTGACCTTTTCAACTCTAAAATTCAGTAGAATCAAAACTCTTGATTCTGAGAATTAATTTTCATTATTCCTTTTCCCCTTTAATAAGATTTTGGGAACTCTTTATCTGTAATCAAATAAAACCTTAATGTCCTGGAACCAACTCAAACAGAATCGAGAAAGTTATTGTTAAATTTTCAGTGTAAGCATCTACAATTCAGGACTGGCAAGTGACTACAAATCATGGCTTGATTTATTATTTCTTTGATTGATTAGACTTAATTGAGAAAACACTAATAATGCAGATTAAATTTAAAAGTGTGTCATGTGTACATTTTTTTTTCAAACAGGCAATTAAAAATTTATCAAGACAGTATTGAATAAATCCATTTTATAGTATCATATAATTTAGAATTAGAATGTAACTTAAAACTAGTTAATCTATTAATTTTCATTTCAAAAATAAGAAGACTGAATGAAAGAGAATTGAAGTAACTTGTCAAAGGTCCCTAAAAATAAATGTAGAACTGAGATTTGAATTTAGGTGTTCTGCCTCTAAATTCAAGGTTCTTTTTTTTATATCACATCTCTTTTTCTTTATTTTACTTAAGCATATGAGCTTAGAAACAATGTGTTAGGAATGATAAATTAGATGTCAGAGGAAAGTAGACGAATTCTCACACTGCAATTTACCATTTAGTACAAATTAATTGACATGTGACCTTAAAGAATTGACTCTTTCTGGCCCTTAATTTCCTACTCTGTAAAATGAAATTATAAAACTAGATAATCTCCATGGTCCCTTCTACCTTTAAATTAATGATCCTACATTTCCAATTTTACAAAAAGAAAAACAGAGACATAGGGAGATTCCTGTGTTATTTGACAATCATGTGACAAGTAGATGGCTGAGTCTAGATAAGATGATCTACTATATATAGAAATCAATTCCAATGTCTAGATTTCATGTTACCATCAACATTAAAAAAAAACTGTTCTTTTAATAAGGCTTTGCAAAAGAAATATTCTTTATCAGAAAATGCATCCTAATTTTCAGTTCAGAAAACATGGTCATTTTAGCACATTATAATAGCCATAAAACTTTAAAGTTATGTTTCACTTTGTTGTACAAAATTTTTTTTATAGCAATTCTATGAGCATTGTCGATCCCATTTTATATGGAAAAACTGAGGCAACTTGTAGAAGGTCATATGGTTAGTTGATTGCCTTGCATGGTTGCAAAATCTGGTTCTGATCCCAAAGTATGTATTATTTTTACTATAATGAATGATTGTAGGATATCAGGATCCAGGACTGGAAGGGTCTTTGGGGTTATAAAGTACAGAATAACCCTTTCATTTTATGAACAGAGAATTTGAGACCCAGATAAACTCACCTTCATACAAGGTCACACACAGAGAAATTTGTAGGATCATACAATTTTGGAGATTAAAAAACAAACAAACCTTAGAGATCCAGTCCAAATTCCTTACTTTATAGAAGAAATGAATGTTTCCTAGTGGCTTGCCTCTTTATATTTGTGCTCTTAAAAATAACACCAATCATTAAACATTGATTATCTAAAGCTGCATACCTTGCATTTCCCCAGAGTTCTGAATTCTTGTAGCACTACTAACCTATGAGGGCAGATCTCCCACAGCTCTGGAATCTGACCATAATCCTTTGCCAACACTTCCCGCTTGGTTAGGATAAGACTTGTTAGAGCACAAATCTAAATGAACCAATTGGCCTTGTGTTCCTGAGATACATTTTTTCTGACAAATATTCCTCATAGCCTTTTCTGCATGTCTGATCTCATCAGTTAAACAGCTTAGGTATGTGTCTACTTTGCTACCTAGGACACTGGTGATTCCTAGGCAGGAAATGCAATATTTTAAGCAGATCAGTTGATAGGAAGATAGTCTGCCACTGAATATAGGTCACATACATAAAAACAAAACTCAATTTAAAGAGAAAAGATATATATGGGTGTATGTTGAAAAATGTTAATACTTGTAGCTTCAGTACCTATCTCACAGAATTATGGAAAGGTTCAAATGGAAATAAAATATATAAACCCTTTGAAAATCTTAGATCAGCCTTTATTACAGTTGGTGATACCCCTTCAGAAAAATTTCCAATGTATTTATTTGTGTAATTGTTGCTCTCTCCTGTTCTGGACCAAATTTCACACAGTCTAGCCTTTTATTTCAGGTTTAGGAACAGAACAAACTGAGGTTCTTGTAGACCATATGATATTTTACAAAAGGAATTTTACTTAAAAATATTATTAGAAGGATACTTGGCAAAAAGAAAAATACAGTGTTGCTTCCATTGAAAACAGTTTCCTTTCTCTTTATGCAGAGACACTGTCAGACTCCTTGACTCGCAGTTGAGTTCCTCATGGCTCAGGAGCATCATCCTCTTTATTGCTGAGCCTTTTATGCCTTAGGCACCCAACAAACTATGCTAGTGGTTAGAACCTGAACCAGCTAAGTGTCCGGGCTGATTTCATTGCTTTTTTTTTTTAATTTAGGGAAAACACACTATGGTGTCTGTAATACGCATTTTCTAGTCTTAGTAAATATTCTTCCCCCCCCCCCCACCCCAGTATATCTTCAATTGAATGAAAAAAATTTGAGGACCAGCAGGGAGTATTTTTTCCCCCTTGTATCTAGTAGAGCATCTGATGCGTCCTTATTTAAATGAAAACACCTTGAAGGCAGGTGTAATGTTTTTTGGTGGATTTTCTTGGAAGGTCTCTGGAGCAACCTTTGTTTCAGAAACTATAAACATTTATTAAACACGTAATATATACAAAGCATTATACCAATATTTTGTTTTATTTTTATTTTTTATTATAGCTTTTTATTTACAAGATATATACATGGGTAATTTTTCAGCATTGACCCTTGCAAAACCTTCTGTCCCAACTTTTCCCCTCCTTCCTCCCACCCGCTCCCCTAGATGGCAGGTAGACCAATACATGTTAAAGTATATGTTAAATACAATATATGTATACATATCCATACAGTTATTTTGTTGTTCAAGAAGAATTGAACTTTGAAATTATGTAAAATTAATCTGAGAAGGAAATAAAAAATGTCAGTAGACAAAAACAGAGGGATTGGAAATGCTATGTAGTGGTTCACAGTCATTTTCCAGAGTTCTTTTGCTGGAGGTAGCTGGTTCTATTCATTATTGAACAAATGGAACTGATTTGGTTCATCTCATTGTTGAAGAGAGCCACATCCATCAGAATTGATAATCATATAGTATTGTTGTTGAAGTATATAATAATCTCCTGTTCCTGCACATTTCACTAAGCATTATATCAATATTTTGTAGATAATATTTCATTTTATTCTCAAAACAATCTTAGGGTATATGTGCTATTATTTTCCCCATTTTATATTTGAGGAAAATAAAGCAAGCAGAGATTGAGTTGGCTTAGATCATACAACTAATGTCAAAACAAATTTAAACTCAGATTTTCCTGACTTTGAGCCTAGCATTATATTTATTGCATCACCTAAAACTAGATCATCATAAAAGTCCAAACTGTTGCCCATCATCTGCATGACATTAACACTAATGTATAAAAACTTAGAAATGCTTATTACAGATATTTCCCACTCAAGTGTTAGTAATATACAACTTATTTTGAAGGAATTGCTTTCATATATAAAAATCGGGTTGAGGAAATAAAAATCATGGGGAAACAGGGTGAGGTACAAATCATCTCCATTGTCTTGCCTACTATTAGATTTATTCTGAAAATACTTTTAGGGACTATGCAGAAGATGATCTTACATCTCCAAGTTTTTCCTGAATTATCAAAAATAATCATTTTATTTATCTGAGTAATTGCCTGTAGAATACTAAACACAAAATAAGAGGAGAGAAACTTGACCTTGAACCACTTCTAGCTAAACTCTGTCAAAAAATGAGAATAATGACATAAAAACAATAATTATAATTCATTGCTAGAACTGTGTTGAATATGCTTTCAGTCAATCTACGGAGGATGAGTTTCTATCTTAATCCTTTTATTTACCTGCAAAACAGTTATTTTACTTACCTGCATTAGAATCTGCAAAACATTAAATGCAAAAAATTGGAAAGAGAAAACAAAAAAACAAAACATGATAGTATCTTGTCTCAGGACTATTTTACTTCAATTCCAATAAAAGTAAATTATTTACATTATTTTTTACATCATTATTTTACACCATCAATTCCAATAGATGGTGTAAAATAATGATGTAAAAAATAATGTAAAAAAATCCAAACGATTATGTGAAAATGATGTAAAAAATAAAATAATAATCATATTAATAACCTGGGGTAATTGGAGGGAAATGCCAAAGTAAGGGAATGATAGCCAGTGTGTTGCAGAGTGGGGACCCTACTAATATAGCGGCTATGAAGGCATGGTAAGACTTCTGAA
Organism: Sarcophilus harrisii; assembly: GCF_902635505.1. Classification (NCBI taxonomy): domain Eukaryota; kingdom Metazoa; phylum Chordata; class Mammalia; order Dasyuromorphia; family Dasyuridae; genus Sarcophilus; species Sarcophilus harrisii. The sequence continues at coordinate 368,364,348 of NC_045427.1, read as the reverse complement.
ATGCTAAATGGATTCCAATAATACCAATGCTTGAGTGAGGCTGAATAAATTATGGTATATGAATGCTACAGAATACTATTATTCTGTAAGAAATGACCTGCAGGATGATTTCAGAGAGGCTTGGAGAGACTTGATAAGAATAAAAATTACAAGAATAGATCATTGTTGTAGTTTGGGTCTACTTGAAACCATGGTGGTGATCAGTTTGACATGAACAACAATGGAGCAAGTGACATTCTGTCATGTTCTAGTATCATCAGGGGCAATCACATCAGAACAAATCAGAAATACCAGTGCTCTATCTTCTAGAAAGGATTTGAAACAAATGGCACTTGTCATTATGATGTGTAAATATTTAGTATTCAGGAAAAAAGACAAAGAAGCAATTCCTTTTATTTTATGCTGTTGGTTATACATACATTGGTTATACATACATTACAACAAACATAGAACAAAATTAGAAACAGATTTTTTTTTTGCCCAAGTTTAGGCAAGAACTTTACAATTTTTTAAAATAATATTTTAGGGGGGCAGAGCCAAGATGGTGAAGAGGACATATTCTTCTTTCTGATCTTCTCCTAGGACCCTCAACTAATTAGCAAATCCAGCCTCTGAATTAGTTCTAGACTGGCAGAATTCACAAATATTGCGAGTAACAGCAAATTACCAGAAGATAATTTTGAAGATTGCCAGAAAAAAAGTCTGTTTCAGTAAGGCCTAGAGGGAGGTGGCCAGGTGCAGGACACCATTGCATATTGTGCAAACCCGGAGCAGGGTATGGTCTCTGTGGGGAAGTATAGACTCTGCAAGGCAGAGAATCTACCGGGAGAGATCTACACCAGTGTTGGCTACTCTGCTCTGGTTTAAAGCCAGTAGATCAGCAGAGAAGTTATAAAACATCCAACACAAACACAAAAAGTAAATAGTGAACCCCAAAATGCCAGAGTCTCGTGAGACCTGGCCACACCCACCCAGCACCAGGAGTGAGTCAGCATGATCCCAGCACAGCTGGGCCACTGTTGTTTGTAGAGGAAACTTGGAAAACATCCCTTGCCTTAAAAGAAGATCTCAACTTTAAAAAAAATGAGTAAAAAGGCAAAGAGAACTTTAACCTATAGTGAAAGACAGGAACAAATTTCAAACCCTGAAGAGACTAAAAGCAGATGAAGCCCCAAAAGGTGGTCAAATCTGGTCCCCATCACACAAAGCTCTCCTAGAAGAAATTAAAGATAATCTTAAAAGAGAGCTAGAAGGAAAATGGGAAAAGGAAAGGAAAATTATGCAAAAGGGTTTGGAAAAGGCATATAACTCATTAAAAGATAGATTTAACAAAATGGAAAAAGAAGACAACTCCCTGAAAAACAGAATTTGTGAAATGAAAAAGGCAAATAACTCCCAGGAAAATAGAATTTGTGAATTGGAAAAGGTAAATAAGTCCCAGGAAAACAGAATTTGGGAAATGGAAAAAGAAAATATCTCCTTAAAAAACAGAATTTGTGAAATGGATAAAAATTTCACAGAACAAAACAACCCTTTTTAAAAACTTAATTGAAAAAATACAAAAAGAAGTAAAAAAGTAAATGAAGAAAATAATTCACTAAAAATCAGAACTAAACAAATGGAAATGAATGACTCAAGACATCAAGAATCAGTCAGGCAAAACCAAAAAAAAAAAAAAAAGAAAAAATAGAAAAAAATTTAAAATACCTATTTGGGGAAAAAAACCACCTGGAAAATAGATCTAGGAGAGACAATCTAAGGATTACTGGACTCCTTGAAAACCACGATGAAAAAAAGAGGGTAGACACTATTTTTCAGGAAATCATCAAAGAGAACTGCCCTGAAATCAAAGAATGAGAAGGTAAAATAGCTATTGAAAGAATTCACCAATCACTTTCTGAAAGAGACCCCAAAATTAAAATTCCAAGGATTATCATGGCTAAATTTCAGAACAATTAGACACAAGGAAAAAATATTACAAGCAGCCAGAAAAAAAAAAAAAAACAATTGAAATACTGAGGACCCACAGTAAGGATCACCCAGGATCTAGCAGCTCCACCTTAAAATATTGAAGAGTCTTGAATATGATATTCCAAAAAGCAAAGGAACTTGGAATGGAGCCAAGAATAAACCACCCTGCTACACTGAACATTTTCTTCCAGGGAAGAAGATGGACATTCAATGAAACAGGTGAATCCCATTTATTTTTGATGAAAAGACCAAAAAAAATTGGACCTCAAAATAGAGGACTCAAGGACTCAAAAAGGTGAAAAGAACTCTTGAGAATTGTATTTCTATTATGGGTATACATAACAAGTGTATGTATAATTTGATTTTACTATTATAATATAAAAAAGGAGCTAGAGGTGGAAAGAGGATTATAGCAGAAAAAGGGAAAAGTGGGAGTAAAATGAGGGAAATTACATCTCAGGAAGAGGCAAAGGAAACTTATTATATTTGAGGGAAAGAAGGGAGGGCGCTGAACATTTTGTGAATCTAACTCATCAGATTTGGCTCAAAGAGAAAATATTACACACATTTGGTTTACAGAGAAACTTCTCTCACCTTATTGAAAAGTGGGGGGTGTGGGTGGGCAGAGCCAAGATGGCAGAGAAGACACACACTTCATTCTAAGCTCCTCTTCTACTCTCACTATTAATTACTAAATTAAGCCTCAGAAATAGTGCTTGACTGGTAAAATCTTCGAATACTGAGAGTACAACAAATTACCAGCTGAAGATAATCTGGAGGATCACTGGAAAAGGTTTGTCCTGATCAGTGGGAGCAGGCCAGCGCAGGCAGGGAGGCAGAACCAGAGGCTAGCACACTGCGTGGATGGGGGCAGGAGAAATCTCCATGTGGGGGGAGGTTTTTCAGGGAGGACTCTCCCACAGGTTGGCTGCTCTGCTTTGCTTGCAAAGCTGTAGATCAACAGAGAAGTTAAGGCCAAAGATTGAGTGTACTCCAAAAAATGCCAGAATCTAACAGGATCTGGCTACACCCACCCAGAACCGGAAGTGATTCAGCACAGACCACAGCAGAGCTGTGCAGCCACTGAACAGGGCTATTGCCCAAAGCAGTCACACTTCTGATCACCAGCGGGGCTCTGCACAGGGCAGCCACAAATTTACACAGTAGGAGGGCTCTGCCTGGGCAATAGAACTTCTGCAGTGCACCCGAACTTCCCAGGGCAGAGACAAATCCAGTTTGGGACTCTTCCCAGGGCAGCTGCTGATCCGCACAGTGGGGTTCTGCCTAGGGCACAGACACTTTTGCTGCTCAGCCACTAGTCCCAGGGCAGCCGCTAATGTGCACAGCGGGGCTGTTCCCAAGGCACTTTGGCAGCTCCACAGCTTTTAGCAGCCCATTTACAGGATAGCTACTGTCCATATATCTATCCCTGCTCTGCAGAGGAAGCTGGTAAACCTCTTGGCCTGAAGGCAGATCTAAGGGCTTTAAAAAAATGAGTAAAAAGGCCAACCATATTTTTAACCATCAATAGCTTCTATACAGAAAGAGAACACATTTTCAACCCCGAGGAGACAAATAGCAGACAGTCTCCAGACAAAACCCCAAAGGAGGATGTAACTTGGTACCCATCATACAAGGCTCTCCTAAAAGAAATTATAAAAAAATCTTAAAAGAGAGCTAGAAGAAAAATGGGGAAAGGAAAGAGAAGCTATGCAAGAGAGTACAGAAAAGGCATATAACTCACTTAAAGAAAAAACTGATAAAGTGGAAAAATAAAACAACTTCCTGAAATGTGAAATGGAAAAGGTAAAGAACTCCCAGGTATACAGAATTTGTGAATTGGAAAAGATAAAGAACTCCTAGGAAAGTAGGATTTATGAACTGGAAACGATAAAGAACTCCCAGAAAAGTAGGATTTGTGAATTGGAAAAAAAAATTACTCAGTTAAAAAAAAATAGTGAAATGGAAAAAAATACCACAGAGCAAAACAAATCATTTAAAAACTCAGTTGGACATATACAAAAAGAAAAAAAAAAGCTAATGAAGAAAATAACTCATTAAAAATCAGAATTGAACAAATAGAAATGAATGATTTGAGACATCAAGAATCAGTCAAGCAAAACCAAAAAAAAAAAAAAATGAAAAAATAGAAAAAATGTTAAATATGTACTTGGAAAAACAACAGACCTGGAAAATAGATCTAGGAGAGATAATCTGAGGATTATTGGACTTCCTGAAAATTATGATGAAAAAAAGAGCCTAGATACTATTTTACAGGAAATCATCAAAGAGAACTGCCCAGATATAATAGAATCAGAAGGTAAAATAGGCATTGAAAGAATTCATTGAACACCATTTGAAAAAGAACCTAAAATAAAAACTCCAAAGAATATTGTGGCTAAATTTCAGATAGACTAAGAAAAAAATATTACAAGCAGCCAGAAAAAACTAATTCAAATACTGAGGTGCCACAATAAGGATCACCCAAGATCTGGCTGCCTCCACAGTAAAGGATCAAAGGGACTGGAATCTGATATTCTGAAAGGCAAAAAAACTTGGAATGCAGCCAAGAATAAATACACAGCCAAGCTGAACATTTTCTTCCAGAGAAGAAGATGGAGATTTAATGAAACAGGTGAATTCCATTTGTTTCTAATGAAAAAACCAGAGCTAAACAAAAATTTGACTTTCAACTATAGGACTCAAGAGAAGCAGAAAAAGGTAAAGAGAACTCTTGAGAACCGGATTTCTGTTATGGACATACATAAAGAGTGCATGTACAATTTGATTTTACTGATATAATATAAAAATAAAGGGAAGTGGAAATGGAAAGGGGATAGTACCATAAAAAGGGAAAAGGGAAGACAAAAAGAGGGAAACTATATCCCATGAAGAGGCAAAGGAAACCTATTACATCTGAGGGAATTTAGAGAAGGGGAGGAACATTATGTGAATCTTACTCTCATTAGATTTGGCTCAAAGGGAAAATATTTTACATATTTGGTTTACAGAGAAATTTCTTTTACCTCATTAAAAAGTGGGAGAGGAAAAGGGAAAAGGAAAAGAGTAATAAAGGAAAGGTACAATAAAAGGGAAAAGATTCAAAGGGGTTGGGAGGGATTCTAAAGAGGGAGAGCTGGGTGTGGCAAGTGGTGCCCATAAGTTTAATACTGGGGAGGGAGGAAGCGGGGGTAAGGAAAAGAAAAGCATAATCTGGGGATAATAAAATGCCAGGAAATAGAGAATTAGTAATTTTAACCATAAATGTGAATGGGATGAATTCTCCCATAAAGCAGAGGTGGATAGCAGACTGGATCAAATGCCAGAACCCTACAATATGTTGTTTACAGTAAACACATTTAAAGTAAGAAGATACATACAGATTAAAGGCAAAAGGCTGGAGCAGAATCTATTATACTTCAGGTGAAGTAAAAAAAGCAAGGGTAGCCATCCTTATCTCTAATCAAGCAAAAGCAAAAACTGTTCTAATTAAAAGAGATAAGAAAACTACATTTTGCTAAAGGGTAGCATAGACAATGAAGTAATATAAATACTAAACCTATATGCACCAGGAGGTGTAGCATCTAATTTCCTAAAGGAGAAATTAAGAGTGTTGCAAGAAGAAATAGAAAACAAAACTATAATAGTGGGAGATCTCAACCTTGCACTCTCGGAGTTAGATAAATCAAACCACAAAACAAATAAGAAAGAACTTAGAGATGTAAATATAATATTAGAAAAGTTAGGTATGATAGATCTTTGGAGAAAACTGAATGGAGACAGAAAGGAGTATGCTTTCTTCTCAGCAGTTCATGGAACCTATACAAAAATTGACCATATATTTGGACATAAAGACCTGAAAATTAAATTCAGAAAGGCAGAAATAGTAAATACATTCTTTTCAGACCATGATGCAATAAAAACTACATTCAACAAAAAGCTAAGGGTAAATAGACCAAAAAAAGTAATTGGAAACTAAATAATCTCATCCTAAAGAGAATGATTAGGTGAAACAGCAAATCTTAGACACAATTAATAATTTCACCCAAGAAAATGACAACAACGAGACATCATATCAAAATGTATGGGATGCAGCCAAAGTGGTAATAAGGGAAAATTTTATATCTTTAGAGGCTTACTTGAATAAAATAGAGAAAGAGAAGATCAATGAATTGGGCTTGCAACTTAAAAAGCTAGAAAAAGACCAAATTAAAAATTTTCAATCAAATACTAAACTTGAAATTCTAAAATTAAAAGGAGAAATTAATAAAATTGAAAGCAAAAAAAAATTGACTTAATAAATAAAACTAAGAGTTGGTTTTAAGAAAAACCAATAAAATGGATAAATCTTTGGTCAATCTGATTAGAAAAAGGAAAGAGGAAAATAAAATTGTCAGTCTTAAAAATGAAAAGGGAGAACTTTCCATTAATGAAGAAGAAATTAGAGCAATCATAAGGAGTTATTTTGCCCAACTTAATGCCAATAAATTTGATAACCTAAGTGAAATGGATGACTACCATCAAAATACAGACTTCCCAGATTAACAGAGGAGAAAGTAAATTGCTTACCCATTTTAGAAAAAGAAATAGAACAAGCTATTAATCAACTCCCTAAGAAAAAATCCTCAGGACCAGATGAATTTACATGTGAATTCTACCAAACATTTAAAGAAAAATTAACTCTAATGCTATATAAACTATTTGAAAAAATAGGGAATGGAGGATTCCTACCAAATTCCTTTTATGACACAGACATGGTACTAAACCAGGTAGGTTAAAAACTACCTAAACTACCTAAACCAGGTAGGTTAAAAATAGAGAAAGACAATTATAGATCAATCTCCCTAATGAATATTGATGCTAAAATATTAAATAAAACATTAGCAAAAAGGCTACAGAAAATCATCCCCAGGATAATACACCATGACCAGTAGCATCTATACCAGGAATATAGGACTAGTTCAATATTAGGAAAACTATTAGCATAATTAATTATAACCAAATTAACAAAAACTATATGATCATCTCAATAGATGCAGAAAAAGTATTTGATAAAATCCAACATCCATTCCCATTAAAAACATTTGAGAGGATAGCAATAAATGTACTTTTCCTTAAAATAATCAGTAGCATCTATTTAAAACCATCAGTAAGCATCATATATAATAGGGATAAACTGGAACCATTCCCAATAAGATCAGGAGTGAAACAAAGTTGCCCACAATCACTATTACTATTCAATATTGTATTAGAAATGCTAGCTTCCTGCTTACCATCTGGGGGATGGAGTGGAGGGAGGGAGGGAAAAAGTCAGAATAGAAGTAAGTGCAAGGGATAATGTTGTAAAGAATTTTTTTTTCAAAATAAAAAAATAAGAAAAAGAAAAAAAAAGAAATGCTAGCTTCGGCAATAAGAGTTGAGAAAGAGATTAAGGGAATTAGAGTAGGTAGTGAGGAAACCAAATTATCATTCCTTGCTATTGATATAATCGTATACTTAGAGAACCCCAGAGATTCTACTAAAAAACTATTAGAAATAATCCACACCTTTAGCAAAGTTGCAGGATACAAAATAAACCCACATAAGTCATCAGCATTCTTATATATCACTAACAAAATCCAACAGTTAGAGTTACAAAGAGAAATTCCATTTAAAGTAACTACCGATAACGTAAAATATTTGGGAATCTATCTGCGAAGGGAAAGTCAGGAACTATATGAGCAAAACTACAAAACATTCTCCACACAAATAAAGTCAGATCTAAGCAACTGGAAAAATATTAAGAGTCTTGTAGAGCGAGCAAATATAATGAAGATGACAATACTACCTAAACTAATCCATTTATTTAGTGCTATACCAATCAGACTCCTAAAAAACTATTTTAATGACCTAGAAAAAATAACAACAAAATTCATCTGGAAGAACAAAAGGTCAAGAATTTCAAGGGAACTAATGAAAAAAAAATCAAATGAAGGTGGCCTAACTGTACTAGATCTAAAATTATAATATAAAGCAGCAGTTACCAAAACCATTTGGTATTGGATAAGAAATAGACTAGTTAATCAGTAGAATAGGTTAGGTTTAAAGGACAAAATAGTCAATAACTTTAATAATCTAATATTTGACAAACCCCAAAGCCCCAACTTTTGGGATAAGAATTCATTGTTTGACAAAACCTGCTGGGAAAATTGGAAATTAGTATGGCAAAAACTAGGCATTGACCCACACTTAACACTGTACACCAAGACAAGATCAAAATGGGTTCATGATCTAGGAATAAAGAATGAGATTATAAGTAAATTAGAAGAACATAGGAACGTTTACCTCTCGGACTTGTAGAGGAGGAAGGAATTTGTGACCAAAGAAGAACTAGAGATCATTATTGATCATAAAATAGAAAATTTTGATTATATCAAATAGAAAAGCTTTTGTACAAACAAAACTAATGCAGCCAAGATTAGAAGGAAAGCAATAAACTGGGAAAACATTTTTACAGTCAAAGCTTCTGATAAAGGCCTCATTTCCCAAATGTATAGAGAATTGACTTTAATTTATAAGAAATCAAGCCATTCTTCAATTGATAAATGATCAAAGGATATGAACAGACAATTTTTCAGGTGAAGAAATTGAAAATTTCCAGCCATATGAAAAGATGCTCCAAGTCATTATTAATCAGAGAAATGCAAATTAAGACAACTCTGAGATACCATTGCACACTTGTCAGATTGGCTAGGATGACAGGAAAAGATAATGCTGAATAGTGGAAGGGATTTGGGAAAAGTGGGACACTGATGCATTGTTGGTGGAATTGTGAATACATATAGTCATTCTGGAGAGTGATTTGGAACTATGCTCAAAAGTTATCAAACTGCATAACTTTTGCCCCAGCAGTGTTACTCCTGGGATTATAACCCAAAGAGATCTTAAAGGAAAGGATGGGACCCACATGTGCCAAAATGTTTGTGGCAGCCCTTTTCATAATGGCTAGAAATTGGAAATTGAATGGATGCCCATCGGTTGGAGAAGGGCTGAATAAATTATGATATATGAATGTTATGGAATGTTATTGCTCTGTAAGAAATGACCAACAGAATGATTTCACAGATGCCTGAAGAGACCTACATGAACTGATGCTAAGAGGATTAAGCAGAATCAGGAGATCATTATATACGGCAACAATAAGACTATATACCATGATCAATTCTGATGGTCATCGCTCTCTTCAACAATAAGATGATTCAAACCAGTTCCAATTGTTCAGTAATGAAGAGAGCCATCTACACACAGAGGTCCAACTGAGTATGGACCACAACCTAGCATTTTCACTCTTTCTGTTATTGTTTCCTTGTATTTTTGTTTTCCTTCTCAGGTTTTTTTTTCTTTCTAGATCCGATTCTTCTTGTGTAGCAAGATAATTGTATAAATATATATATATATATATATATATATATATATATACACACACATATATTGAATTTAACATATATTTTAACATATTTAACATGTATTGGACTAACTACCATGGACTGAGGGAGGGGAGAGGAAATTTTGGAACAGAAGGTTTTGCAAGAATCAATGTTGAAAAAATTACCCATGTATATGTTTTGTAAGTAAAAAGCTATAATAATAAAAAAAAAACAAAAACACAATATTCTTAGCTTGAATGTAATAAACAATAATCAATTCAGGGAAACTTCAAAAGTTGCTTCATTTTTCAATTCATATTCAGTGAAATAGGAGAGACTGGGTAGGTAGTGAAGTCAAAAGAGGGAAAGGCTGAATAATTCAAAGGTATTGGGAATCTATAATTAAAACTCTAGAAATGCTATTTGATAATGAAAAGGATATTGGTCATTATATTGTTGAGAGTACTTATGTCTTTCATAGCTGCATTTATAATGCTGTTATTGTAGAAGAAAAGTGGGAGGGAAAGAATATAAAATCTTATTGGTGGAATAATTATTGAAAATACTAAAAGTGGACAAATAATGTTAAATCAAATAATTCTGAAAAAAGATATGTTTAAGAGAATGTAATTCAGAAAACCCTTTTAAACTTTCATCACATGATTCAACTATTAAGCCAATAATAGTAAAGCTTAGTGATTTGTAAAATATTTGCTATAGTGATCATGAATGAAAATATTCTTTAACACAATATTTGACAAAAAGTTTAAAAATATTGTAACACTTGTACACAAATGTATATGCAATATGATATCAACTATGAAATTACAGATAGAGCTATCTAGGAATATTCCTGAAAATAGATATCAATTGTCATCACAAATAAGTAAGGATAGATAAAGTATTTACTAAGTGCTTATTATGTGTTTGGCACTGTGCTAAAGTGTTGAGAATATATACAAAAGTAAAAATAAACTAGTTTTTTTTCTTCAAGGAGAATGTCTTCTAATAAAGAAGATAATACAGAAAAGGATACTTAAAACTGTGGGGTGCTGAGATATGTGGGAAGGGAGACAAGATAATCACATGGGAGGACAAGGGGAAGCAGTCCAATGAGTCTGGAACCTAGCTGGGAAAGTTAGGAAACATGATTGACTTGAGCATTTTCTCAAATGAGTAATGGGGAGGACTTCTTCAATGATAGGAATGGGGCAGATATGGAGGTATATTCCAGGGTAAGAAGGCTTCTGGGGAAGATACATCTTCCAGGAGGAGAAGATTGCTGGGATGGAGGTGGACAAGTACAAAGAGTAAGGAATAAAGTTAGGAGAGAAGTGATGATGACTGACTTGAACACTTCCTTATATAATGCCTTAGGGGAGAAGTTACTCAATTGAAAGAGTGGGGTTGAGAATATCATAGGTACAGATGCATATTCCAGGGTGAGAAGACTGTTTGATAAAGAAGAATGGAGGGTTAAGAGCAGAGCCAACAGAGGGTTAAGAGCAGTCTTAAGATCTTTGGAAAATTGTTGGAAATGGCATCAATATCTAGCCAGTACACATATTACAAAACTAGAATACCAATATTACATGATTAAAGGAAGCAAAAAAAGAAACAAAATCCAGAAACCACACATTAGTTACTTCAAAGTGTTATGGTGCAGAAACTTCTTTATAAACATTATAGATCTAAAAATATGTGAGTCATCATTGCTACAGTATTATCTTGTGCTTCCCCTCTATTTACCTTACATCTACTTATTATCTGTCTTGTTTACCTATTTACTTATATGGAGTCTATTAGAATGCAAGTTCCTGAAGGTGAGGAGCCATTTTTATTTTTCTTTATCTCCCTAGCACTAAGCACAGTATCTGGCAGTAGTAAGCATTTAACAAATGCTGATTCTTTTCATTATTTTGTGGTTCTGGTACAAGTCTTCATTATGCTTTTGTTGTTTTACATTTAATATTCTGTGGCTACTGCAAGGCAGATAAAATGACTGCCTTTTGTATTTAAGATATAAGGCTTTCTTCTACAGACTTATTGAAAGAACTTAGTACAACTCTAGGACAAAAATGCCTGCTTCTTCCTATTACCATTTGGCTTTAATTTATCCCACTAAATATTCATATTTTGAAAGCTTTATATTCCATATAGTTTGGATATTATGAGTATGCAGTAGGAAAACTTATAAAAAAATTTTTTTTCTAGGCATGGAAGTAAACACCTATAGTTCTTGTTACCACGGAATCTATAGCTTATAAGCTGCTTGAATTTAGGAGTTCTAAGCTGATTTAAAGCCAATTGTGTGTTAGCACTGAATCCAGAAATGGAGGACTGCCATAACCCAAGGAGGTAAGGATTGGACCAGATCAGAAAAAAAGCAAGATACAAAGGTCTGATATCCAAAAAGAAAACAATTCTTAAATGTTTGTAGATCAGTGTTATGCCTAGGAAGTTGTGGCTAACAGTTCTGTCTGAAATAATATAGTCAATTTTTCCCATAAAGATGCTCTAACTTTTAATACATTTTTGACTGAATTTTTGAGGATGTTTGGAGAATTTTTCATTTGTTAGTTGCCAAAGGAAAACTATTTTCTGGTTTATAATTCTGGCCATCAATTGAGGTTTTTCTATGCAACTGGTAGTTGAGACTTGAATAATACATTGTATAGTTTTTAATCCTTCATTGTAAGTATACATGTTAGTAAAGTCAGGTTCTTGATTTTTGACAGTAATAATATGGGCCTGATCACACTTCAAAGTAATTAATTATCACTATGGCTTTCAGAACCTGTTGCAACTGGTAAAAATATATTTTTTCAGGGAAAACAATGTTTCTCACTTCAAATCACATACATTCTTTAGCCATAGTACTAATTGAAGGTAGCCTTTTTGGTAAGTAGATAATTTTTTAGTTTTTGTTATTCATTTTTATGGTTGTCTTGTGACATCTTAGATATATCTCTTTGTCATAAAGTTTAAAGGAAGCTGTCAAACACTGTACTTTAGCCTGGAGCATTAGATTAAGTTCACTGCAGAGCTGGTGAGATGAAGGTTTTATAAAAGGAAAAATTAAAGCCATCCTCTTAGGAAAAATTAGAGGCAAAGATTCCAAAGGCAAGGGAGCCATGAAGAATTATTGGCAAAGAAAATGATAGTTACATTATAGTGCTTAGGATAAGAAATTTAATGTAATAATTAAGTTTACTAAAACACTGAAAACTCATAGACCAATTTGGTAAACAGTAGTTGCTCTATAAACACTTAAATAAAAACATTTTTTTTATGATTTTGACATATACCCACAAATGTGAATTTTTTATAGACAAAGAATAATGGGAAAGAGAATTGCATATAAAACCATGCAATATTACTTACTGAATGCTTTTAAAAATAAATATTTAGAATGATAGTGCCAGCACTATCTTATTTGCCAGTCCCTTTATGAACTTCATTCTTTTTTAATATTTCTTAAGAATATTCCTATTAGCACTCTTTTCATTTTTTTTCTTTTTATTGTATTGTCACTACCCTTCCAATTCCACACAAATCTCTCTGTTCTCAAATAAAAACCACCTCCTATAACAAAATGTATAATCAGAATCTATAAATACTTAGGTCCACTGAATGCTCACTGGAATGGATTTGTAATAAAGTATATGATGACTGACTATTGTGAATAATGATAGAAGAATAATGGTGAGAAGACTAGATTCATTTATTTTTCTTTGCATGCACTTTTTTTTAATCAAGAAAAGTTGGCTAGAAAAGTAAGAATAAAATGGTTAGCTACCAATAGAAACCCTCTAAAAATGAGAAGATGATTAGGCTGCATATAGCTCTAAATGAGTTCAAATAACTGAGATCTCCTCCTAGAATATTGAAAGAAGGTGATGATGATAAAAATGACTAGTATTTATTTCAGTCTAAGTTTCATAAAATATTTTACATATATTCTATAATTTGATCTTTCTAATAGCCCTCTGAGGTAGATGCTATTATTATCTCTATTTTCAGACAAGGAAACTGATATTGAGAGAGTTAAAATTTCTTGGAAAGCATTATTCAGCAGTAATCTTTAAAAGAAAGATCTGACTTCAGATTTCCTGACTTAAAGTCCAACACTCTAATGACTTTGCCATGTAACTACCTATATAGATGTGACTGACAAACTACTTTCAGTAGTCTCTGAAAAAAATCTTTGCAAATTACTAAGTGTCATAGGCCTGGAAAAAGATAAACATACTCATTTTCCAAAAAAAAGGAAGAAAAGGTGAACTCTATGAAATGTACATCACCAAATTTGACTTCTATTTCTAATAATATTCTAGAACATATTATTAAAGAAACAGCTCAAGAGCACTTAGAAAGAGAAGCTTTAAACATTTCTAATAGTATTTATTAGATAACCTTACAATGTGAGAGATGCTGTGCTGGAAGCTAGAGACACAAAACCTAAAATGAATTATTTTCTGATTTCAAAGAGTTTTACTTTTTTTTTTTTTGGTGGGATGCCATTTTATTGGCAAAATTGATATAAAGTAGAAAATGTTAGAGAGACTATAGAAAAATAGACACATTAATGCACTGTTGCAGAAAAGTGATTTACACTCTAGAAAATGATTTGGTACCACAACTTCTAAAATATGCATACCTAATGATACCATTACTAAAATTAATATTGGTACTAAAGAGACTGGTACCAGAATATTGGTACTAAAGATACCAAAGAAACAGGAAAGGGTCGAGATTCACAGCAGCATTTATAGAAATCCTTTTTCTGTGAATAACTAGAAATTAAGTGCCCACCAACTGGGGAATGACTGAATAAATCTATTATTATTATTAACACATTAATATGAATTAACATATGAATATAATATATTAATGTGCCAAAAGAAATGAAGGAAACAATAGTTTTAGAGAAAACAGAATACTCATGTGCAGAGAGATATATTGAATTAAAGAAAACCAGGAGAATATTTTATGTGGGGACAATAACATTATTAAAAAAAAGTTTTTGAAAGACAAGATCACTAATTAATGCAATGCTCTAGAAGTTAAATAACAAAGCATTTTTTTTTACCTTTTGACAGCTGATGAATGGAAAATGGAGCAAAGAAATATAATTTTTGGATAAGGACAGAGTGGGAATTAGTTTTGTTTGCTTATATATATTTGTTTCAAATTTTTTGCTTTTTTCTTTTCTTTTCTCATGAGGGTGAGAATGAGAGAGAATCTAGGGGTAGAGTTGCAAAAAAAAGAAAGTTGTAAAAAAAAAAGAAAGGAAGGAAGGAATAAAGAAAAAAATAGAAAGATAAAAGAGGTAATTGAAGCATTTTTAAAGACAAAAGAAAAAAGAAGGGAATCTAGAAAAAACTCAAAAATAATCAGTAAAATCATGAAAATTACTATTTGAACTTATTGCATTGTATTCTTTAAAAACAAGCTCTACATAGCAGAAATTTACAGTTTTTATATAATTCTCTGAAATATTAACTTTATTTGATGTTTGTTAAGTACAGAACAAAAACAATCAAAATACTTTTTGAGTACGCATTTTTCAGCTAAGTAAATAGAAAGTAGTTTGTAGGTAGAGCAAAAATAAATAATTGGGTTGGTCAGATTTCACATAAGAAATGGTAATTGAATTAAAACTTTGAGGAATCTGAGATAAAGATCTGAGGAGAAAGTATATTCTAAGCAGGTTGGGACAAAGATATGAAGATAAAAGATAAAACACCAAATTGAGTAAAGAACTAGCAGTCCAATTTAGTTGGAATTTAGAATATTTGAATAGGAATGTCTAGAAACCTAAACAGAAACCAGCTTGTGGACAGCTTTAAAGTATAGGCTAAATAATTTGTGTGTATGTGTGTGTGTGTGTGTGTATGTGTGTGTGTGTGTGTGTGTGTATGTGTGTTTTAAGAGGCAACGTGGAATTTTTGAATATATTTGATCAGGAAAAGATCATCATCAAACCTGTATCTTAGGATGATTAATTTGGTAGCAGAGTGAACATAGCTTGGAGAGGAGAAAAAATAATTTGAATATAAAATGGCAATAGGAAATTCAGAAAATAAATTATTTCCAGAATTTTTCCTAAAACTATAAGTTAAGTCAAGTAGATACCAGAGTTCATTTTATTCACAAATATAAAACATCAAACTGAATTGCCTAGATAATAGAGTTTGTACTTAGTTTAAAACATTCAATCGTACTACACATTATAAGTTACCTTCAGTAGTATTTGTTTTCTTTAAAATTATTTTTGCACAAAGATTGCTTTTCAACTTGAAAGATGCAATAGTTATCCTTTATTATGATAGTTTTATAGGATTACAAAGTCACAGATACTTATGATCAGAACTAGGTAGTTCCTTAGAATAACTGCAAAGTATCATAGTGGAAAGAAATCTCAACATTCATCTAGTTCAGATCCCTTTTTATTTTATAAACTAAGAAATAAAAGAAATCTGAAGAAACGTATCTAAAAACATATTTAAGTAAAAGATATAGGACTCATATCTTGGAGGTCTATCTTACAGTCTATGGTGCTTTTCCTTATACTCAGCTTATTTGTCTTGGTAAGCTGTAATGAGTAACAAAAACAAAAAAAAATTATTGAGTCGTTTTAAAATAATAAGATTGGCAGATCCTTAGGAAGACATATATAGAAGCAACTAAATAATGCAGTGGAGAGAGCAAGGGCCTTGAAGTCAGGAAGACCTGAGTTCAAATCCAGCCTCAGACACTTAATTCTTATCTTACTAGCTGTGTGATCCTGGGAAAACCACTTAATTTCAATTGCCTTACCCTCTGCCCCCCCAAAAAAAATTAAAGAAAGAAAACATATATAGTTCAATGCCCTCATTTTATGAATGAAGAAACTGAAGTCCAGAGAAGTAAAAATTAATAAAGTCCTATATCATTTACTTTGTGATGCAACTAGGAATCAGACTTAGGCCTTTTGGTTTTTATTACCCCCCCCCATTCCCAATTTAAAGGAATTAGAGAGCCCTTGTTTTAAGCTTTTTGGAAACAAAGTAGTTATGATGGTACTAGGTGATTCTTTGGTTCTTTGTGTGAAGGTAATTCTAACAGGGCAAGAATCAGTCTAAATATTTGTATCATGCCATAGTTTTTAGGCAAGACTTGAATAAGCCAAAATTTTGATATGTCCCTCCATCTCCAAGTTGCATTTGTATCATTTTGTATCTCTTCTTTTGGAGAATAGATAGAAATTTTAGTAATAAAGAATAAAAACAAAGACCAGGATTCTCTCCTCAAGATGAAGTAACTGGTATTGTAACTTATAAAAGGGGAATAGAGATATTGATTTATTTTTTATTTCCACTTTCAATAACGTAATCTTAGAAAAGTCTTTTTCAATTGCTTTCCTTTAAGAAATTCATAATAAAGATATATGTATCTAGTCTTGGGTCTTAAGACTTGCTGACTTTTGACAAGCTTTTCTGAGCATCAATTCCTCCTGGAGCTGTTCTGGAATTTGCTTTTGTGCTAGGGGTTTGGTAATAGAATATCAAAATAAATAATTGAGGAAAATTAAGGAGCAGGATCATTCTTATCTAGTTGCCTCATTTGCACATAGGAAGGGCTTAATATGCTTTGGTAGATTTAAATCTATATCTATTTTTTATCCTGTAATTTTATAAAGTTATTGTCTCAATTAGATTCCTTGCTGATTCTCTATGGTTTTCTAAGTGAATCATCATCTGCAAAGTGAATAATAATATTATTATTTTTTTGGCCAAAGTTTATGCTTTTAATTTTTTCTTTTTTTCTTATTGCTATTGTTGTAGCACTATGTAACACTATATGTTGTAGCACAGTGGGGGAAAAGGAAGCATTGTTTTATCAATTGAGAACATTTCCCATTGCAAATAATATTACCTTTTGTTTTGGGATATACTTTGTACCATCTGAAAGATAGCTTTTCTATGCCTATGCTTTGGTAAGTTTTTTTGAACATTTGTTTTTAAGATTTTTGAATTCTAGATTCTTTCCTCCAACTCTACCCATGATTAAAAAATCACATGTGAAGTTATGTAAAACATTTCCATAAAAGTCAAGCTGTGAAAAAACAGATCTCCCATTGTAATGAAAATAAAAACGCTGGAAGGATTCTGGGAAGATGTTGGAGTAAATTGGTAAATTTCAAGCTT
Source organism: Sarcophilus harrisii (assembly GCF_902635505.1). NCBI lineage: Eukaryota > Metazoa > Chordata > Mammalia > Dasyuromorphia > Dasyuridae > Sarcophilus > Sarcophilus harrisii. The sequence continues at coordinate 368,346,779 of NC_045427.1, read as the reverse complement.
TCCTGATTTCCCCCATAAATAGAATTAATTTTTGCCTCAGGGTGAAAATAGGCTGGTGAAAAACCAAGAGAGCTTGGGAAAGAATAGGAGTCCTCCTGATACAACCTTACAAGATCTAAAGAAAGACCCTAACCCAGGATTAACCTGTCTGAAGTGCAAACTTCTCCTGGCTAGCTCTGCAGAAACATGAAGTGGAGATGTCTCTGGCTAGCTGGTTGTGGCTGAAGCCTCACCAGGAACTTATAGAAACTTTCACCTCCCAAATTGTTTGTTGAGTTGGGGTTTGAGTCTGGGAAGACAGTCAGCCTCCACTGATTGGGAATACCAGGCCCAGCTACTAAGAGGAGACCCTGTTACATCAACAATAGGGTAAGCTCAAAAGAAAGATTGACAGAGTAAAGGTAAAAATAATAATCATGTTATATAAATGAGGGACAGAGGAAGAATAGACACAAAGACATTGTGGGGAGGAGGGCTCTTACTACTGAAAACCTACTTATATGGGAATGGGTTCAATAGGCAATATATACCATGAAGAGTATAACACCCTCCAAAATCTATAAAGACATAAGGGATAAGTGAATTGGGAAGCAAAGGGTGAGGGAAGAAGACAAAAGAGAGGTCCCTAGGTGGGGGGAGATTAAATAAGACTAAGCCAAGTAATGGAGCAGAATTCAATGAAAGAGTCAGCAGGAATAGGAAAGACATGTGTATGCAGGATATATATGTGTCTGAATGTGTGTGTATATGTATATATCTACATATATATATATATACTTAAATATATCTTTTCTTAACTATAGCTTTCTTGGGGATTGTTGGGGAGATGAAAGCGAGATGTGCATGTGTGTGTGTGTGTGTGTGTGTGTGTATGTGTGTGTGTGTATATGTATGTATGTGTATATATATATATATACATACACAAACACACACATATATATATATATATATATATATATATATATATATATATATATCCTTAGAACAATTTTCCCTTATAATTTCTTGAAAGATGATAACCAGGCTCTTTTTTTATCATAACTTTCAAGGGACCAATAATTTTTAAGTGAGCTCCTCTGGGTCTATTTTTCCAGGTCCATTGTTTTTCCAATGAAATATTTCACGTTTTTTCTACTTTTTCTTTTTCTTTTTTCCTTTTTTTAGTTTTGCTTTATTGTATCTTGATTTCTCATAAAGTTATTAGCTTCCATTTGCTCAATTCTATTTTTTAAGAATTATTTTCCTCAGTGAACTTTTGTACTCCTTTCCCAATTGGCCTTTTAAAGGCCAATTTTGCTTTTTAAAGCATTTTTTTTCTCCTCATTAGCTCATTAGATTTTTGTATTTCCTTTCTTTCAATTCTTTCCTTATTTTTTCCTCTATCTCTTTTTCTTGATCTCTTTTGAATTCTTCCATGCACCAAGTATTTTTTTTTTTCTTGGAGGCTTTGGATGTAGGAGCTTTGACTTTCTTATCATCTTCTGAGTGTTTTGATCTTCTTTGTCACCATAATAACTTTCAATGGTCACAAACAATTTATTTTTGTTTTCTGCTCATTTTCCTAGCCTATTACTGTGCTTTTAACTCTTTGTTAAAGCAGGACTCTGTTTTCAGGCTGGAGGGTGTATTGTCCCAAGCTTCAGGGGTTTTGTGTAGCTGATTTAAGAAATCCTTCTAGGAATCTAACCACAAGCCCTCTTTTCTTCCCTAGAGCTGTTAGGTGTATCCCTGACCAATTGTAGCTATAAGATCTATCATACTTGCTGGGATCAAGGGTAACCAGGGCTGAGCTGGGACTGCACACTACATCCCTACCCTTTGTCACAGACTCTCCCCTCTGACCTTCTGAGTCCTCTCTGATGTCTCCAGGCTGAGACATCCAGAAGCTTCCAGCACTGTTCCTGATTCAGAGGTCCTGACTTGCTGATGCTGGGGCCAGGAAGCAACTGGGGCCAAGGCTGGGCTTGCACTGGAATTAAGAGCTGGGGTTCCACTCTGATTCCACAGACCTTTTCTACTGACCTTCCAGGCCCTCTTTGGTGTCTCTGAGTTGAGAGGTCTGAAAGCCACCGGTACTATCGCAGTTTCAGAGATTGGGCTCAGGCCAGGGCTGGGCCTGTTGTGCCCTGCACTGGACTTCTGTACCCTGGACTTCCATCCTGGTGTCACAGAATTTTTGTAACCTCTCACCCAGAGGTTACTGATTGCCAATTTACCTCTAATCCCAGGTCTTCAGACCTCTCTGGCCATTTCCACACTGAGAAGTGGTTCAATATTCAACAGAACACCTGAACACAGTGGCTTGCAAGCTCAAGACTTTATTTCATGTGTTCGCATTCTGAACTACTCTACTACCCTTGCACTCTTATTGAACTTCTCGCACTTCCTGGTCCCCACTGTTTATATAAGGTCTATGAGATCACAGGCACAGTCAATAAGGAAAGGAGACATCTCCTGTTGATGATGTTTTCTCAGTGTGACCAGAGCTTCCTCTCACTAGGGGGTTGGTACTGATTGCAGAAATAACATCCAGGTGCCTCAGGCATCAAAGCCTCTTTACTTCCTCTTCTACTATGTGAAGTTCCTCCCTGACCCTTACAATCTTTCCTTATTAAGTTTCTAAGTTGACTTCAGCTGGGAAATGTTCTACACTATCTTTTTGGGTGTTCTGATGCTCTAAAATTTATTTATAGTAATTGTTTAGAGGAATTTGGAGCAGTTTAAGGGAGATGTTGGGAAAGTTCCTGCCTTTACTCTACCATCTTGACTTCACTTTCTTGGTGAGTTTTTTAAAATTAATTGAATACAAATATTTTTATTAATTATTCTCCTATATCTTAACTATTTTTACACTTCTAGTATATATTTAATTTGGACTTAGTGAATGTATTTTTGCATGTACTACAAAATACAAAGTATTTTTTCCATAGAGTTTTATTTAATTTTTTGGCATCAGTATTCACTGATCTATGTTTCTCTCTGTCTCTTCCTTACTCATTCCCTCTCTCTATTTCTCTCTCTCTCTCTCTCTCTCTCTCTCTCTCTCTCTCTCTCTGTGTGTGTGTCTGTCTGTCTGTCTCTCTTACTCTCCCATTCTCCCATTCTTTCTTCACAGAAACACAATATTCGTATCCTTTAGGGAATTTGGTAGCATTCTTCTTAGGTTTTAGAATATTCTTTGTAACTTTGACATTTTTTTCTTTAAATATTTGATAAAATTTACTTCTTACTTTACTACTTACTACTTAAGTAGACACAAAGTAACATTAGTAGGGAAGTTGAGAAAGTACTAAGATCTAAGGAACCAAGAGAGATTTTACCTTATAGTACTTAAGCTGAATCTTGAAGGAGATTAAGGATTTCAAGAAAGCACAGGTGAAGAGGATATACATTTCAAGCATGGAAGTTAGTCCATGCAAAAGTCCTTGGATGAGACATGGAATGTCATATATAAGAAATAGCAAGAAAGCCAGTTTAGCTATACTTAGAGTATGTGGAAAAGAGTAACATTGTAATGAGGTTTGGAAGGGTTGATGACCCTGAATTTTGAAGACCCATGAATAGCAACAAAAAAGAGGTTAGGAGAAGGGAGTTTACATGTGAACCTGAAGCAAAAAAACAGTCTTAAAAGTTTATTGAATCCAGAGGTGACATAGAGTAAAACTTTAGAATAATACTTCAATTTAATACAATACTTTAGAATAATAATCAATATAGAAATATAAATTGGAGAGGAATGAGGTGAAATTACAAAGTTATTATGAGTCCTGAGATTAATATGTGAATGAGTGTATGAATATAGAAAAGAGAACTTTTGGGAAAATAGTGTTGAAAATTGCTTGATGCAAGGTTGTCAACAATACTTCAATTTGTTTAAAAAACAATATTTGCAAAGCATAAAAAAGTGTAATGCAGTAAAATGAGGTATGTCTGTAGTCATTAGGTAAGTTATTTTTCTATAGTAAGAAAGCATTTAAGTACTTTAGTTTGGCAATTATGTTTATGTTCCCAAATTTGGTAAACAAGTACATATGATATATATGTATCCTGCATCTAGGAATTAATGACTAATGTATGTGCATCCCCCGGATTTGGTAAACAACTGATAGTGATATGTATGTATGTAGTTTCAAATCTGGTAAACAACTGATAAACACTTGTTATTGACAGCTTTGATGGATAGTTTCTTTTGATCATAAGCTTATTTGTCATAAGTAAACATTAGATATTTTCCTGTCAACATCAGGAGTAAATAAAATTTGCCTTCTCTCATTATGATTATTCACCATAATTTTGAAAGAAAGGGAAATATATGGGAAATATAGATCTTTTGTTAGTGGTGTAGTGACTCATACTCTGTAATTATGACTAAAGAATTATTAGATTATCTTTTATCATAGATATCTCTTTTATCCCTTTTATATCTTACTCTTTTTTTAAAAAAACACATTTTAATGATAGTATTTGTTTTTATATCATCTGTTTGTAAACTGAGAGTTGAAGAAAACCTTTATCTGGATAGGTCACAGCCTCCTGAGCCATTGCCAGTCATTTTGACTTTTGTTTTGCCACTGGATTTTAATGACTGGAGGAAAAAGTGAGACTGACAACTTATATCTAATTTATGTGCAAGTCAAGACATCATCTTTATGGTGTCAATGATTCTCTTTCAGAATGATAGACAAACAGTAACAAGCTTATGTACATCAATTACCAATCAAAACTTAGACGTAAATTGTAAATGTCTTTAGCCAGAACCATTAAAGTCTATTATAGATCCTAATCATTCATCATCTTCCTCCTGGATCATAATTAGGATAAACTCTTGAATTCCTCTCATTTGGAAATCTGAGCATCCTGTGTTCATCTTAGAGTGCTATTTGACAGAGATTTCACAACATGGCACCTCAAAGAGGGAGACAATTGCTTCTGGCTGGGCAGAGAGAAAATCTTATGAATACTAGGTATGAGAGATTGAGACATACTTCTTTAGAAATCTAGTTAGTGTTTTGTAGATGGTTTGACATTTATTTTATAGAACAATAATAGAGTTTGATTGTATGCAATGATGAGTGTAAGTGTATTCTTATTAGTGTAAGATTAACCCTTTTGAATGTATGTAATAGCAAATTGGTTTAACAGCTCTAATACATGTGTCATTTCTACTCATGAACATTGTCACCCTAATGCAGGTCCTCACCTTTCATGCATAGACTATAATAATTATATATTATTGATCTCTCTACTTCACTTCTTTCCCCATCACTGTCCATCTTCTACTCAGCAGTGATTTTCCTAAAATTGAAGTATGATCATTTCATCCTCCTACTCACTAGACTGAAATATTTTTTTGTTTTCTCTAGGATCAAGTGAAAAATCTTCTCTTTGTCTTTTAAAGTCTTTAACAGCCTAGTTTCTTCCTACCTTTCCTAACATTTAATACTTGACTCTCTTCCTCTTTATTCTATTATCCTTATACAAGATCCTCCACTTATTAGATAAATCCACTTTTTACTGTTTGTCTTCCTTGTTTGGAATTCTTCTTCTTCATCTCTGCCTCCAGACTTCACTGACTTTATTCAACACTCATTTCACATCATAACTCCTCTAAGAGGTCTTTCTTGCTCTCCTCTCAGTTTCCCCTATTTCTTTTAATTAAAGCTTTTAATTTTCAAAGCATTTACATAAATAATTTTCAACATTCATCCTTGCAAATTTTTCTCCCTCTGTCCCTCCCCCACTAGATGGCAAGTAATCCAATATATGTTGAACATGTACAATTCTTCATACATATTTCCACAATTATCATGCTGCATGAGAAAAAATCAGATCAAAAAAGGAAAAAATGAGAAAGACCATTGGGACTGGCCTGAATCACCTCACTGCTGAAGAGAGCCATGTTCATCAGAATTGATCATTGTATAATTTTATTGTTGCTGTATATAATGTCACTTTCCCCTATTAATAGTGCTTTCTCTCTAAAGTTACCTTTTACTTATCCTGTACACCTCATATATGCCCATAATTGTTTTCATGTTCTTTCCCCTGTTAGAATGTGAGGCAGGGAGCATATTTTTGCCTTTCTATTCCAGCACTCAACACAGTGCTTGACCCACAGTAAGCACTTAATGAGTGCTTATTGACATCCTATACTCTTATTTTCAAGTTCCCTTCTAAGATTCCTCCAGTGCTATTTCACATTCAAAAATTCTATGTTGTATGCAACAACTATTCCAAATCTAACAACATCCCATGGATGCATTTATACTTACATCTGTGTTTAAATTTCCATATGTAAATATGTATGTGTGTATTTATGTACATATATACATATGTATATGGACTAGGTGTCTAAAAACTACCTGTTCATATAATCTAAAAATATAAGTAATTTTACCCCTAAAAATATTTATTTATCAATGTGTCTGCAGTGCTGGAAAAAATAGATTTGATCAAGAGAATCCAACTTGAATCTAAAATATTTGGCTATTTGACAATTGCTGTGTTTGACTGAAGGTTGAGATTGCCTTTTCTTTGCCAAATGACTCTGGCTTTGTCTGATGTCCAAAACAAGTATAAACAAATAATGAATCTTATTTGCCATGCTTTCAGGGAAAAAATCTTATTATTTATCTTATAAATAACAGACTATCCATCTATCCATCAATCAATAACATGAATTAAGTATCTATTACATACAAGTCATTATTATAGGTTTTGGAATACAAATGCAAAGAATTAAACAATCTCTGTTTTCAAAAAGCTTACATTCTAACAAACATACACAAAAATAAAGAAAAAAATATAAATAAATACGAAGTAGCTAATGACAGATTGAAAGGAAAATATTAGCAATTGGAAGAACCAGGAAGGTGTGAATATAGATGATTGAACTTCTTCTAGAAGGAAGAAAAGAACTATATAAGGCAAGGGGGAAGAAGGAGAGAGTTCCAGGTATGAGGGATATCCAGTGAAAACACTCAGTCAGAAGATGGAATATTGTTTGAGGAATAGAAAGGAGATCAGTGTCACCAAATCATATAGTATACGAGGAGGAAAGGATATAAAAAGACTAAAAATGCATAAATTCCTTACACAAGCTTTTGCAGTGATGGGTGTGCCACAAACAATAAAAACAGATAATGGACCTGCATATACTTCTAAACATTTTGCACACTTTTGTGCACAGTATCAGATTTTACACACTATTGCACACCTTTTAATCCCCAAGGTCAGGCAATAGTAGAGAGGAGAAACAGAGACATCAAGACACTCCTCCAAAAACAAAAGAAAGGGGGAGCCATGGGTAACTCTAGAGAACTTCTAAATTTAGCTCTCTATATCATTAATTTTTAAATTTTTGATAAAGATGGACTGGCTCCAGCAGACAGGTTTTATAACCCAGTGTTCAGTGCAAGAAGGTCCACTGTCTTTAGATAATTGACAGGTGAGGTGGAGAGATCCAAAAAGTGGTAAATGGAAGGGACCAGATAGGTTAACTGGTTGGAGGAGAGGATTTGCTTGTATCTCTACAGATGGAGAAGGAATCAGGCCAATGAGCCATATTTGCCTTGTCCATCAGAGAGAGACAGAAAAAGAGGAAAAACTTCAAAACAAAGGAGAAGACCTAAAAAACATCTGATACTGGAAGAGCATGCTGAAAATGAGACTGTTAAAGAACTTCAAAACCAGCAGGAATCATTGGATTCCCTGAGATGAAAAATTGTTGATAAGACTGATGCAAGACTTCAAAATCTGCAGGAATCATTGGATTCTTGACACATGAAGTAATGGACAATAGATTGATTTTGGACTATTTCTAGAACTTATGGACATGTATAATTCCTTATGTTGATTCATATTGTTTGTTATGTAATACCTCCCATGTTGATGGATTTATGTATGCCTGTTTTAAGTGAGACCCTTCAGAAACCCACTAATCTAGTTTGATTCCCCATTTTCCTTTGTTTTCATCTCCCTTCCTGAGACATCAGGGAAGGTGCAATCATCTCCTTTTTTGGGTTTTCTCCTCCTTGAGAAGTCAGGGAGGGTGTGACCATCTTATGTTCTAAAACAAAAGAAAGTGAGAGATGTTAAGGGCCAGAACTCTGAAAAAAGGATTCTTATAAGGTGTTATTAAGTCAGTGCAATTGATAAACACATTGGTTATCTAGTTTATCATGGTGCTTAATAGCTCTCTAATTCAGTACATGTACTTAGAATTTAATATAGGTCTACAAGATTCACACCTGTGATAATCTAATTATAAGAGAGCACATAAGCTGGGAGCCTCAGTCAGATTCAGAGCTAGGGAAGACAAAGGACTGGAGGCAGGAGCTCAAGCTCTCAGAGCCAAGGAGAGAGATTCATTCCATCTTTGGTCAGGCTCCTGGTGGCTCTCCTGGGGGACCGAGAGGCTTGGAGACAGAGCCAGAGACAGACTCTGAGATACGCAGAGGGGCCAGACACAACTTGGAAGGAATGCAGAGCCAGATTCATTCACTCCATCTCATACCACCATGGTGACAGGCTCTCCTCTTTAGCTTCTCCACTGAAACCAAGACTCGGGAAGGCCTCTAAGAAAGCTAGCCCAGGCCCCAGGCAAGGAAACTATATTGTGAAGGAGATAATAAAGGATTTGGACTTTAACACCTGGCTATTCTTGTGGTGATTACTGAACTGAAAGGAAGGCTGCTCAGAGAGCTCCAAAAAAACTTGACAAAAAGCACTACAGCAATAGATTACCTCTGAGACTCTTTCCACCTTTGGAATTCAGTGATTATATAATATTTAATGTTATGTGAAAGGTCCTATATAAAAATGTATAAAAGTCACAACTTCCCACCTCCTACCTCCCCAACTGTTTTATCATATATTTCAGAATGAATCAATTTCCCCTTCAAGAAAGAACTGAATGCATCTTTACTGCTTAATTCCCCAGATACAAGATTTATAATCTTCCCTTTTCTAATATTAATGAGCTAAAATGAAAATATTGAATTCTTACATTCAGCTTTTACCTTAAAATAATTTTTTGTTATAATTGAATGCATTTTAAACTTTTATTTTCTTTTGCAATGTCCTTTAATACTATTTTGCATCATTTCATTTTGATTCATTTAAATTTGATATATTGATTAAGAACTGGATTTTAAGTCAAGAGTCCTGTTTCAGTCAGGAATTTACTGTGTGATTCTGGGCAAGTCACTTGATTTTTAGATTTGTTTCATTTGTAAAATAATTTCAAAAACAGACATTTCTTTAATCCATTAGAGTTTGCAAGTGCTTTACATATATAAAAAAGTGTTTTCAAAGCTCCTCTTATTGGTTTAGGACTGACTAGCTTTGTGTCCATAAAAAAGGATAGAAATGTGGATGGGAAAGTAGTAAAGATGACTTTGTTTCTTGTTCTAGAATTCTTCGTGTCTTGTCTCTACTCTGGAAAACTGAAAGAGACTTGGAATTTGAAAAATGGTCATCTATCACCCTCTCCTCCTCTTCCTATTTTCCCCTTATTTAGTTTTTTCTTCTTTTTTTTCAAGACTGTTTTCTCATTGTGTCCAGGGTAGAAAAGCAGAAGTCACTCATAGGTCTAATCCTAAAACTAATTGGTTCAGACGTTTTAACATACTGTGTTTTTCTTACCTGGCTGCTTCTACTCTTCTGGTAGTTCTCTGCTCCTGGGGGCTCAGTATATTAGTTACAAATTTATAACATATCTCTAATCAGCTTCATCTGTAGTACAGTTAAGAATTTCTCATCAAACTCATCTAGTCCAGGAACTTCAATCTCCTTCAGTAGCAAAGATTACGGATATCTGCTATCATGACCAGTCTTGGTGGTCTTTTTTTCTAAAGGAATTGAAAAAAAGCTGACAGAGCATAGTAAAATCTAATTGTTTTCTGAAGAGAGAGCCAAGTATTTGAGCTGAGCCAAAAGCTGGAGGCAATGTAGACTATAGCCAAGCTACTGCAGAGATTGCGTGTCTGGCAGAAACTATACATCCAACTGAGTAGCATCTGACCATGGAGATGATATAACCAATATAGTGTAGGTCAAGTAATAGTAAAGCAATATAGCATCTCTCAAAAACATAAAAGCTCTTCAGCCTCAACTGGGAATGTGGCCCCTTGTATAATTCAACCATATATGTTCTCTATGTGTGTGCCTTTTCACATGGTTCCCCATGTATATGTATTGTTTTTATATACATATGTAATACTTCTTGCTTTAGCTCTAACCCTAAATGCTTGACTCTAATCCCGACTCTAACTCTAACTCTAAATCTATGAGAAAGTATACCCTAAATGTATAGAAGTAATGTTTTATCACTAAGAAATGTTGCTGCTATTTTTCTTACTGTTCAGCTTCATTAAATGCAATTTCTTTGGATCAGTCACATGCTTTGAGTAACTATCAAAAGTAAGCATAATGGAAAAGGATCCATTACAGTTTTACAAGAGACTTATAAAATATATTATCTCCAGTATAGATATCAGGACCCACATCATTAGGTAGGAGGTGCTCCCAGATATTCCATATATATTATCACATGTAATTTTCATAATCCTATGAAGAAAATACTCTAAATATTGTTACCTCTACTTTTATAGATGAAGAAATTAAGACATAAGAGATGGCATTTAAATTCAAATTTTCCTGACTTTAAGTTCAATGCTCTTTTTACTATAGCCCTTTTTTCTCATGAGGAAATTACTCTTGTTGCTATCTATATTCTATTCCAGATCTGATTCTATAAATTTTAAAGATCTATGATTCTATAGGTTCATTTATTGAGTACTCAGTACTAATTATTGAGTGATTAAAAAATAAAACTACCACTACATTCTTAATTCCAGTGATTTGTAAAGTTTGAAGTTCATTAAAGTTCAATAAATTTTGATATTTTCCCTGATTTCAACACAAGACTTTAGCATTTTATTTGCTTAAATGAATGCAATTTTGCCCCGGATGATTATGTCTTAAAAGAACCACAAAGGGACTAGGAGTTAATGACATTACCATCATTTTAAATGGTAATTCTTGGGAACAAAATAATAAAAACAAGTATCAGTAATTTTGATGAATTTGGCCAGCTCAATTTTAGGTTTTAAGAGGCCCTCATTTATAGATCAAGAAAGTTCTGGACAAAAACTGGCGTGAGTAGTGAATTGGGAATCAAGACAATTTAGTTTTTAGTTTTGGGTCTGCCACTAATTTGTTATATATCTTGGTTATTGATGAGGAGAGGGAGGAAGTAGAACACTTATCAGGAAGAGTAGAACTGAATGCAGTTTTGGCCTAGGGGACTTTGGTTAGTACTGGGGGGGGGGGGGGGGGGGGAGGATGTTCCTTGAGGCAAGAGGGGGCACAGATTTTCCAAGGTGTAAATAGATGGTACTAATGCCATCACTTCTTAATTCAGATTTAGTGATGGGATAAAATGAAGGAGTACCAAGTTATTTAATAGTTAATAAAAAAAAAAAAGAGAGATTTTTCACCAACCTAGTAAAAATAGGTAGCAATGATACAATGGCACTTATCTTCAACTTCAGGAAACACTGCCCTCCCTTGTCTCCTCCTGGAAATGCATGTAGTCAGCAGGTAAACAGAATATGGCAACTTGAGTACTCACTGGCACCACTAAGTCCAAGAGGCCTAAACTTCATGCATGTGGCTGGGGATTTTTATGCCCTTGGATGACAAGAAAGTTGCATAAAGGAATCTGGACCAATTAAGTCCCATTAACAGTTTTGCCTAGCCTGGAGAGACTTACATGCTAAGTGAAATGAGCAGGACCAGAAGGTCATTATATACTTCAACAACAATACTATATGATGATCAATTCTGATGGATCTCTTCAACAATAAGATGAACCAAATCAGTCCCAATAGAGCAGTAATGAACTGAACCAGCTACACCCAGGGAAAGAACTCTGGGAAATGACTATGAACCACTACATAGAATTCCCAATCCCTCTATTTTTGTCCGCCTGCATTTTTGATTTCCTTCACAGGCTAATTGTACACTATTTCAAAGTCCAACCCTTTTTATACAGCAGAATAATATATTGTATTTAACTTATACTTTAACATATTTAACATGTATTGGTCAACCTGCCATCTGGGGGAAGGGGTGGGGAAAAGGAGGGAAAAAGCTGGAACAAAAGGATTTGCAACTGTCAGTGCTGAAAAATTACCAATGCATATATCTTGTAAATAAGAAGCTATAATAATAAAAAAAAAACAGTTTTGCCTAGGTTTATTTATCCCATATTGGGAGGGTGAGGAAGTGATGGTACCCTACTACATAAAACAACTATCTTAACCATTATATAATCATGGAACTCAGAAAATATTATATGGTACTACATTTAGATTTATTCTCTCAACTCCCACTTGTGCTGGCAGTTTGGATCTCTACCCAAATATTCCAACCAAATGCTTTTTCCTTCAAGATTCCAGGGATTCAATAAGATCACAGATGAAACAAGGTTGCCTATGATCACCATTACTATTCAATATTTATATTAGAAATGCAATAAGAGAAAAAATTAAAGGATTTAGAGTAGGTAATGTGAAAACCAAATTATCCACTCTTTGCAGATGATATGATGGTATACTTAGAGACTTCTAGAGAATCAACCAAAAAAACTATTAAAAACAATTCACAGCTTTAGCAAAGTTGCAGGATACAAAATAAATCCACATAAATCATCAGCATTTTTATATATTACCAACAAAGCCCAGTAGCAGGAGATACAAAGAGAAATTCTATTAAAAATACTATTTGGGAGTTTACCTGCCAAGGCAAAGTCAGGAACTATATGAACACAATTACAAAACTACATGGGTAGGCTGAGCAAATATAATAAAAAACTACCTGAATTAATCTACTTATTCAATGCTATACCAATCAAACTCCCAAGAAACTATTTTACAAATTTAGAAAAAATAATAGCAAAGTTCTTCTGAAAGAACAAAAAGAAAAGGATTTCAAGCAAATTAATGAAAAAAAATGCAAATGAAGGTGGCTTTGTGGTATCAGACCTAAAACTATATTATAAAGCAGCAGTCATCAAAACCATTTGGTATTGGCTAAGAAACAGAGTGGTTGATCAGAGGGAATAGGTTAGGTTCACAATACAAAACAGTCAATGACGATAATAATCTAGTGTTTGACAAACCCAAAGACCCCAGATTTTGGGATAAGAACTCACTATTTGACAAATACTGTTGGGAAAATTGGAAATTAGTATGGCAGAATTAGACATTGAACCATACCTAACACTGTATACCAAGATAAGATCAGAATGGGTTCATGATTTAGAGTAATATTATAATCAAATTAGAAGAATGAAGGATAGTTTACCACTCAGATTTGTGGAGAAAAATGGAATTTGTGATTAAAGAAGATGTAGAGTTCCTTATTGAACACAAAATAGATAATTTTGATTATGTTAAGTTAAAAAGCTTTTGTACAAACAAAACCAATGCAGAGAAGATTAAAAGCAAATCAAAAAATTTTTATATTCAAAGATTCTGATAAAGGCCTCATCTCTAAAATATATAGAGAATTGACTCAAATTTATTAGAATTTAAGTCATTCTCCAATTACTAAATGGTCAAAGGATATGAACATACAATTTTTAGATAAAGAAATTGAAATCACTTCTAGCCATATAAAAAGGCGATTATTGATCAGAGAAATGCAAATTAAGACAATTCTGAGATACCATCACACACCTCTCAGGTTGGCTAAGATGACAAGGATACATAAGACAAATGTTGAAAGGGGATTCAACAAAAGTTGAAAACTGGGACACTAATACATTGTTAGTGGAGTTGTAAACTGATCCAACCATTCTGGAGAGGAATTTAGAATTATACTCAAAGGGCTATCAAACTGTGCATACCTTTTGATCCAGCAGTGTTTTTATTGGGCTTGTATCCCAAAGAGATCATAAGGAGGGAAAGGGACTCACATATGCAAAAATATTTGTGGCAGCCCTTTTTGTTGTGGCAAGAAACTAGAAACTGAGTGGATGACCATCAGTTGGAGAATGGCTGAATAAGTTATGGTATATGAATATATGGGAATATTATGGGAATTATTTTTCTATATGAAACAATCAATAGGATGATTTTGGAGAGGCCTGGAGAGACTTACATGAACTGATACTAAGTGAAATGAGCAAAATCAGGAGGTCATTGTACACAACAACAAGATTATATGAAGATCAGTTATGATGGATGTGGCTCTTTTTAATAATGAGATGACTGAGGAGAGGACTGTGAGAACTGAGTGTGGATCACAACATAGAATTTTCACTTTTTTTGTTGTTTGCTTGCATTTTGCTTTCTTTCTAATTTTTTCCCTTTCTAATCTGATTTTTCTTGTGCAGCATGATAATTGTATAAATATATATACATAATTAAAAAAAATGTTTAACATATATTGGATTATTTACTGTCTAGGGAGAGGGTAAGGGAAAAGGGGGAAAATTTGAAACACAAGGTTTTGCAAGGATCAATGTTGAAAAATTATCCATGCATGTTTTGAAAATATAAAGATTTAATTAAAATATTCTAGGAATTTCCCATTTCTAGGGAAATAATTTGGCTTCTAAAACAATTATTAACAACACTTCATCTGCTATGCCCAACCCAATTATGATTCATTACTTTGTATCAATTATCTTTTGCAAAAGTATATTTACTGAGAAGGTGTAATACGATAGGTATATATGATAGATCTAATTAACATGTTAGCTCTGAAAGGAATTAAGGAATTCCTAGACCTCCTATGCTGTTGGTATGGACAAGTTGGCAAGATAACAGCCGAATTCTAAACTAACTGAAAAACTAAAAGGTAATATAAATGGTTCAACCTCAGAATAGAAATAGAATCAAATTCTGATCAAATTTGGAAATTATTAGTGATGGAAGGGTTGTGGACTATCACACTTGTTGAGGAGTGAGTGATCAAACCCCTTTTTATTGTTTTATTTTGCAATTCTGCCTTGAATAAATACTTTGCTATTTTATTGAATGTTTCAAAAAGTTCCCAATTTCAACTTTGGCATGGGTTTGAATCAGAGGACATAATAAATTATAATCTGAAATGCTTCTACATCAAACTGTTAATGTGAATCAGAGGTGAGTGACATGTTAGTGAAATTTTTAGGTTTTATTTAGTTATGTTTGTTATAGTGATGTACAAAACACTTGAAAGACATAGTTTCAGGGTAACTAATCATTTTATTAATAATGCTATTGATGTAATATAATTTTGTGGTCTCCTGATTTTAGGGGGGCTTCTGTTCTAACAATAAGTCAGTAATCCTAAATCTTCTGGTTTTGGAGTTTGCCTCAGGGACTTCCCACATTCCCAATCTAAGAACAATAATTTGTCTGATTTTGACTATACCACTCTTCGATTCCTTGCTGACTGTCAGATAGCTCTTGGCCTCAGAATAATCCCATGGGCCAAACTCCTGAGACAATAGTGATAATCTGCTGTCAGTGAGAACCAAATTCTAGAAACCACTCCTGAGCCATAGAATTAGCATGTCAATGATTGAAAGCTGGATAAATGTGTCTCCTTGCTTCTGTTTCTCTGCTAAATTCTCTTGGAATTCTAGCCAGCTTTTGTCCTTACTATTAATTAATGTAATATGTTAATTACTAATATTAATTAATAGAAAATAATGATGTCCATCATTTGAAGAATGGCTGAATAAGTTATGGTATATGAATGTTATGGAATATTATTGTTTTGTAAGAAACGACCAGCAGGATGATTTCAGAAAGGCCTGGAGAGACTTACATGAACTGATGCTGTGTGAAGTGAGCAGAACCAGGATATCATTGTATACAGCAACAACAAGATTATATGATGATCAATTCTGATGGACAAAGCTCTTTCCAACAGTGAGGTGATTCAGGCCAATTCCAATGGACTTGTGATGATGAGAGCATTCTACACCCAGAGAAAGGTCTGTAGGAACTGAATGTGGATCACAACATAGCATTTCCACTTCTTTTGCTGTTTGCTTGAATTTTATTTTCTTTCTCATTTTTTTGATCTGATTATCCTTGTGAAGCAAGATGATCGTATGGCTAATTTTTTTTTTAAAAGAGGGGAGAGATAAAAAGGTGGAAGTCCTATTAAAGGGAGGAAAAGAGGGAGGAAGGAAGGGCAGGAGGGAGGGAGGAAGCAGGGAAAGGAGGGAGGAAGAAAGAAAGAAAGGAAGGAAGGAAGGAAGGAATAAAGGAAGGAAGGAAGAGACTTACTATATTGTAATAACAATATACTTTGCTTCTTGGCTAAGGAGATGGGTTCTAGCCTGCAAATTCTTTTGAGACACCTCATGGCTCCAGTCTATGACCCCAAATTTTGGGGGTCCCCTTTCCCAACCTCAACATTAGTATATTATTTTTAAAAGATGGTCATTTAGCCTCTCAAATCAAAGACTGTTCATGAAACCCACTCAATGCTTATATACTCTTGGAAGAATGGGTATTCCTAAGGGTGGAAATCAATTCTGGTTGATTTAACAATTAATGAGAGAATGGATGTTATAATAAGAGGTGATCCTGTTTTAAGAAGGGTCTGGGATATATGACTAATCATTTAGTCTTGGCCAAAGAGACTTTTCCTATCTGACAAAAGGGAGAATCCACATTTCCCCAGACCTGTCTGGGTGAAACACAATGGGCCACGATCCATCAATTCATCTAATTTTATCTTTTGAACAGATCTGAGTTCTTCCTCTCAGTTTTAGCCTTGTACTTCAAAGGCTTCCTGAGTTAGTTACAGGGACTGCTTTCCAAATATGGAAGTAGGTAAGGGTAAAAATTTTACTCTTAATTCAATAATTATTATTAAATACAAGAAAGAAATAATGCTTATGATTAAAGAACTATTTATGAATAGTGCTTTTTTGAATCAAGATAAAACACTACCAGCATTTCAACAGTGGGACACATTTAGCTTAATGGACAGGACAAATTATCCTGTTGCTCACTATCCCCCTATAGTAATGACCCTTGCAGTCTTGACTTCCTGTATCTCCTGCATCAATGCCTTCTGGCTCCCCACCCCAGTCTCTGTTCTTGCCCTGCACATACTCTATCCTTTCTTTCCCATCTTACAGCCTCTACCTCTACCACAGAAACAACAAAAGAACATTAGTGCACTATTTTTAATAAAGTTTTTTATTTTCAAAACATATGCATGGATAATTTGATAACACTGACCCTTGCATAGCTTTGTGTTTCAGATTTTTTCCTCCTTCCCCCCACCTCCTCCCCTAGATGGCAAGCAATCCAATATATGTTAAGCATGTTAAAATGTGTCAAATCCAATATGTATAAACATATTTCTACAATTCTCTTGCTATACAAGAGAAATCAGATAAAAAAGAGAAAGTAAATGAGTAAGAAAACAAAATGTAAGCAAACAACAACAAAAAGAGTGAGAATGTTGTTATGATTCACTTTCAGTTTCTATAGTCCTTTCTCTGGGTGTTGATAGCTCTCTTCATCACAAGATCACTGGAATTGGCATCAATCATCTTATTGTTGGAAAGAGTCATGATCATCAGAATTGATCGTTGTATAATATTGATGTTGCCGTATACAATGATCTCCTGGTTCTGCTCATTTCATTTGACCTCAGTTCATCTAAGTCTCTCCAGGCCTTTCTAAAATCATCTTCCTGATCATTTCTTATTGAACAATAATATTCTATAACATTCATATACCATAACTTATTCAGTCATTCTCCAATTGATGGGCATCCACTCAGTTTCCAGTTTCTTGCCACAATTATTTTTGCACATGTGTGTCCCTTTCCTTCCTGAAGATTTCTTTGGGTTATAGGCCCAATAGAAACACTGCTGGGTCAAAAGGTATGCACAATTTGATAGTTTTTATGAACATAGTTCCAAATTGCTTTCCAGAATGGCTGGATCCATTCACAACTCCACCAACAATGTATTAGTGTCCCAGTTTTCCCACATCCCCTCCAACATTTATCTTTGTCTTTTCCTGTCATCTTAGCCAATCTGAGAGGTATGTAGTGGTATCTTAAGAGTTGTCTTAATTTAGTGCACTATTTTTTAGGAAGATATTGCCCAGTAGATGGCAAAAATAGTAGATGGATTTGAAGAGGCAAAGTAGTTAAAACTTAGTTAGCCTAGATGTTAGTAGAGAGCAATTCAGAAACCCTGAGATCAGCAAAGATTTTCAGTAGAGATAGAAGATTGAAATATTGTCAAGTAGAGATAATACAAGATTTAGTATGGAGTCATGGATCCCAGCAGAAGTCATGCTATTTCCAGTGGAATGAAGCGAGTTGCGAACAGAAGTATAATGATATCTATAGAGGAAAATAACAACTCTGCAGTTATGAACTTGTGGAATATCTGACTATATTTATATCTGGGCCACACAGTATGTGCCTACCATGCATGTATTCTAGTCACATATGTCTGACGAGGTTTATGATGTAGGGTTTGTCAGCAAATGATGTGGTTTGAGGACCAAAATGATGTGGGTGATGTAGACTAGATGATGATAGGCACAAAAAGTTGGGGTATGGTCCTGTGAAGAATCACAATGGCCATTCTCTTTGGTAAAAGGTAGATTTATTTAGGGGAAGGGCTTACAGACAAAATGAAGGGATACAATAGACACCAGGAATGGTAAATATGAAAGAGTTCAGAGAACATAGAAAGGAGTTTTCCTGAAAGGTACATAGCATTCCAAAAGAGTTAGCTAGCTATAAATAGGAAATGGGGTTGTGAAGCATAGTAGAGTTACGAGAGATACAACATGATATGAGGGAAAGGGAAAGGGGAAAGATACCATGAGGCAAAGTACTGTGGTGGACTGACTCAAAGGAAGACAATAGTCATGATCATTTCTTATAGAATAATAATATTCCATAAGTAGATTTTATAGGGAAAATGTCACTTCAGGACATTATTGGCGTTTCTGACAGGATATGGCAAAGTAAGATTGAGAGAGACTTCTATAAATGGTGAGTCTCAGAAATTTGACGTAACTTGAATTTTAGACTGGATGACCTTCCCAGAGGGTGAGACCATTGGAACTAAACAGATCTCTATCAGAGCCTCCTGACTGCTTGCCTCAGAGATCAATTTTTTAGTTTCTCTTGGTCCAAAGCACCATTCAGGATCTCATCATGTCTCCTGTATGTATGCCCTCACCTACTAGTGGTATGGGAATCTGTAGGAGAGTATATTCCACAGATGCATTGGGCAATCTTGTCTAATGATATGATTTGTTATGCTTATGAGTAATTAAATATATTTTGCATCAAAATAATGTTTTTATAATTGGCTGATAATATCCAGATTTGTACCAAAGTTGCTTTGTACCTAGGCATCTAGAAAGATATGTCAATGATCCAGGCCTTAGTTTCTTGATTCAATTAAAATTTGAGAACCGTTCTAATACCTATTTAGGGAAAACTAGCCTGAATTTTATAGGGAATGGTGTGGGGAAAAATATATTAGTATATTTTATTTTTATCATTACCATTTGCCTAAACTATTTTATAGCATCCTGCTTTTCCTGCAGACTTTTAGCTTTTTTCCTTCTTTAATTCATCTTCCATAAAGTTGCTAAAATCATCTTCTCAAAGCATGCTTCTCTGTTCATAAATCTTCACTGACTCCCCATTGTTTCTAGGCTAAATTACCAATTCCTTAGCCTTGCATTTAAAGACTTAAGCAGTTTAGCTCCAAGTTGACTTTCTTGTCATATTCTCCTTTTCACTCCATTATTAATGAAATGTTCTAGTTTAACTAGTTTATTAAATCTTTCAGTATCTTCCACCTTGTACATTTGTTCAAGCACTTCCTATACCTGCAAAGCTCTTTCTTTTAAACTATTCACCTCTGAATCCATATCTTCCTTTAGCAGGGATCCTCAAACTTTTTAAATAGGGGGCTAGTTCACTGTCCCTCAGACTGTTGGAGGTCCGGACTATAGTAAAAACAAAAACTTTGTTTTGTGGGCCTTTAAATAAAGAAACTTCATAGCCCTGGGTGAGGGGGATAAACATCCTCAGCTGTTGCATCTGGCCGGTGGGGCGTAGTTTGAGGACCTCTGCTAAATTCAGGTATTATTTCTTGAATGAAGTTCTTCTTTCTTTGATGATTCTCTGTTAGTTTTTTTCCTTCTTCAAATGACTTCTAAGTTTGTTATTTCTATATATATTGTAGTCCACCTGCTTAAAAATATTAACTCCTTGAAGGCAGAGACAATTTCATTTTTGCTTTTTTATTTCCAGCATAGTTAGTACAAGACACTAAAACATTTGATGTGTTAAATTGGAATCAATCAATACTCAATCAATAAACATTTATTAAATACCTATTATGTGCCAGCATTGTGCTAAACACTGAGGATACAAAAAAAGGGCAAATGACAGTCTATACCCTCAAGGAGTTTATAATATAGTGAGGAAAACAACATGCAAACTAATTTCTATGAAGTAAGCCCTGTGCAGAATAATTAGAAACAGTTAAAAGATGGAAAGCACTGGAATTCAGAGGAAAGAAATTCTGTAGATGTGATTTTAGTTGGGACTTATAGGAATCCAGGAGGTCAATAGATAGTGCAAAGAAGAAATAACATTATAGATATGGGGGACAGCTAGAAAGAATGTGTCTGGAGCTAAGAGACAGAATGTCTTGTTTACAAAATATCCAGGAGGTTGACCAGCATCACTGAATGAAAGAATAAATTGCAGGAGTAAAATGTATCTTACTTTCCAGAAATCTGGAAAGGTAATAGGGGACCAGGTTATGAAGGACTTTGAATGCCAAACCACATTTTGTATTTGCTCCTGAAGGCAATAGGAAGCCATTGAATTTTACTGAGGTAGAGGCTGACATCAGTCCTGTGTTTTAGGAAAATAACTTCAGTGGCTGAATAGAAGATGGATTGGAGGGACAACTAGAGGGTGTAGTGGATAGACCACCTGCCCTTAAATTAGAAAGACCTGAGTTCAAATTTGACCTCAGACACATTACTAACTCAGACATTTCCTAACTGTGTAACCCTAGGCAAGTCACTTATTGCCTGCAAAAACAAAACCAAAAAAACTCTAATCTCCTCCCCCCATAACCCCCTCCCAAAGATAAATTGGGATGGATAGAAAATTGAGGTCAGATCCACTAGCAAGTTGTTGTAGTAATCTGGATTGAAGTAATGAGGACCCTGCACTAAATTGGTGTCAATGTTAGAGGAAGGAAGGTGCTATCTCAATGTCAGCTATTTTTAACACAAAAAAATCTCTGTTAAAGATCTAGTCAGTACTTTAAAAGTTTTCCTGAAAATAGATTTTTGTTATTATCTCCAATTTTAAATCATTTAGATTTCTGCCTATTTTCCTCTCCATCCTTTTCCCAGACAATTTTAACAAAAAAAATTTTTTTTATAAAAAGAAAGAAGAAAAGGGATAAAACCGTAGTCAAATTGATTGATATATTGAGAAAAATGAAATTGGTGTTGCATATTCTTGAACATTCACCTCTCCCTCCCCCCATTTTCATCTCTGCAAAGAAGTTGAGTAAGATTTTTTTTTAATCTATGTCTTAGTGACAAAGTCTATTTCTTAAAATTGGACAACATTGACTTTGGATTGTTTTGTGGTGGTGGTTCTTTCCATTTACATTGTTGCAGTCATTATGTTTCATTATGTTTATTATTTTCCTGTTTTTTTTTTTTTACTTTGTATTCACTTTATTTTGCATTATTTTGTTGTCTTTCCATGATTCTTTGTATCCATCATATTTTTAATTTTTTACAGAAAAATTTCATTACATTCATGTATCACAATTCATGTATTACAATTTAGCCATTTCCCACCTATTTTGTTTCTATTTCTTTGCTACCCCCAAAAATGTTGTTATAAATATTTTGGTATACATGGGGACTTTCTTTCTGTCAATGACCTCCTTTTTGTATAAAGCTAGTAGTAAATTCTTTGGAACACAGGGCATAGACATTTCAGTCACCTAATTTGAATAATTCAAATTGCTTTTTGCAATAGCTGTATTAATTTATAGCACCACCAATAATGCATTAGTGCATTTGCTTAAAAAAAAAAAAACAACCTTTACATTAATTATTCCTATCTTTGCCAATTTGTTAGTTGTGAAGTGAAAGTTCAGGGTTGTTTTAATTTTCATTCTTTTCTTATTAGTGATTTTAAGCTTTATTTGTCAAGGTCTCTCTCTTGAGAATTGTTTGTTCATATTCTTTAGGCCACTTATTTGTTGAATAATGACATTTGGTTTCAGTCTTTTAACATTTCATTATTAAGAGGAAAATGATAGAACAAGAACATAAGATACAATACCACTCCCATCCTACTCCCACAATTAAACTCAATAAAATGCCCCATAAATGGAGTAAATAAAACAATGAAAAGAAAAAAAACAAACAAACCTTGAAACTGTCACAAATAATTCTTCAGAAACCCCACATCCAACATAAATGAAGGTCAGTTCATCAGCTCTTTGCTCCTGGAGATCCTTACTTTCTTGCATTCCTGACTATCCCATTGCTTTTAGACCTGATCATGGAAGAGATACATATCCTTCAGGTTGAATGTAGTGTTGGCAACCTCCTTTTATTCCCTAATTTTTTCCTTCTGCCTTTGAGATTGTTCTGACTCCTTCAAACTGCTCTGATAGTGAGTTTTTCTACTAACACACTTTAGAGAATACAATCATATAAATTATAAAAATAACAGAAAAATCCATGTGATTAATAGGTGTAGAAAATCTTGGACAGAATCTAGCTTTCATTGATGTTTAAAAAAAAAATCCCTAAAAATCAATGGAATGAAAAGGACTTCCTCTAAAATGATCAAAAGCATATGTTTCTAACCAAAAGCTAGGATTGTTTGTAAGGTAGACATACCTTAAATCATTTTTGTCACAAAGGGAAGAATAAGGGGTTCCATTCCATCCCACCTGCTGACTGATTTATTTCTAGATGCTCTAGCTATTGAAATAAGATAATGGAAAAAGATGACAGGCATGAATATCAGAAAAAGACAAAATTCTCCTTAAATGTAGATGCTATGAATTGTATTTAGTAAATTCCACAGAATCTGCAAAGAAACTAAGATGATTATTTATTTCATTAAGATAGCAGGATACAAAATAAATGCACTCAAATAATTAGAAATTCCATATATCTATTTGCAGAAGATAGAATGGTATATTTGACAAATTATGCAGAATCAGCACGATGATGTTACATATAGAAATGAAAAGTAAGGTATTTGGATATCAAATTTATTTTAAAAAATTCAAATTAATCAATATATAAGATTTAAGTAGACATTGGCTATACCTCTAAATTTAGAAGTCATGCATTTGGTAATCAAACCAAGTTCTCAGATATTACAAGGCATTATACATACATATATACATGTGTGTATGTGTAAAGAGTATTTTATTCTCATAGAACTATTATTTGGATCCTTGTGATTTATAAAATCATTAAGTCCTAAAACCCACATGAAACCATCTTCTGGGATTTAACATCACAAAATGTATACTTCATAAATGATCTCTAATTAACTTTCATGTGTGTGGGACTGGTGCTACACCCCTTTATCCAAATTAACTAATCAGAGCCATCTTCAGATACAGAGAAAGCATTTATTTGGTCCCAGCAGGGAGAGGTCCAAGAACATGGGGGTGGCATTTCAGCTCCCAATATGTGCTTGATCTGATAAGCTAGAAATAGCAAAGCTGGTTAAATAGCAAAGACCCAAGTTTTTTCATTGGATGTACTAAAAAGGAAGTAACCATTATTGACTAATGGTCACCAAGTTGTCTGTTTCCTGTGGGTCGCATCAATTCCTGAAGCTTAGACCCCAGAGACTTCTAGCCCTTGAGATCATGTGACTTCCTGCAACGTGGGCCTAAGGCCCAACATTCTGTGCCCGCAGACTTCTGGGAATAGGTATCATGTGACTTAGACCTAAGGTCTGATTTACTCCATTTTCTAGACTTTTTGAGAAAACTTAACCTGGTCTTATTTACGTAATTTCTAGAACTTTCCATGAAGAATTTAATAAAAATATATAAGACTCAGCCTTCTTATGTCAAACTGGGACTCTTGGATGAGAGAAGAATGTTTACTGATCACATCTCTCTCGAAGCTATTTCAATATTTATCAATGAAACAGGACTCTATTGTATATACCCAAATCATCTAAGATGAAGGCACTCATGTGAGATATGGCAAGATTCTGCTTCTTGAAAAAACTTACTTATATTCCCTCACTATGTGAATGAGAGCATTCTCTTTCCATGAAGTGTGAAGTCAAAATTGGCTATGTTTTTAAAACTACCAGATCGGAAGGATTTCTCTCTTCCCATCCCCTCAGTTTTCAGGGCAGAAGATCTTGTTCTTAAAATGTCGTCATAATGCATTGAGTTGAATGTGGGGAAATGCACACACGATTAGATCCTGCAACTCTTAGAAACAAGCCTCAGTGTATTGATCTGTTTTTAGGTATAAGGGGTAGGATCTCTGGACTTGGGGGCTCAAGCCATGACAACTTTGAAATCAAGATTCTATACTGGATGTTGCTGCTAGCTCGCAAGAGGAACTCTGAGAGTTAGAGCTGGGGGGGGGAGGGGAAGCATAAAGGAACTTTAAACTTGGAATTTGGAAATGCGCAACATAAACTCTGAGTTAAGCTGAAAACTTAATTCTTTTCTCCTCCCCAGAGGCTGAGGTGTTATAGGGGGGTGCGGTTATTCCCCCCAGATGTTGGATATATAAAAACGTCATAAGTCTAGCAGTTATATATAGTCTTTAGAATCCTTTAAAATCGAGAAAAAACTCTTGATGGGGACTTGAGTCAATATCAGAGAGACTAAATATTCTTGGATTCTTTTAGGGATACCAGAGGGCTCTAAGGGAGAAGTGAAAAACATAATGTACTTGTCCTTCAGTGGGGACCAATATAGTCACTATTAAACTGATAAAATTTTTTCTCTTATAGATCTGATCATTAAACAATTTTTATGATTAAATTAATTGCTTTTGACAACACTAGATTAGTGGGAAAGCTGGGACTTGGATCCAGGTTTCCTGGTTCCCAGTCCAATATGCCTCCATTAACCCTTGTTGCTTCTAGATTCCTTCAGTCTCTGAAAGAACTGATTGTTATCTAAAGTTCATTTGCATGAGAGTAATTTAATCAATTTGTACTTTGTGGTCCTTTCCCTTCTTCCTCCTCCCCGCCTCAGCTTTTTGTTCTGTGCTCTATTCTGACTATCTTCTTTGCTTGTACAGTGGAGACAAGGATTATTAATGACCTGGTGACTGAGCAATGACTCTTTGGAAAGCAGAGCAATTGCCTGTTTGGAGATACTAATTCAAGCACAGCAGGCAGTATTTACATAATCTATTTGGTGTGCACTGAGTTGAGAAAAGTACAGCTGTCTCCTTATGTCTCCTCTGCCCCTTGTGCTTGGTTCCAGAAGGATGGGAATTCCAATGAATTTATGTTAAGTTGGCCAATTGACCTGTCAGAGTTATTGGCACTGGCTCTCAATAATGGCCAGAATGTTTCACTCTCCCCTATATAGTAGGAGGGTTGCCAGAGGAATATTTTGCAGGATCTCTGCCACCTATCCTTTATAGATTCCAGAATGAGAGACAAGGTAGGGTCTTGAAATTAGGTTTAATATCTCTGTTTCAAAATGTGATTAATATGAGGAAGGAATACTACAATAAGAGATAATGGAGACAGGAAAGAAATTGTGAGGAAAAGGGAAAATCACCTCACTTGAGAAACCAAAGAGCAAAAAGATTGGATCAGTTCTTGTTTGAGAGTTCAAAAGGCTGAATTCTAATCCTGGCTCTGCCACTAACTCCCCATGTGAGCAAATCATTTCTGTGTGGGCTTCCATTTTCTCATCTGTTAAAGACATGGTAAAATAAGATGGTCACTAGGTACCTCTTCACCTCTACATTTTTGTTATTCTGGGATTTCAAAGGCCTTAGGAAAGAGGGCAACAAATTTTGGACAGTTTGAAATTGCTAGGAAATTTGGAAATTAGTATAGTAGAAATTAGGCATTGACCAATATCTAACACCCTACACCACCCTTCACAATAGGCTCATGATTTAAACATAAAGAGTGATACTGTAAGCAAATTAGAAGAACAAAGGATAATTTATCTCTCAGATCTGTGGAGAATGAAGGAATTTGTGACCAAAGAAGAACTGGAGTGCATTATTAAGTGCAAAATGAATAATTTTGATGATATTAAGTTAAAAAGTTTTTGTACAAACATAACCAATAAAGATAAGATTAGAAGAGAAGCAATAAACTGGGAAAAATTTTTACATTCAAAGGCTCTGGAAAAGGCCTCATTTTTTTCTTTTTTTTTTTTTAATTTATATAGCTTTTTATTTATGAGATATATACATGGGTAATTTTTTTCAGCATTGACAATTGCCAAAACTTTTGTTCCAGTTTTTCCCCTCCTTCCCCCCACCCCCTCCCCCAGATGGCAGGTAGACCAATACATGTTAAATATGTTAAATACAATGTATGTATACATATCCATACAGTTATTTTGCTGCACAAGAAGAATTGGGACTTTGAAATAATGTACAATTAACCTGTGAAGGAAATCAAAATGCAGGCAGACAAAAACAGAGGGATTGGGAATGCTATGTAGTGGTTCACACTCATTTCCCAGAGTTTTTTTGCTGGGTATAGCTGGTTCTTTTCATTATTAAACAAATGGAACTGATTTGGTTCATCTTATTGTTGAAGAGAGCCACCTCCATCAGATAATATTGTTATTGAAATATATAATGATCTCCTGGCCTGCTCATTTCATTCATAATCAGTTCATGTAAGTCTCTCCAGACCTTTCTGAAATCATCCTGCTGGTCATTTCTTACAGAACAATAATATTCCATAGCATTCATATACCATAATTTATTCAGCCATTTTCCAAATGCTGGACATCCACTCAGTTTCCAGTTTCTTGCCACTATAAAGAGGGTTGCCACAAACATTTTTGCACATGTGGGTCCCTTTCCCTTCTTTAAGATCTCTTTAGGATATAATCCCAGTAGAAACACTGCTGGATCAAAGGGTATGCCCAGTTTGATAACTTTTTGAGCATAGTTCCAAACTGCTCTCCAGAATGGCTGGATCTGTTCACAGGTCCACCAACAATGTGTCAGTGTTCCAGTTTTCCCACATCCACTCCAACATTGGTCATTATTGTTTCCTGCCATTTTAGCCAATCTGACTGGTGTGTAGTGGTATCTCAGAGTTGTCTTAATTTGCATTTCTTTGATCAATAGTGATTTGGAGCACCTTTTCATGTAACTACAAATAGTTTCAATTTCTTCATCTGAAAATTATCTGACCATTTATCAATTGGAAAATGGGTTGAACTATTATACATTTGAATCAATTCTCTATATATTTTAGAAATGAGGCCTTTATCAGATCCTTTGGATTTAAAATTGTTTTCCCAGTTTATTGCTTCCCTTCTAATCTTGTTAGTATTAGTTTTTAGTTTAAAAACTTTTTAACTTAATATAATCAAAATTATCTATTTTGTGATCAATAATGATCTCTAGTTCTTCTTTGGTCACAAATTTCTTCCTCCTCCACAGATCTGGAATGCAAACTATCCTATGTTCTTCTAATTAATTTATAGTATCATTCTTTACGTCTAGATCATGAACCCATTTCTAGCTTATCTTGGTATATAGTGTTAGGTGTACATGTATGTCTATTTTCTGCCATACCAGTTTCCAGTTTTCCCAGGAGTTTTTGTCAAATAGTGAATTCTTACACCAAAAGCTGGGGTCTTTGGGTTTGTCAAATACTAGATTGCTATAGTCATTGACTATTTTGTTCTGTGAACCTAACCTATTCCACAAATCAACTTCTCTATTTCTTAGCCAGTACTAAATGGTTTTGATGATCACTGCTTTATAATATAGTTTTAGATCTGGTACAGCTAGGCCACTTTCATTTGCTTTTCTCTTCATTAATTCCTTTGAGATTCTTGACCTTTTATTCTTCCAGATGAATTTTGTTGTTATTTTTTAGGTCAGTAAAATAGTTTCTTGGGAGTTTGATTGGTATAGAATTAAATAAATAGATTAGTTTAGGTAGTATTGGCATTTTTATTATATTTGCTTGACCTATCCAAGAGCATTTGATATTTTTCTAATTGCTTGTATCTGACTTTATTTGTGTGCCAAGTGTTTTGTAGTTTTTTGTTTGTTTGTTTGTTTTGAAAATAAAAGACTTTAATTAAAAAAATGGCAAAAGATGTCAGATGAAAAAAAGAGGGAAAAAAATAAGATAAAAGCTATGGTTAGTTGTTGCCCAAAGAATACCTTGTTTTTGTTTGTTTGTTTGTTTGTTTTATTACTATTATAGCTTTTTATTTACAAGATATATGCATGGGTAATTTTTCAACATTGACAATTGCAAAACCTTCTGTTCCATGTTTTCCCCTCCTTCCCCCGACTTCCTCCCCCAGATGGCAAGTAGACCAATACATGCTAAATATGTTAAAGTACATGTTAAATACAATATATGTATACATAGCCATACAGGTATTTTGCTGCACAATAAGAAACAGACTTTGAAATAATGTAAAATTAACCTGTGAAGGAAATAAAAAATGCAGGCAGACAAAAACAGAGGGATTGTTAATGCTATGTAGTGGTTCACACTCATTTCCCAGAGTTCTTTTACTGGGTATAGCTGGTTCTCTTCATTATTGAACAAATGGAACTGATTTGGTTCATCTTATTATTGAAGAGAGCCATGTCCATCAGAACTGATCATCATATAGTATTGTTACTGAAGTATGTAATGATCTCCTAGTCCTACTTATTTCACTCAGCATCAGTTCATGTAAGTCTCTCCAGGCCTTTCTAAAATCTTCCTGCTAGTTATTTCTTACAGAACAATAATATTTCATAACATTAATATACCACAATTTATTCAGCCATTCTCTAATTGATGGACATACATTCAATTTCCAGTTTCTAGCCACTATAAAAAAGGCTGCTGTTATAGGCCAGAACTTGATGTACTTAGCTCACACCTTTAGGAGAGTTCACACATTGGAGTTCACACCATTAAGAGAGTTCACACATTGGAGTTCATACCTTTGGAGAGCGTATATAAGCTAGGATCCTCAACTAGAATTGACTTCAGGAGATTCACAAGTCAAGGAGATTCACAAATTGAGGAGATTCACAAATTAAGCAGAACGAGGGAAGACAGAAGCCCACAATCCCACTCTTAGGGAGGTGGAATCAGATTCATTCCAACTTCCACTATAGTGCTGACTGGAGACATTGGGAGGATGAGAGGCCGAAGCTGGCAGAGGCAAAAGACTACAGGCAAGAACTTTTGGAATCAAGGAGAGAGATAGGCCTCTAAGAAAGCTATTTTGAAAGAGACGATAAAGGATTGGACTTTAACACCTGGATGCATTTGAGGTGATTATTGATCTGAACTGAAACTAAGTCTGCTTTCAGAAACTCCCCAAGAAATCTGCTCACAGAGAACATTATAATTTAAAAAAGAACATTTCAGGCTGCCACAACATTTTTGCACATACAGGTCCCTTTGCCTTCTTTAAGAGCTCAGTAGTAACATTGCTGGATCAAAGAGTATGCACAGTTTGATAACTTTCTGAATATAGTTCCAAATGGCTCTCCAGAATGGCTGGATGTATTCACAATTCCACCAACAATGTATCAGTGTCCCAGTTTTCCCACATCCCCTCCAATATTCAGCATTATCTTTTCCTGTCATCCTTGCAAATCTAAGAGTTCTGTGGTGGTGTCTCAGAGCTGTCTTAATTAGCATTTCTCTGATTAATAATGACTTGGAGAATCTTTTCATATAGTTAGTAATAGTTTCAATTTCTTCATCTGAAAATTGTCTGTTCATTTAAATTGGCCATTTATCAATTGGAGAATGGCTTGATTTTTTATAAATTAGAGTCAATTCTCTATATATTTTGGAAATGAGGCCTTTATCAGAACCTTTGACTGTAAAAATGTCTTCCCAGTTTATTGTTTCCCTTCTAATCTTGTCTGCATTAGTTTTGTTTGTACAAAAGCTTTTTAATTTGATATAATCCAAATTTTCTATTTTGTGATCAATAATGATCTCTAATTCTTCTTGGTCATAAATTCCTTCCTCCTCCACAGGTTTGAGAGGTAAGCGTTCCTATGTTCTTCTAATTTATTTATAATCTCATTCTTTATGCCTAGATCATGAACCCATTTTGACCTTATCTTGGTAAATAGTGTTAAGTGTGGGTCAATGCTAGTTTCTGCCATACTAATTTCCAATTTTCCCAGCATTTTGTCAAACAGGGAATTCTTATCCCAAAAGCTGGTGTTTTTGAGTTTGTCAAACACTAGATTATTAAAGTAATTACCTATTTTGTCCTGTGAACCTAATTTATTCCACTGATAAATTAGTCTATTTCTTAGCCAATATCAAATGGTTTTGGTGATTGCTGCTTTATAATATAGTTTTGAATCTGGTACAGCTAGGCTACCTTCATTTGATTTTTCTTTCATTAGTTCCCTTGAAAATCTTGACTTTTTGTTTTTCCAGATGAATTTTCTTGTTTTTTTCTAGGTCATTAAAATAGTTTCTTGGGAGTCTTATTGGTATAGCACTAAATAAATAGATTAGTTTAGGTAATATTGTCATCTTTATTATATTCATTCAACCATTAATATTTTTTCCAATTATTTAGAGCTGACTTTATTTGTGTGAAAAATGTTTTGTAGTTTTCTTATATAGTTCCTCACTTTGCCTTGGAAGATAGATTCCCAAATATTTTATACTATTGGCAATTATTTTAAATGGAATTTCTCTTTGTATCTTTTGCTGTTGGATTTTTGTTAGTGATGTATAAGAATGCTGATGATTTATGAGGATTTATTTTATATCCTGCAGCATTGCTAAAGTTTTGGATTGCTTCTAATAGTTTTTCAATTGATTCTTTAATGTTCTCTAAGTATACCATTCATCTGCATATCATCTGCAAAGAGTGATAATTTGATTTCCTCATTACCTACTCTAATTTCTTTAATCTCTTTTTCTTCTCTTATTGCCAAAGCTAGAATTTCTAATACAATATTGAATAGTAATGGTGATAGTAGGTAACCTTGTTTCAACCCTGATCTTATTGGGAATGGTTTCAGTTTATCCCCATTACATATGATGCTTACTGATGGTTTAAACAGATGCTACTGACTGTTTTAAGGAAAAGTCCCTTTATTCCTATACTCTCTAGTGTTTTCAGTACAAATGGGTATTGGATTTTATCAAATGCTTTTTTTGCATCTATTGAGATAATCATATGGTTTTTGTTAATTTGGTTATTGATATAGTCAATTATGCTAATAGTTTTCCTAATATTGAACCAGCCCTGCATTCCTGGTATAAATCCTACTTGGTCGTGGTATATTATCCTGGGGATGGTTTTTTGTATTCTCTTTGCTAATATTTTATTTAAGATTTTTGCATCAATATTCATTAAGGAGATTGGTTTATGATTTTCCTTCTCTGTTTTCATTCTACCTGGTTTAGGTATCAGTACAATGTCAATGTCATAAAAGGAATTTGCTAAGAGTCCTTCATTCCCTATTTTTTCAAATAGTTTATGTAGTATTGCAGGTAATTATTCTTTAAATGTTCCATAAAATTCACATGTAAATCCATCTGGTCCTGGGGATTTTTTCTTATGGAGTTTATTAATAGCTTGTTCTATTTTTTTTTCTAAAATGGGAATATTTAAGTAATTTATTTCCTCTACTGTTAATCTGGGCAATCTATATTTTTGTAGCTATTCCACCATTTCACTTAGATTGTCAAATTTATTGGCCTAAAGTTGGGCATAATAACCCCTGATAATTGCTTTGGTTTCCTCTTTATTGGTGGAAAGTTCTGCCTTTTCATTTTTTGAGACTAACAATTTGATTTTCCTCTTTCCTTTTTCTAATCAAATTTATCAAAGGTTTATCTATTTTGTTGTTTTTTCATAAAACCAGCTCTTAGTTTTATTTATTCATTCAATAGTTTTTTTTTTTTACTTTCAGTTTTATTGATCTCTCCTTTTATTTTTAGAATGTCAAATTTGGTATTTGATTGAGGGTTTTAAATTTGCTCTTTTTCTAGCTTTTTTAGTTGCAAGTGCAGTTCATTGATTTTCTCTTTCTCTATTGTATGCAAGTCAGCATCTAGAGATATAAATTTCCCCTTTATTACCACTTTGACTGCATTCCACAAGTTTTGGTATGTTGTCTGACCATTATTGTCATTTTCTTGGATTAAATTATTGATTGTATCTATGATTTACGGTTTCTCTCATTCATTCTTTAGGATGAAATTATTTAGTTTTCAATTACTTTTCTGGTTTATCTTCCCCTGGTTTTTTATTGATTGTAATTTGTATTGCATTTTGATCTGAAAAAAATTGCATTTACTATTTATGTCTTTCTCTATTTGATTTTGAGGTCTTTATGTCCTATTACATGGTCAATTTTTGTATAGGTTCTATGACCTGCCTAGAAGAAAGTGTACTCCTTTCTGTCTCCATTCAATTTTCTCCAAAGATCTATCATATCTAGCTTTTCTAGTATTCTATTTCCATCTTTTAACTTCTTTCTTATTATTTGTAGTTTGATTTATGTAATTCTGAAGGAACAAGGTTGAGATCTCCCACTATTATAGTTTTGTTATCTATTTCTTCTTGCAACTCTCTTAACTTCTCCTTTAGGAATTTAGATGCTACACCATTTGGTGCATATATGTTTAATACTGATATTGCTTCATTATCTATGGTACCCTTTGGCAAGATATAGTTTCCTTCCTTATCTCTTTTAATTAGATCACTTTTTGCTTTTGCTTGATCTGAGATCAGGATGGCTACCACTGCTTTTTTTTTTTTTTTTTTTTTTTTTTTTTTTTTTTTACTTCACCTGAAACATAATAGATTCTCCTCCAGCCCTTTACCTCTACTCTGTATGTATCACTCTGCTTTAAATGTGTTTCTTGTAAAGAACATATTTTAGGATTCTAGCTTTTAAGCCAGTCTACTATCCACTTCTGCTTTATGGGAGAGTTCACCCTATTCACATTTACAGTTAATACTATTAATTCTGTATTTCCTGCCATCTTATTAACCCCAAATTATACTTTTCTTATTTCCTTTCCCCTTTCCCTTCTTCCCAGTATTTTACTTATGGCCACTATTTGCCTCAAGCAGTCCTCCTTCTTTAGAGACCCTTCCCCTTTCTTATATCTTTCCCCTACTATTTCTCTTTTCCCTTCTATTTAGCCTATCCTTTCTCTTTTACTCTTTCCCCTCCCAGTCTTCTATAGGGTGAGAGAAGTTTCTCGGTGAAACCAAATATATCTAATATTCTTTCTTTAAGCCAAATTTGATGAGAGTAAGATTCACACAGTATTCATCACTGCCTTCTTTCCCTCTATTATAATAGATTTTCGTTGCCTCTTCCTGAGTTATAATTTCCCTCATTTTACCTCCACTTTCCCCTTTTTTTCTGTTACAATCTCTTTTCCACCTCTAATTTCTTTTTTATATTATAACAGTAAAATCCGATTGTACATGTACTCTCTATGTATACCCATAAAAGAAATACAGTTCTCAAGAGTTTTTTTTTTTTAATGCTTCTCTTGAATTTTATATTTGGAGGTCAAATTTTTTGTTTATCTCTGGTCTTTTCATTAGAAATAAATGGAATTCACCTGTTTCACTGAATATCCATCTACTTCTCTGGAAGAAAATGATCAGTTTAGCAGGGTAATTTATTCTTGGCTGCATTCCAAGTTCCTTTGCCTTTTGGAATATCAGATTCCAGGCCCTTCAATCCTTTAAGGTGGAAGTTGCTAGATATTAGGTTATCTTATTGTCTTCTCGGTAATTGAATTTTTTTTTGGCTGCTTATAATATTTTTTCCTTGGTCCAATAGTTCTGAAACTTAGTCATGATATTTCTTGGGGATTTAATTTTGGGTGGTGTTCAGTAAATTGTTTCAATGCCTACTTTACCTTTGGATTCCACAACATCTGAGCAATTCTCTTTCATAATTTCCTGAAAAATAGTGTCTTGGCTTTTTTTTTCATAATGTATTTCAAGGAGTCCAATAATCCTTTGATTTTTTTTTCTCCTAGATGTATTTTCCAAGTTGGTTGTTTTTGCAATTAAGTATTTCACATTATTTCTATTTTTTTTTTTTTTGGTTTTGCTTGACTGATTCTTGTTGTGTCATTAAGTCATTCATTTCCATTTGTTCAGTTCTGAATTTTAGTGAATTGTTTTCTTCATTTTTTACTTCTTTTTGTATTTGTCCAATTGAATTTTTAAATGAGTTGTTTTGTCCTATGGAATTTTTTTCCACTTCACAAATTCTGTCTTTTAAGGAATTTTTTTCTGTTTTTTTTCTGGGAGTTGTTTTCTTTTTCCATTTTATCAAACCTATCTTTTAATGAGTTATATGCTTTTTCCAAATTCTCTTGCAAAGTTTTCATTTCCTTTCCCCATTTTTCTTCTAGCTCTCTTATAAGATTCTTTTTTAATTACTTCTAGGAGAGCCTTGTGTGATGGGGACCTTTTGGTGCTTCATCTAGAGACAATCTATCTTTAATCTCCTCAGGTTTTGAAATCTGTTTTTCCCTTTCACCATAGAAACTGTCTATCGTCAGAGTTCTCTTTACTTTTTTACTCATTTTTTTTAAGTTAAGGTCTGCTTTTAGGGTGGGTTTTTTTTTTTTTTTTTCAAGCTTCCTTTACAAGCAGCAGTTTATGCTATAAATGGTCGCAGCTGCCCTGGATCAGTGCTGACTCACTCTTGTTGCTGAGTGGGCTTGGCCAGGTTCCATGAGATTCTGGTGTTTAGGGGTTCACTATTTTCCTTTTGTGTTTGTGGTGGATGTTTTATAACTTCTCTGCTGATCTACTGTCTTGCAACCATGCAGAGTGGCCATCACTGCTGTAGATTCCTCTAGATTCCTCTCCATAGATTCTCTGCCATGTGGAGTCTGTATCACCCCAGGACTCTGTGCTGTCTGCTCTGGCATCTGTCTGTACTCAGTTGCTTTTGCTTGGCTGCCTCCCTCCCATTTTCAATTGAAACAGACCTTTCGGGCAATCTTTGAAATTATTTTCTGCTGTTAATTTGTTGCACTCCTAATATTTGTGGATTCTGCTGGTCCAGAGCTAATTCAGAGGCTGGCTTTGCTAATTAGTTTGAGGGTTGTAGGAGAAGGTCAGAAAGAACCATGTATCCTCTCCACCATCTTGGCTCCACCCCTGAAGTGTCCTTCCAAAGGAAAAAAAATCATTTATAGTCATATGAAAAAATGCTGTAAATCATTATTGATCAGAGAAATGCAAATTGAGACTACTCTGAATACCTCTCTCATTGTATAGAAGAGTCACATATATTTAACATATATTGGATTATTTGCCATTTAGGGGAGAGGGTAAGAGGAAGGAAGGGAAAAAATTTAGAACACAAAGTTTTGCAAGGGTGAATGTTGAAAATTATCTATGCATATGTTTTGAAAATACAAAAGAAAAAAAAAGAAAGAAAAATTTTTGAAAGTTTCAATTTTACAATTGATAGCCTATGTTTAAAGGAGGGAGCTTTCTATTACCTCAGTTCTTTTAATGATAGAAAGTAGTCAAACAAGATGAAGCTTTAAGATACAAATAAGATGTGCTTACATTCTGACATATTTGATGTTATGTTGGTTAAGAAAGCAATACTATGATAAAAAAAATAGTGTTAGCCAGTTGAAAATATGTAACACAAATTTATAATAAACCTAGCCAACATAATTTCATTATTTTCTCCATCTTTATTTAGCAGTACGTATGGAAGGAACTGTCAAAAATTACTGGAAGTATTCCAAAGCTGAGGCTTGGCAGGGCAAAATCTTCAATAAGATAGGGGGCAAGAGAATAAAGAGAAGAAAATATAGTTGTACTGGGTATAGCTAGTACAAGGGTGATAACTTGGGAAAGAATTTAAAGGTAGAGGGATTAGAGGTCATTGTAAAGATGAAAAATAGGTTTTGGGGTTGCAAGGCAGAAGGGGAAGTAGAATAATGACAGACTGTGATTAGATAAAAGAATTTCAGAGTTCATGAACTTGAAAGCAGTACTTTTGGGGATAATCCCAATATCAAAAGCATGATCATTTCTATGTGCATCTGACATAGAGTAGAAAAATGGGTCATGGGAAAATAATTGTAAAACTAAGAGATTAAAATATTTACATGAATATCAGTATGTATGCTGAATTCTCTTAGTAAAAGAGCAGGAATTGGAGGAAAGAAAAGGATTGAGAGCCAAAATTCATAAAGGAAGGAAGGAGTTTCCAGGAGGTCAGTAGGCAATAGACAAAATCTATTGTCTTGATTGGGTGATAAATCTGGATTGTATAAACTTACGAAGAAGAGAAGAGAAAGTATATTTATTGCTGGAAAGAAAAGCCAGGTAAGCTGTCTCATTAGGAAGGAGATAACTTTCAGTGAATTCCATAAAATGGAAGGAACAGAAAAGGAAAAGCTTCACGATAAAGGCAAGTATGTTACTTGTGAAGCAAGTGTTCCCAAGAACATAATGGAAAGAGTAAGTGGCATTGAATGGAATTTTGGAGAAATTAGGTTAATGGGATAGGAATGTCATGGTGGAAGGCAAGAACAAGTTTCAAATATTGGCAGCCGGGGAATATCAGGCAGCTCTATGTAGTAAGACTGCTGTTCAAAATGGACAGCTGAAGAAATTGTCTAGAGGGGATTTATCTATCTCTAACATGCAATTTCTAAAATAAAATGCCTCATAGAATGTTAAATCAAGAAGGGTCCTTAAAGATCATCTATTTCAATATTTCTTATTTTTTAGATGACAAAGCAAACCCTCCCTTCCCTCTGCCACAATTTCAAAGGTATTTGTTGAAAAAACAAAACCAGGATCCATGTGTTGTCTTCTGGTCTAGTGATATTTCTATAGTAGCAAACTATCAATTTAATAATAACCAAAGAAATTATATTTCAGATTACTGAAAGAAATAAAGGTATGCGAAAAGGCTGGGTAACAACTTGTATACTATGTTGTAGGAAAATATGCAGTGTACAGGGGAAGGAGGCCTCAGTTTCTTCATTGGTCAGATAAGACAATTGGCCTCTGTGGTCCTTCTCAAGTCAATATTTATCACCCCATAAGCTCATTTTCTTTTTTGACATAAATAGCAGAGTAGTTGATAAAGGAAATGCTATAGACATAAAAGCTATAGATTTCAATAACTCATTTGATGAAATACATTACTTTTGTAGATACAATGGTGTGTTGTGTGCTGGATGATTAGGTGGGCTTCTATTCAGTTCAATGACTAAACTCAAAGCATGTTGCTTATTGAATTTAAGTCAAATGAAAAAGAACTAAAAGTGAAGTAAATAGAAGCTCTGTCCTTGGCCCAGTTTTCTTCCACAGTGTTAAAAGGAACTTTAATGAAGGTACAGATAGCAAACTTTCTTAAGTTTTAAGATGACATAAAGGTGAAGATAGTTAATGCATTGGATAATAGTATCAGGGGACAAAAAGATCTAAACAGATTGAAACTTTGTCCATATATAATAAGATTAATTTTAATATGGATAAATGGAAAGACCTACATTTGGATTAAAAACTGTATAATATGGGGGAATTGTGACTTGATATTAAATATGAAAAGGTATATAATACATGTCAGTTAACAAAGTGGTAGCCAGTAAAACCTCATATGATCTCAGGATGCTTTAACAGAAAGACAGTGTCCAGAATTCAGGGATCAGCTCATGGTATGTTTTTGTTTTTTTGTTTTTTGTTTTTTGTTTTTTGTTTTTTGTTTTGATAATGGTAAGAAAGACTACTTTAAGAAATCATAATACAATTCTAGATAAAAATGCTGTATTTAGAATCAGGAGATATGGTTTTGAATCTTTGGTTTTTATAGACACATTGCCTCTCAGAAGTAGAAAAGATCTTAAAAATGTTGGAAGAAAGAACAAATTATTAATATGTAGAAGGGATGTAAGAATCACTGAATCATATAATGTTATAGCTGGTAGCAGGCTTAGAATCACAGAACCATAGAGGGGCCAATAGAAGGACCACAAAGGAAGATGTCTTAGATTGAAGAAAGTCAGAAATATGAGGAATACTCAAACAGTTTTTAGGACATAAAATATAGAAGCAAGTTACCTCACCTCTCAGTTACTCTGTTTCTGCACCTTTTTAGTATGGTGGGATTAGAGTAGAGGGAGATAGGGAAAGGGTATATATTACTAAATGTTTGACAATAAGATCTCTGGAAAAAACAATCATGGCACATTTTTAAGGTTATATTATTAACATTTTCTCTAACAGTTTCTTAAGGTTAGGCAATCATAAAAAAAACACAATAAAATCAAATTGATTTGTAATGTTTCCCAGTTTCCTAGGTATATATGCTCACACTAAAAATTAACAATTGGCTTTTACCATCTGGTATAAATTGACTTCCATATAACTCTTTTAAATCTAGTATAGGAACAGGGACCCGATCTGTGATTTCATCCATTTGTCATATGTAGGAAACATTCCAGATAGGAAAATCCCTGCCGGTTGATACCTTCTTTGCTAACTATAGTCTTCAGAGAGTTGCCTGAGGACCTTGAAAGGTTAGTTGATTTGCTCAGAGTCACATAACTTGTATGTCAGAGTCAGGACTTAAACCTAGATTTTCCTGGTTTCAAGATTAACTTCTTATTCATTCTGTCAAGCTGGCATTCTATGCTTTTATGGTTCTAATTTGATTTTCTTCTTTAAAATCATATTGTTTTTTGTAAAAAAAAAAATTGTCCTTTCTCTCTTAATTAAATACAAAAACTTTGTTTCATATGGGCTGCTGTTCCCAGTCTTCCCTCTTCTCTCACAGTTATTTATGATCAAGTTTTATTCTGATAATCAATACTCTTTTCATTCCTCATAGGATCCTCATAGGGTCAGGCACAATATGAATGCTTCAGAGCCCTTGGATGTAGATGCTGATAGTCTGTGGACACTGAATAGCATTATCAGAGAAGCTCCCTTGTGCTCAGTATTGAGTGATTCAGTCAGTTACAGTTTCTACCTGTCACCACCCGGCCATCTCAAATCTCTTCCCTCAGACCAACATTTTGACAGAAATAATGCCATTCAAAAGATGAAGTCATATCCTAGTATCAAAGACGAGAGAGAGAGAGAGAGAGAGAGAGAGAGAGAGAGAGAGAGAGAGAGAGGAAGAAGGAGGAGGAGGAGGAGGAGAAGTAGGAAGAGGGAGGGAGAAAGGGAGGGAGAGAGATTTTGTCATTTTAGATATTTTATTATAAATATAGAACCCAATTATATCCTTTATAGGAAAAAACATTTTTAACTGGAAAATTCTAACCATCAGTAAATATTTATTAAGGTCCTCCTAAGTGCTTGCACTGTACTAAATGCTGAGGATGCAAGTACAAATAACTGAAACAATCTCTATTTAAAATTAATTTATAGTTCAATGTAGCACATATGAATATATTCATATATTTGTGTATATATCATAAAAGATGGGATAGACAGTGAAAAAACCAAATACAGGCAATGGAGCATACTCCATTGTGAGGGAGGTGAGGGAGGACAGAGATAATGTCAGTTTGGCTAGATCCCAGAGTATGGCAGAATATAATAAGGCTGGAAAATAGATTGGGTCCAGACTATGTGGGGTTTTATAAACTAGACAGAGGTATTTGTATTTTATCCCAGGATAAGGGTTCTCACTCTTATTTGTTGTGTCATGAACTCCTTGGTTAAAGTCTATGGATGCCTTCTCAGAATAATAACCAAACATGTTCAACTCCCAACCACTGTTATAGTTACAACAACCCTATGAGGTAGGCAGTGAAATTATTATTTCATATCCCATCTTGTACAGATGATGAAATTAAGACCAAGCTGAAGTGATTCATCCAGGTTCATACAGCTAGTAAGTGATAGAGCTTGTATTCTTATAAATCCTCTTATTGTAAAGTTACTGGGTACATGGTTAATCTTGCCTCTTAATCTGTGAGCTCCTTGAGCACAGGAACTGAACTAAGTCTTATTTATCTTTGTATCTTTCCCCATCTCTCACCCCCAACTCCCAAACAACACACAGTTCCTACGATAGGACTTTGTACATAATTATGGCTCAATCAATGTTTGTTGAAGCTTCTGTTGAATATAAAGAACAGGTGTGATGTACATCATTATCCAGGTTGAAATCACTGTTAATAAGGACAAATGCAGAGAACATTGCTGTCGTGATGATATAAAATGAGAGCTGCATTTATTTCTGTTCCTATTATGCACTTTACTGATTCAATTCTCTTTTGTTGCTTGGCACCTTTCCTAGAGATGAAACAGCAGTTATATTTGAGGACAAGATTCTGGCTTATAGTTAGGTTCCCAGACCCAACATGATGAAAATGCTTGCTTAAACCATACTCAGTGAGTTTACTCCCTTCCCAATACTTTGGCAGAAGATTTCTGGAGTATGTTTAAAAAAAATAAGGCTAGATTCAGAATACCTCAGTTAATAACACTCAGAAAAACTTCTTGGCTTTATGGACACAATGCCCCAGAGCTAGAAGAGACCTTAAAAATAGAATGTTGGAACAAAGTGTTTTGGGAGCCACTTGCTAGTGGTTGCTGGGTATTAAGGGAGCCATATGCTAGTGGCTGCTGAGGATCTAATTCTGACCAGTAGAATAGATCCCTTCATGTGAGAGGATGATAACAATACAAGGAGACTGAGAGGCAGTTGCATTCTCCGACCTCTCTCCTCTTCTCTCTTGTCTCCAATTTATTTCCTTCCCAATTCACAAGTATCTGCATCAGTAAAAGCTGGTTTGTCATTCTTTCAAAACACATTTGAACTGTGGGGGCCTTTGGAGAATTGACCTGCCCCTTCACACTTAGGCATTGTCTTTAACAATTTCCCATTTTTTTGTTTTATGGGAACATGATTATTTTCCCCCCAACAGAATGGTCAGTAAATTTGTCCAATATTGTGAAGCGGCTGTTATCTGAGTCTACATGCTGAGAAAGGCAAACAGCACTATCAAAGTTTTTTCTGTCCTATTCCCCTGGATGGTTGCAGGGTAAAATGCTATAGCAGGTGTTGAATCTTGTGAGATGTCATGTAGGCAAACTTTTTGACAGATGAAAAAGAGTACCATAGTCTGAACAGGCATTTCTCATAAGTCTTTCATCAGTCTTCTGGCTTAGCCCTTTGTTATGTTGGCCCATTTTAATTATCCTGACCGAAAAGTCTTACCAGGTCTCTTCTCCCTTTCCCTCCCTGCAGGTTACCAAAGGAACTCTCCTGGGAGGATCCTACTCACAAACAGCTCTAGAGCTCTGCTGCTTTTTTGTTTCTTGTGCTTCTTGTGTCCCTCTTTGGGTGCCATTTGTTACAGGATCCACCTGGTAGTGGCTGCTGGGTGTTAAGGGAGCCACCTGCTCTGGGGATCTAATTCTGACTGTAATGGGCTGAAGCTCAAGTTGATGCACTGAGGTCCCAAGCATGTGAGGCTAAATAGTAATTGGACCATACTCTATTAATATATATGCTTGGAGAAAGAATGGCCCCCGCCCACTCTTTGTGCAAGTCCTGATGAATTGTATGGGAAATGACGATTTTGGTGGGTGGAGGCAGAGGGGTGGAGAGAGACTGCTGGCTGGCTTCTGGTCTGGCTGGTTTCTTGACTCAGCTGTACACATTGAGATTGTGAACCCCCCTTCACCTCTGATCCCCCTTCACCTCCGATCCTTCTTCACCTCTACAAAGAATAAAGATTGAAGATTTTCCCTTAACCTGAATTCCTGACTTTGGCTGATTTTAAAATACGCGGTCATCACATTTGACCAGTAGAACAAATCCCTTCATGTGAGAGGATGATAATGATACAAGGAGACTGAGAGCAGTTACATTCTCTGACCTCTCTCCTCTTCTCTCTTGTCTACAATTTATTTCATTCCCAATTAATGAACAACCTCTGTCAGTAAAAGCTGGTTTGGAATTCCTTCAAGTGTGTTATGATTCACAGTTGTGGGGGCTTTTGGAGAACTGACCTGCCCCTTCACATTCAGGAATGGTCCTTAACAACAAAGAACAAATTGTAACTATGTAGAAGGGATCTTGCAATCACAGAACCATAGAATGTTACAGCTGAAAACAGGCTTAGAATTATAGAAACATAGAGGGGCCAGTAGAAAGAACAAAAAGGAAGATGTGTTAGATTGAAAAATGTAAAAAATAGAAGGTATCCTAGAACATTTGTTAGAACATGGAACATTTGAAGTGGGCCTGACCTGGAGGCTTGTATTCTTTTTCTGTATCTTCTAGTTTCTAGAAGATGCCTTTGAAACAAAAAAAATAAACAAAACCTGAACATGTCTTTCTAAGGGCCAATGCAGTGAGTTACAAAATCATTACTATCCCTTCACTTTCTAGATAAGAATGACTGAGAAACAAATAAAGAGAAATAAGGGTTGCCCTGATTTTCTATGGAGTTAGGGAAGGACAATGAGTAACCTTTGTCCAATTCCATTTTGTAGCTACAGTGCTAAGTGGATATGAGTCAGACATTAGTGAGAAAAGGGTTGATTATAGTGAAAGGGTGAATTTATATCTGTTGAATTGAGGAGTGTAGCAACCAGAGAACCAGTATGTGCAGACTTTGAGGTTTCCACTGCTGTTTGAATCAGGTCAAGATGTGTGTGTGTGTGTGTGTGTGCGTGCACATACATGTGTGCATGTATGCATGCATGTATATTTTGTTAACCTTTTTTTCCCTTTTTTGACATGTCAAAAATTGACATTCTAAAGGTATGTCTTAAGAACATTAGAATCAATTGTATTGATGTAAACTGTGTCCCCCTCGATCTTTGAAGGAATGTGGACCTAAGTTAGAGAAACCCTAAAATCTCAAACCCTCCTGGCCTCTAGGTTTATAGGGGAAATTCCCATAGTGATCTCCATCTACAATTCAATTGGAGATCTTGACCTGGGGCATAATCACCACCCTTTATTGAACTGATCAGTCCCTCAAACTCATTTGGAGATGCTTCCTGGCTTCGGGCCACAAAACCCCAGTATAATCCTAATCATGCTAATTCCTTATCAGGAAAGTCCACTGAGGAAGTTATTTCTCAGTGTAAATCTATCTTTGCTAAAAACTTATCTTTGTTAATCCCCTTGGAACCAGCCCTCAGTGTAATAAACCCATTTTTGCCACAAACCTCCCCTATGTTCACTATTGCAAATTCTTTTGCAAAGAACCTGTGGCACTGATCAGGAGAGCTTTCAACCCTCATTTCTCACACCTCAACATTTGGTGGCCTGTACAGGGATCCCCAAAATTTTGGCCAGGTAAGCCTTCTCTTGATATTGTCTATTCTATAGCTGGGACACCCAATACCCAGGAAGATTTGAGCTGTTGGAAGCTTTCATGCTCAAGCAGAATTCCCTAGGACTAGGGACCACCCAGACTAGTAATTCCTGAATTCTTAACAGAAGTCCCCTTAGTCAAGGAACTTCTGTTACCTCTTTCCCTTTCTAGGGATGCCTGGGAGGACAAAGCACTACAGAATCCAGAAAAATCTAAGACTTGTGGCAAAAAAAAAAGGGTTTATTACACTGAGAAATAACTTCCTAGAGGGCTGGTTCCAAAGGGATTAATAAAGATAGGTTTTTAGTGAAGATGGGTTTACACTGAGAAATAACTTCTTTAATGGGCTTTCCCGATTGGGAATTAGCAAAGGTTCGAGGTTCAGCCTTTGATTATATTAGGTTTTTGTGGTCTGAAGCTAGGGAATGATCTCCATATGAATTTGAGGGACTGATTTTCAATTCAATAAAGGGTGGTGATTATGCCCCAGGTCAAGATCTCCAATTGAATTGTAAGTGGAGTTCGATATGGAAATTTCCCCTATGAACAGGAAGATGGGGCCCCTCCCAGAGGCCAAGACGGGTTAAGATTTTAGGGTTTCTCTAACCCAGGTCCACCCCACCCAAGATCAAAGGGGATACAGTTTATATCATTATTAAATGGCAGACATTGGCATAGAATTGCCCAACATGGTTTGCCCTCATTAAAGATGGTGCTGTACTCTTTGAGCAAAGCATAACTGAATTAGCCAAAAGAAGTGATATGTGCAACATTAGAGATAGTATCCCAAATGTT
The DNA here is from genome assembly GCF_902635505.1 of Sarcophilus harrisii. NCBI lineage: Eukaryota > Metazoa > Chordata > Mammalia > Dasyuromorphia > Dasyuridae > Sarcophilus > Sarcophilus harrisii. Next base: position 368,302,376 of record NC_045427.1, on the reverse strand, counting down.
CATATGTACTATTTGTCTCCAACCTGTGACAGAGCACTCCAAGCTGGTACACACTGCAACTTGACTCTAACATAGTAATGTCATTTTGGTCCTCTTCAAGAATGAAGGACAACCAACTAACCATTTCCCTTTATCAATCAATCAATTTGGTAGTTGTGGGAAGTAATGATTAGACTGGGAAGAGATTGGTGACATTGACAGTCCTTGGGAAGCTATTGCAATAGTTCTAGCCATGAGTGATAAAGTCATGAAGTAGTTGTTGAAGGTGACTCAGAAGTTAAATACCTAGGTGAACTGGAAGGATGACTGGACCTTCAACAGAAATAGGAAAGGAAGAGGAGACAGCTTGTACAACTACAGTTACTGAAAGCTTAGCACAGTGCCAGCACATAGTAGGTGCTTAATAAATGTTTACTGGCAGGATAATTTCTATTATTTGTTTAAAACAATTCAAAGTAGTCTTCTAACACTTAATTCCTATTTATATACTTTATGATCAAATGTCATTGTCTTCTTGTTATTCCTGAAGAAAACACTCCATCACCTGATTCTGAGCCTTTTTATTGCTGATCCCCAATTTCTCAAATTCTCCCTTTCTCCATCTTTATCCCTGGGTTTCCTTGGCTTCCTTCCATACTCAGGTCAAATCCCACTTTCTTCAAGAGGCATTTGTTGTCTACTACCCTCTATTTCTACTCTCTTACCCCCAGTTAGTGCCTTTCCTTTGGGATTACTGAGATTAATTAACATATACCCTTTAACATCTTGTATTTACAAATTTGTTTGCATACTTCACCTCTTATCAGAGTGTAAACTCATTGAGAAAAGGAATCTTGTTTCTATTTGTTTGTTTTTGTTTTATTCTTTGTAACCCCAGTGCTTAGCATAATGGTTGTTAAACATAGTGAGCACATAATAAATTCTTGCTAATTGATGGACTTTGCCAGAAACATTTCTTTTACCAAGAAAAAACTTGCTGACATCAATTAATCTGTAATTGATGAAATGTGGGAAGAGAAGAGAGATTTTTTTAAAATAGAAATTCTTTTCTTAACTGCTGGATACTACAACCTTTGAAAATTCCTTCATATCACAGTATTAAAGACATCAATTTCCCTGCATCTCAGATTCCTTTGAATAACAGAAAAATAAAGAGGTTGCAGTAAATTACTTAGTTCTTTCCAGTTTTAAACTATGACCTTAGAATCCTGTGCAATTTAGATTAGTCTGTCAGACAGGACTGACTATCAAGTTGCTGACTTGGAGAAAAGGTAGACAAAAAGATGACCAAATTAAATTTTAGCTACTTTATGTTAGGCTGTGCCCTATTTAGATTTCAACTAATTTAAAGATCATTAGGGTCTCAAGAAATCAAAATATAAAGGTGAAGCACTTTGAAATGTAAATGAAGCATTTCACACCTTGGAATGGTTCTGAGACCTTCAATAACTCAATTGCATATTAAATGCCAAAAAGGTACAATAACAGTACTGCTAAAAATATTGTAACATCTTAATAAGCACCTTCCAGCAGCACTCACGTGAGTCAAAGGCTAGAAGTGGTGGAGATTGTATTTGTCCATCAGAGAGCAAACCCAATATAATCTAGGAATATGATTTATAGAGTACAGACACTGTGCCCTTTGAACAATAATGCACAGAGGCTTGGCTATGTGCATACCAATCTTCCAGGGCAAGGTGAGGAACTGACCTAGCTAGGTAAGTCACCTTCCTGAGCTATCACTGTAATAGATTTACTTGACAGAGATGCTGTATCTTGTGAAGGACCAATCCAGCTGAGCCATCACTGATGCCCTGCCCTCTAGGGAACTTTATCTGTCTGTATTCTTCATTGAGGTCCTGTGGTTCCAGTTGTGATTGTCTTAATCATATTTTCCCAATGTGTGTGCCTTACTATCATTATACTTTCCCAATGTGCCTTACTATCATTACACTTTAAACTTATACCTACTTTCTATCTGGTAGAGTGCAGGGTGCTATATTTCAGGGGGAAATACAGCTGTGATCCTGAATCCCCCTGATCTTAAAGTGCTATTGTTCTAATAATCTTTCTGTCAATGATTCTTAAGTCTCCTGACCTTAGGAATACTATAATATAGTCCTATAAACATTGCTGACTGTCAGATACACAATCTGTTGGTCAATCACAATCAAGTTCCTGAGACAATAGTGAATAAACCACCCCTCAAACCCACCTGGAAGCCATAAAATAACAAATAACATGAAGCTCTGGTCTCTCTAACTTTGTCCTATAAATTTATTTTTTTACTCCTGATTATTTGCTAAATCCTTTTGGAATTTAGCTCTCTTTAATTGGCATTACAATTATAATAAACTTTGTCCCTTGACTTGGAGAAGGATTCATGGTTGAAAATTCTTTTGAAACACCTCATGATGCCAATCTGTGACCCCAACCTTTTGGGGGTCTCCTTTTGCACCTCAACATCCCCACTCATACTGTGTGTATATTAGGAAAGAGTGTGCACCAGAGTTTTGAGAGCAAGGTTTGGAACTACTGTGCTTGCTATGGCTTTTGAATAAATGTCTTTGCTAATACCTAAATGACACTACTGACTGAGAATAGGTAGCATATTGGGAAGGGGAGGGATTAGGGGTTGTGAGCTCTGCTGTTAGGAAGATAGCCAGCCATATGGTTGCCTCTAGAACTTCAGGTAGCAGCTATTCTGTTTAGGACATGGCAGTACTAGTGCAAATTGGGGCAGTGATCCTAGGCAGGTTGCTATATCCAGGAGCCTTATGGCCATAACTGAGAAATACTACTGAAAGTCATCCTGTCAGGTGTTTTTGACAGAAGTCCTGAGAAGATTTTAGATTCTTGCAGAAAGGCACACTCACTGGCCTGTTGTCATTCATTCACATGTCTTTGAGTGACTCAGATATGATTAAGAAGACTCATTTTGCCTGTGACATCATCTTTACTACACAAAGATTTATTTTGGACACAGAGGAAATGAATTCCTCAAAATGGAAATAAATACTGTTGTCCAACTGTTTCTATTGTTAATTTGAACTATTGAATGAGTGTTGATGATGGACAATTAGGGAAGGGCTTTTTGTCTTTTCAAATGGTTCTTTGGGGGCATCCTTATAATATTTCAGGTGACAGGAAGTGAGGTCCTGAATTAGGGTAGTGACTCCTAGCATATAGAATAGAGTGCTATCAAAATATGAAACTTGTTGAGTGCTGTATAATCGGTCATTGCCACTCTCCTTCCTTGCCATTAGGACTAGGAGAATTGAGTTTTAAAAAAAAAAGAGCACAGGAAAAAATTTGAAGCTCTGACCACCTTCATATACTTGTGTCATAAACTCCAGCTGCATGATCTTGATCCTTGCTAGGATAATTCTCCCTCCTTTTGAGTACTGCTCCACACTTTGCTGTCTCTGGCCCTGAACCTTCTTATCTTGACCCCTATCTTGTCAGGATCAAGTTATGATCCTTTTCTGGAACTATGGCTTGTCTGACCTCCCAATTCCTTGCTTTCCCCCTCCCCCGCCATCTGCCTTTGTTGCCCCTATAAGATTGTATATTCAGGTTATGTATTCTCTTTGCAAACTCTAGTTAGCTAAAACCCTATATAAGTTCTCTGCCTCAGTTTACTTACACTAAATGCTTTGTTCAAGAATCCCATCTGGTCAGCTAGTTTAAATTCCACATTAAAGATTAAAAGCCAATCTTTGCTTGCCTCAGTTTCTCTGGTATCACAAGCAGATTGATACTAAGACTGGAAATTGTTGCTTGAATATCTGAAACCCTTCAATGTTTGCAAATTCAATCTGTACTTTGGTTTTAGGAAAAGTTTATTGAAGAAATATGGTGTAGTAGATAGAGTGCTGGCTGTGGAGTCATTAAGACCCAGGTCTGATAGTTAATAGATGTGTGACTTGAGAATTTTATTTCACCTTTTTTTGAGTCTTGATTTCCTCATCTATAAAAAGGGAATGGTAATACCTGTAGTACTCACCTTGATGGATCAGAGTCTATTGTCTACCCAAAAGTGCACTCTAATTAAGGAATGTAAAAAAAAATAAACTTTTCTTTTTTAATTTTATTTTTATTATAGCTTTTTATATATAAAACATATGCATGGGTAATTTTTCAACATTGACCTTTGCAAAATCTTCTGTTCCAATTTTTCCCCTCCTTTCCCCCACTCCCTTCACTAGATGGCAGGTAGTCCTATGCATGTTAAATATGTTAAAGTATATGTTAAATACAATATATGTATACATATTTATACAGTTATCTTGTTGCATTTAGAAAGAAGATAAAAATAACTTGAGAAAAAAACCCAAAAATGCAAGCAAAATTTTTAGCAGAAAAAGTGGAAATGTTATGTTGTGGTCCATATTCATTTCCCAGTGTTCTTTCTCTGATTAGTTCTGTTCATTACAGATCAATTGGAACTGATTTGGATTCTCTCATTGTTGAAAAGAGCCATGTCCATCAGAATTGATTGTCATGTAGTATCGTTGTTGAAGTGTATAATGATCTCCTGGTTCTGCTCATTTCACTTAGCATCAGTTCATGTATGTTTCTCCAAGCTTCTCTGTATTTATTCTGCTGGTCATTTCTTATAGAACAATAATATTCCATAACATTCATATACCACAATTTAGCCATTCTCCAATTGGTGGGCATCCCTTCAATTTCCAGTTTCTAGCTACTACAAAAAGGGCTGCCACAAACGTTTTTGCAGAGATGGGTCCCTTTCCCTTTTTTAATATCTCTTTGGAATATAAACGCAATAGCTCACTGCTGGATCAAAGGATATGCACAGTTTGATAACTTTTTGAGTATAGTTCCAAATTGCACTCCAGAATGATTGGATCTGTTCACAACTCCACCAACGATTCATCAGTGTCCCAGTGTTCCCACATCCTCTCCAACATTCATCATTATCTTTTCCTGTCATCTTAGCCAATCTGAGAGGTGTGTAGTGGCATCTCAGAGTTGTCTTAATTTGCCTTTCTCTGATCAACAATGATTTGGAACATCTTTTCATATGACTAGAAAGTTTTAATTTCTTCATCTGAAAATTGTCTATTCAAATCCTTTGACCATTTATTTATCACTTGGAGAATGGCTTGATTTCTTATAAAATAGAGTCAATTCTCTAAAATTGACCTTTATCAGAACCTTTAGCTGTAAAAATGTTTTCCCAGTTTATTGATTCCCTTCTAAACCTGTCTGCATTAGTTTTATTTGCACAAAAGCTTAACTTAATATAATCGAAAATTTCTATTTTGTGATCAATAATGACCTTTAGTTCTTCTTTGGTCACAAATTCCTTCCTCTTCGACAGGTCTGAGAGATAAACAATGCTAGTTCTTCTAATTTATTTATAATCTCATTCTTTATGCCTAGATCATGAACCCATTTTAATATTGGTGTATGGTGTTAAATATGGGTCAATGCCTAGTTTCTGCCATATTAATTTTCAATTTTCCCAGCAATTTTTGTCAAATAATGAATTCTTATCTCAAAGGCAGAGGAATTTTGTTGTTATTTTTTCTAGGTCATTAAGATAGTTTCTTGGGAGTCTGATTGCTATAGCACTAAATAAATAGATTAGTTTAGGTAGTATTATCATCTTCATTATATTTGCTCGACCTATCCAGGGGCACTTAATATTTTTCCAATTGTTTAGATCTGACTTTATTTATGTGAAAAGTGTTTTGTAGATTTGCTCATATAGTTCCTGACTTCCCTTGGCAGATAAATTCTCAAATATTTTATACTATTGGCAGTTATTTTAAATGGAATTTCTCTTTGTATCTTTTGCTGTTGGATTTTGTTAGTGATGTATAAGAATGCTGATGATTTATGTGAGTTTATTTTGTATCCTGCAACTTTGCTAAAGTTGTAGATTATTTCTAATAGATTTTTAGTAGAATCTTTGGGGTTCTCTAAGTATATCATCATATCATCTGCAAAAAGTAATAATTTGATTTCCTCTTTACCTACTCTAATTCCTTTAATTTCTTTTTGATCTCTTATTGCTGTAGCTAGCATTTCTAATACAATATTGAATAGTAATGGTGAAAGTGGGAAACCTTGCTTCATTCCTGATCTTAATGGGAAAGGTTCCAGTTTTTCCTCATTGCATATGATGTTTACTGACAGTTTTAAATATATGCTCCTGACTATTTTAAGGAAAAGTCAATTTATTCCTATCCTCTCAAGTGTTTTTATTAGGAATGGATGTTGGATTTTATCAACTGCTTTTTCTGCATCTATTGAGATGATCATATGGTTTTTTGTTAATTTGGTTATTGATGTAGTCATTTATGCTAACAGTTTTCATAATATTGAACCAGCCTTGCATTCCTGGTATAAATCCTACTTGGTCATGGTGTATTATTCTAGAGATGATTTTCTGTAGTCTTTTTGCTAAGATTTTATTTAAGATTTTAGCATCGATGTTCATTAGGGAGATTGGTCTATAATTTTCTTTCTCTGTTTTTGTCCTACCTGGTTTAGGTATCAGTACCACCTCTTTGTCATAAAAGGAATTTGGTAGAACTTCATTCCCTATTTTTTCAAATAGTTTATGTAGTATTGGAGTTAATTGTTCTTTAAATGTTTAGTAGAATTCACATGTAAATCCATCTGGTCCTGGGGATATTGTGGGGGGAGTTGATTCATAGCTTGGTCTATTTCTTTTTCTAAAATGGGATTATTTAACCAATTTACTTCTTCCACTGTTAATCTGGGCAACCTATATTTTTGAAGGTATTCATCCATATCATTTACATTATCAAATTTATTGGCATAAAGTTGGGCAAAGTAATTACTAATTATTCCTCTAATTTCCTCTTCATTAGTGGAAATTTCTCCTTTTTCATTCTGAAGCCTAAAAATTTGATTTTCCTCTTTCCTTTTTTCTAATCAAGTTTACCAAGTGTTTGTCTATTTTGTTGGTTTTTTCATAAAACCAATTCTTGGTTTTATTTATTCATTCAATAGTTTTTTTTTTTTACTTTCAATTTTGTTTATAGCTTCTCTGCTGATCTACTGGCTTGCTGCCAGGGCAAAGCAGCCAGCACTGTGGTAGAGTTCTCCCCGCAGATTTTCTGCCAGCAGAGATCATACCCCGCCCCCCTGCAGTCTGCCCAGCATGACTGAGCTCTCACTGCCTGCCTGAGATCTGTGCCTGGACTATCCCCATTCTGTCCCTGCCTGAAAGCAAAACAGACCTTTCCAGGCAAATTTTGAGAATATCTTCTGTTGGTAATGTGTTGTACTTCCAATATTCATGGGTTCTGACAGTCAAGCACTAATTCCAAGGCTGAATATTGTTAAAAATAGATTGAGTGAAAAGGAGAGTTTAGAAAGTTGCATGTGTTCTCTCTGACATCTTGGCTCCGCCCCCAACAATTAAACTTTTCATCTGTTGTTCCTTATTTGTCTCCTGTAAAAGCCCCATCCTGATTTCTTACCTATTTCCTTACCTGATTGACAATACTGTGTTAAAAGACATCTTGGCTCCTTCCTTATTTGTACCTTGCTGTCCACAAATAGGTTGCCTGCTGACCAAAGCCCAAAATTTCAGTGTATAAAACTCTTCCAAACTTTTTGTAATTTCCAGACTCTCTCAGAGACTGGTCCGTTTCATTTTTACTTTAATAAAGTCTTTTGTGACTACAAAAGAATCTCTTTGAATTATTTCAAACCAACTATGAACCCATGATTCTCAGACATGTCAGCCTCATTCAGTGAACAATTGTAAGGCTCAAATTGTATAATGTGTACAAAGCCCTAAATGATTATTGATTCATTGCTTATTTTAACGTAAATTTAGAATTATAAGTGAGCTTAGAGGTCATTGCTTCTCCCTTCTTACCCCTCATCCCTTATAATTTTATAAATAAGAAAAATCAAAAGAAACATTCATTGTATTTTTATTTCTTGAATTCATGTAACTACTGTGTAGTGCTGTTCTAGACAAAACAGGCAATTCATCCAGCACTTACGTAAAGTTGTGTTGGAGACAGCTCATATAGATGCAGAACAACTGTATGTTTAAATAGTGAAATTGGCCAATGCCATAAATTAAGGCTTAATTTATGTTTCATTTACTGTCTAGACTAAAGATAGTAATGAAGAAAATGTTAATGATGGTGATAAAACTTAAAATGTGTTATGCAGTTTTGGAAAATTGCTTGTCAAATATTTACTTATAATCCCTTATATAAAAGATTGTGCACAGGAAACCTTGTGTTTTTCCTACACCCTTTTGAGATACCTAGAGAACTTTTTCTTTCAGACTTGCTCTGAGAAAGGGATTTTGTAACAGTCATTTATAACTTGGTTTGAATTTAATTATGGTATTTTCATTCATTTATTCATTTAGTAAATGTAACCTGCCTTTGATCATACCTCAAGGTGTAGAGTGGTTTGGGACAGGGCCTGACCTGTTGAAAAGGTAATTGTACACAGATTCTCAAGTTTTAGAATCTTCTGTGACTTTTTATCTTTGAAAAAGATGAAAAAGATATGAAGTCATATAGAAGTGGAGGTTGGAGTGCTAGAAAGATATGTCTCAGCATTGGGCACATTTCCCTTCATCTTGCTATGGTCTCTGCTCACAAGCTACAGTTGTCTGATAAAGGCCTCATTTCTAAAATATATAGAGAACTGAGTTAAATTTATAAGAAGACAAGTCATTTCTCAATTGATAAAAGATCAAAGGAATGAACAAGCAGATTTCAGATGAAGAAATTAAAGCCATCTATAGTCATATGAAAAAAAGTGCTCTAAGTTACTATGGATTAGAAAAATGCAGTTTAAAACAAGTCGGGTGCCACTTCATACATCACCTATATGACAGTAAAGGAAAATGATAAATGTTGGAGAAACTATGGGAAAATTGGAACATCAATGGAACACTGTTGGTGGAATTGTGAACTGATCCAGACATTCTGAAGAGCAATTTGTAACTATGACCAAAGAGTTGTAAAGCTGTGCATACCCTTTGACCCAGGAATACCACTGCTATATCTGTATACCAAAGAGATTATAAAAAACAGAAAAGGATCCACATGTGCAAAAATGTTTATAGCAGCTCTCTTTGTAGTGGCAAAGAATTTGAAATCAAGAGGATGCCCATCAATTGGAAAATGACTGAACAAATTGTGATTTATTAATGTAATGGAATACTATATAAGAAATGATGAGCAAGCAGATTTCAGAAAAACCTAGAAGGACTTACATGAACTGATGCTGAGTGAAATAAGTAGAACCAAGAAACCATTGTACATATTAACAGCAACACTGAGTGGTGATCACCTACAATACACTTAGAGTAGATGCCTATCTGTTGGGGAATGGCTGAATAAGTTATGATATATGAATGTAATGGAATACGTTTATTCTATAAGAAATTATAAGTATGTAAATTTCAGAAAAACCTGGAAAGACTAACATGAACAGATGTTGAGTAAAGTGAGCAGAATCAGGCGAACATTGCTAGAAGGAAGAACAATAGTGATAGATCTTGCTCTTCTCTGCAATACAATTATTTAAAACAATTCTAAAAGACTCATAATGGAAATTGCTAGTCACACTTAATCTATTAACATCAATTAGCTTATTGAAAGGAATATTTATTGCAAAAATATAGCCAGTAGCTATACACTTATTTTCAATTCTTTAGGAAATATATTCTCCTCTATATTACCATTATAAGAGTGGTAGTATACTGTTTTATTTTTTAGTTTTGTTCATGTAGATAATTTATGTTTATATAGATTTGTCTAGAGCAGTGGTCCTCAAACTTTTGTTCTCAATATCTTTATCCTATTAAAAATGATTGAGGATTTGTCTAAAGAGTTTTTGTTTATGTGGGTTATAGTTATAGATATTTATCACATTAAAAATAAAAACCAATTATGAATTTGTAGACTCTCTGAAAGAATTTCAGAGATTCTGAGGATGCTCTGGACCAGATTTTGAGAACCACTGGAGAGTGACTCACAGAGAAGCAATAAGAGAAATCCTTGTTTTTCCTTTTCCAGCTCTTCTCCAAAGGAGACTTTGATTTTAGCCAAGAGGAGAAAAAGGAGATTGGTTTGATCATATTGCTCCCTTAATCTCAAAATTCTAACAACTTCCAGTTACCTCCAAGATAAAATACAAGCACTTCTACTTGGCTTTAAAGCCCTTCACAATCTGGTTCCAGAATGTTTTTCTGGTTTATTATATATTACTCATTTCTTAATTTTATCTCCATGCCTTCTTCCACTTTTTAGAATCCACAGCTCCCTTCAAAGCTCCAGCTCCAGTATTGCCTCCTGCATGAGAACTTTCCATATTGTCCTTTATGCTAGCTTGTTTTGTTGTTTTTTTTTTTTTTAGCAGTTTCTCATTCTTTCTGACTCCTTTTTGGGATTTTCATATAAAAATATTGGATGGTTTGCCATTTCCTTCTTTAACTCATTTTACAGATGAGGAAACTGAGGCAAACAAGTTTAAATAACTTAGCTAGTAAGTTTCTGAGGCTGAATTTGAACTCATTTTGCCACTTAGCTACCCTCTATGCTAGTTATCTTTTTCCTACCTTTTCAAAATAGGAAAGATTGTCTTTTTTGGTAATGGATGTTTCTAAGGGGAAGAGAATATTTCTGATACATCAGGAAATCATATGATCTTATAATTGGTATATGTGATTGGGGGATCTTTTTTCCCATTTAATTTAATACTTAAAACTCCTTCTCTAGAGAATAACAATTATCATTGACTGCCATTAGAGAAGAATTACTGATAACAATGTGGTTGAATGGTAGCTGAATTTGTGGTTGGGACATCTACAGGCTGCTTCAGTATTAGACTTTATTGATCAATAGAACCAGAAGCAAAAGAGCTGACTAGTACCAAGCTGAACCCATAGCAACTAGAAGCAAATCAATACCTGGAATGGAAACCAACTGTGTTGATCAGGAGTGGAAGATATTACAATTCTATAGAATCATGAATTGGAGGAGCAAACAGCTCTCTCATACAGTGATTCTTTTTCTCTCATATATATAGATCCTGAGGTTCCTGAACAACTATTCTCTTCTAATAATCCTTTCCATAATTTGGCAGTAGAGGTAGTTCAGTTCTGATCCCAAATATCTAAAGAAAAGTGGGAGGAGATTTTTTTTGAGGGAAGTGATTGGGCTCCATGGAAGAGCACTTTAAAATTTTCCTTTTATTTTTATTATTCAGTGCACTATGTGGCAGTAGTATATCAAGGGCCTGTGTCCTGAGAATTTGGATCAATCTATCAATAAACATTTATTGATTGTCCATTATGAGTTAGGCACTATGCTAAACTCTGAGGACACAAAAAGAGTCAAAAAACAGTCCCTACCCTTAGGGATTTTACAATCTAATATGGAGACAGCATATAAACAAATATATACAAGGCTATATGCAGGATAAAAGGGGATAACTAAGAGAGGAAAGTCATCAAAGTTGAGAGGTTGGGGAAGGCTCCCTTGGAACCTAAAAAAGAAGCTTGGGAGATCAGTACTAAAGAAGAGTAGGGAAGAACATTTTGGAAATGGGGGACAGCCAGAGAAAATGCTCAGTCAAGAGATGAAGTGTTTTGTTGGTAGAATAAATAGGAGTCAGTGCCACTGAACTGAAAAGGCCATATTAGATAGTAAGGAGTATGAATATTAGGAAGGTAGGATGGGGCAGGCTATATGTGACTTTGCATTACAACCAATGCATTTTGTATTTGCTCTTGGAGGCAACAGGAAGCTACTAGAGTTTGTTGAGTAAGGAGCTGACATGATTGGTCCTGCAATTTAAGAACATCACTTTAGAGGCTGAATAAAAGGATGAATTGGAGTAGTGAGAAATGAGATAGACAGAGACAGGAAGACCCACTAGCAGGCTATGGCAGTATCCTAGGCATGACGTGATGAGAGCTTACACTAAAATGGTGTCAGTGTTAAAGGAGAAAACTGGAATATTTGAGAGATGTTACAAAGATGAAAATGACAGACTTTGGTAACAGATTAAATGGGTGAGAGAGAATGATTTTCCTCTCTGTAATAATAAGAATGTTAGGAGGTGGAGAGGGTTTAGGCGAAAAGATAATAAGTTCTGTTTTGGACAAGATGTCTCCTGGGTATCCTGTTCTAGATGTCTGAAATGTAGTCAGAAATTTAAAAATAAAAGTAAGAAAAAAAACTGGGGAAGAAAAGATAGATTTGAGAATCATTAATATAGGGAGAAGAGAAGACCCAGAATAGAACCTTGAGGTCATGATCTGATAGAGGATTCAGCAAAGAACACTGAGACAAGGTGATCAGATAGGTAAGAGGAAAACCAGGAGAATAATGTCCCAAAAACCTAGAGAAAAAAGTCTTAAGGAGTGATCAACAGTGGCAAAGGCTGTGGAGAAGTGTACACACACATGTATGTAGATACACACATTTGTATACACACATATATGTAAGTACATTTGTGTGTGTATGTTTGTACTGGCTTAAAATACAAACCTTCTCAATGCTTCCATTTGAAGCTTTGTTGCTAGTGGCATGGTAGAATGATCTGGGCATTTGAAACCTAAGCATTTCCTAGTGGCCATTAGAGATGCTGCAGTCTTTTATAAGATTATGGCACATGTTCTAGAGAGGAAATGAGATTATTTACCAGTGGCTCAAGGAGCATATTACAGGACATACAGATCAGATATTGCCTTTTTGTGCTTTATCACTAATATATTGACACAGCACTATCCTGTAGGATTAAGGAAAATAATATACTATGAAATTTGATCTGTGCCACTATTTTAATGCCTCATGATATTTAAGCAAAGTTTCTCATATTTAAGCAAAGTTTCTCATGCTGCCCACAAGTGTCACATTTTGTATATATTTTGTATTTTATGTAACAGGATACCAGCCAATGTGAGCTGAGACTTGGGACCATACTTGATGAGTGGTGAATCTGCTTTTGAATTTTCATAATAATGAACCCTACTCTATATGTCCAAGAATATGCAGCTGTTCAGTGTTTCCCTTCCATTTATTATATGATGAAATAAAGATCTTATCACTGACATGAATCTGAACTGAATATGTATACAAAAAGTTCCAACTAAAAATGCTCTCTATCTCTCATTAGCTATGTTGAAGTAAGGAGGACAAAAATGCTGTAAACCTCTAGATGAGGAGAGAAGTTTTGAGCTCTGCATACTGCTTCTCTTGGTGATTTTGAAGATGTTTTGAGTTTTATATCCACTATTTTAAGAAATATGAAATGATGAGGCATAAGTGATAATAAAGCTATGGTGCCTGAATGATTCTATTCCAGTGGAGATTCTTTGTGCCCACATTGGTCTGACCAAGATGGCTGTTCTGGATTTTGATGAATTCTTTTTTTTATTATAGCTTTTTATTTAAAAGATATATGCATGGGTAATTTTTCAGCATTGACAATTGCAAAACCTTTTGTTCCAACTTTTCCCCTCCTCCCCCCCTCCTTTCCCCCAGATGGCAGGTTGACCAATACATGTTAAATATGTTAAAGTGTAAGTTAAATACAATATGTGTATACATGTCCATACAGTTATTTTGCTGTACAAAAAGAATCGGACTTTGAAATAGTGTATAATTAGCCTGTGAAGGAAATCAAAAACGCAGGTGGACAAAAATAGAGGGATTGGGAATTCTATGTAGTGGTTCATAGTCGTCTCCCAGAGTTCTTTCACTGGGTGTAGCTGGTTCAGTTCATTACTGCTCTATTGGAACTGATTTGGTTCATCTCATTGTTGAAGAGGGCCATGTCCATCAGAGTTGATCATCATATAGTATTGTTGAAGTATATAATGATCTTCTGGTCCTGCTCATTTTACTCAGCTTTTACATTTTACTCAGTTCACGTAAGTCTCTCCAGGCCTTTCTGTAATCACTTTGATGAATTCTTTAAAATTTGATTATTATACTTTATGCTGAAGTTCACAAGGGCTTTCTCAGCATGATAAAAGTGCTATTATATCCCTAACATTAGTAAGAAAGGTGTTTGCTTTCTTACATTGCAATGACTCCATGTTCCTTCAAACAGTTTTTTTAATTAAAGCTTTTTATTTTCAAAACACATGCATGGATAATTTTCAACATTCATCCCTATACAACCCTGTACTCCAATTGTTTCCTACCACTTCTTCTAGATGGCAAATAATTCAATATATGCTAAACATATGCAATTTTTCTATACTTATTTCCACAATTATTGTGCTGCACAAGAAATATCAGATCACAAAAAAGAAAAAAATAGAAAACAAAATGAAAGCAAACAATAACAAAAAAGTGAAAATACTATGTTGCGATTCACACTCAGTTCCCACAGTCCTGTCTCTGAGTACAAATGGCTATCTTCATCATGAGATCATTGAAACTCACCTGAATCATCTCATTGTTGAGAAGATCCATGTCCATCAGAATTAAACATCATATAATCTTGTTGTTGCCATGTACAAAGATCTCCTGATTCCACTTACTTCACTCAGCATCAGTTTATGTAAGTCTCTCCAGGCCTTTCTGAAATAATCCTGTTGATTATTTCTTATGGAACAATAATATTTCATAACATTAATATACCATAACTTATTTAGCTATTCTCCAATTGATGGTTATCCACTCAGTTTCCAGTTTCTTGACACTACAAAAAGAGTTGCCACAAACATTTTTGCACATGTGAGTCCCTTTCCCTCCTTTATGACTTTTTTTCAAAATGAAGATTAAGATTTTTTATTATTACCAATTATACTCATATATGCTTTCTTGTTTATTATAGCTTTTTATTTGCAAGATATATGTATCCTCCTTTCTGATTTCTTTGGGATACAAGCCCACTTGAAACATGCCCTTCCAGCAATTATAAAACACTAATGACATTATGGATAATTTTGTTCTGATTCACATATTGCTTAATTTAGATTTTACCTGGTAACAGATGGCTGCCTTTATTAAATCATGATATATATTCAACCCAAAAGGAAACAGCTGGTTTGGAGGTATATTGTTATTTATTTTTTCCCTGCCAAAAATCAAATTGAATGGAATCCAAATGAAAATTATTCAATTCATCTCATTCAGAGACTCAGGGACTTTTTCCTTGGGACTTTTGGAGTCTCATAGAAGGTATAAGAAGCTTGTTTGATGCCAGAGGCACATGCCATTTCACAGAAAAGCAACAGAGCTGAATATGTGTGCTTAACACTCTATTCTCTAGGGCTCCTGGGAACTATGGAGCATACATGCTAACCAAATCAATAAAGCTGGGATGTTGATTGTTTATATCAATAAACAGGATATAGTGATATCTCATCTTTTTGCATCATTGAAGAAGGCACTCTTATACACAAGTGAATTTTTTAGTTTTCTGAAGTTATCATATTAAATGGCCAAATGATTATTATTTCACTTCTTTACTTAAAGTCTTTTGAAAATGCATTGCATTTATTTCTGCCTCCTTCAAAAAATAAATACAATTTAACCTTTACATTTTTAATTCAGTGTCCTCATTATGGCCATTTCTTATTGTGTTAGATTAATGTGAACTAGAAAATAACTTAGAAATCACTTAAATTTAATGAGTATGAATACTCATACTCAGAGATGAGTAAATTGAGGTACAGATAAGTGAGTTACCCATGGCCACAGGGGTAGTAAGTGGCAAATTCTAGATTTGAAACCAAATCCTATATTATATCATCTCCTTGAGCTCATACTAAAAAATCTCTCAATTCCATGATTTTTACGACTATTTTCCCCCTATTTTCATTGATCTTCTTCCTCTATGTCAGACTATCAGTGTAACTGACTTTAAGAACCCTAAACCTACCTCTAGTGTCTAATTGACTGTTTTCAATCTTATATAAATAAGGAAGAATTATCACCAACTTTATAAAAATTGTTTATATGTGGAAAAAGATTTTTAAGTTGAGACCAGACAGGACCAGTCTCTAATCTGTGGAGGGCCTGAGCTGAACAAAGCAGTTCAGCAGTAGTTAGGAATCAAATAGGAGTTTAATTTCAAAGTGAGGAAAACTCACAAGTAGAAATCCACTTTACTAAAAAAGGAGGGCTATCCAATAGTTAGAGTTATAAAAAGAAATTCCATTTAAAGTAACTATTGATAGTATAAAATATTTGGGAATCTATCTGCCAAGGGAAAACCAGGAACTATATGAGCAAAACTACAAAACACTTTCCACACAAATAAAGTCAGATCAAACCAACTAGAAAAATATTAAATGTTCTTGGATAGGGTGAGCAAATATAATAAAGATGCCAATACTACCTAAACTAATCTATTTATTTAGTGCTGTACCAATCAGACTCCCAAAAAACAATTTTAATGACCTAGAAAAAATAACAACAAAGTTCATATAAAAAAACAAAAGGTCAAGAATTTTAAGGGAACTAATGAAAAAAAAAATCAAATGAAGATGACCTAGCTGTATCAGATCTAAAATTATATTATAAAGCAGTGGTTACCAAAACCAGTTGGTATTGGCTAAGAAATAGACTATTTGATTAGTGGAATAGGTTAGGTTCAAAGGACAAAATCGTCAATAACTTTAATACTCTAGTGTTTGACAAACCCAAAGACCCCAGATTTTGGGATAAGAACTCACTGTTTGACAAAAACTGCCGGGAAAATTGGAAATTAGTATGGCAGAAACTAGGCTTTGACCCATATTTAACACCGTACCCCAAGATAAGATCAAAATGGGTTCATGACCTAGGCATAAAGAATCAGATTATAAATAAATTAGAAGAATATAGGATAGTTTACCTCTCAGACCTGTGGAGGAGGAAGGAATTTATGACCAAAGAACTAGATATCATTATTGATCACAAAATAGAAAATTTTGATTATATCAAATTGAAAGGTTTTTGTACAAACAAAACTAATGCAGACTAGATTAGAAGGGAAGCAATAAACTGGGAAAACATTTTTACAGTCAAAGGTTCTGATAACTCATTTCTCAAAATATATAGAGAATTGACTCTAATTTATAAGAAATCAAGCCATGCTGCAATTGATAAATGGTCAAAGGATATGAACAGACAATTCTCAGACAAAGAAATTGAAACTGTTTCTAGCCATATGAAAAGATGCTCCAAGTCATTATTAATCAGAGAAATGCTAATTAAGACAACTCTGAGATTCCACTACCCACCTGTCAGATTGGCTATATGACAGGGAAAGATAATGCAGAATGTTGGAGGGGATGTGGGAAAACTGGGACACTGATACATTGTTGGTGGAATTGTGAACACATACAGCCATTCTGGAGAGTGATTTGGAACTATGCTTAAAAAGTTATCAAACTGTGCATACCCTTTGATCCAGCAGTGCTACTACTGGGCTTATATCCCAAAGAGATCTTAAAGAAGGAAAAGGGACCTGTATGTGCAAAAATGTTTGTGGCAGCCCTCTTTGTAGTGGTCAGAAACTGGAAACTGAGTGGATGTCAATTGCAGAATGGCTGAATAAATTGTGGTATATGAATGTTATGGAATGTTACTGTTCTGTAAGAAATGACCAGCAGGATGATTTCAGAAAGGCCTGGAGAGACTTACATGAACTGATGTTGAGTGAAATGAGCAGGACCCGGAGATCATTATATACTTCAACAAAAACACTATATGATGATCAATTCTGATGGACTTGGCCCGCTTCAACAATGACATGAAACAAATCAGCTCCAATAGAACAATAAAGAATTGAACCAGCTACACCCAGCGTAAGAACTCAGAGAAATGAGTGTGAACCACCACATAGAATCCCCAATCCCTTTATTTTTGTCCACCTGCATTTTTGATTTCCTTCACAGGTTAATTGTACACTATTTCAAAGTCTGATTCTTTTTGTGCAGCAAAATAACTATATGGACATGTATACATATGTTGTACTTAACATATACTTTAACATATTTAACATGTATTGGTCTACCTGCCCTCTGGGGGAGGGGGTGGGAGGAAGATGGAAAAAATTGGAACAAAAGGTTTTGTAACTGTCAATGCTGAAAAATTACCCATATATATATCTTGTAAATAAAAAGTTATAATAAAAAAAAGATAAAAAAGGAGGGCTTGCTCACTTGTGGCAGGGATAGGGTTTTAAAAGAATAATAAATATGAGATATTAATGAGAAAGAGATTGAGAAGAAGGCCATGGCAAGAGTTTTTGGCAGGAGGAAAGTAAAATTAACCTGTCAGATAGAAAAAAAAAACTTAGATTAAAAAAGAAACAGATTCTTTTTTTTCAGGATACAACAACCCCAACTGAATGATTATTTTTAGACTATCAGCTATGGCATTTAGGTGCAAAGTCACTCATTCACTTAGAGACATCCTATCTAGAAATTTGAGTTTGTCAATTTGAGGAACAAATGTGAGGGAAAGCAAAGACATTCCATTTTCCAAAAACAAAAACAAAAAAACCTCCAAAACTAAAACCATGTACAGAAGGGCAATTTTAAGCAGTTCAAGGAGGAGGACCTCTGGCATCAAAAAGAGAGTCAGTTACAGACTAAATGAAATGTACTCTTGATAATTGAGAGTTACTTGAGTAAAAAAACAAATTCTAGAAGCCCAGCTGCGTGATCTACACTACAGAAAAGGGAAAACTTCATAAAAATAACCAGGAAAGGGAAAAGGTATAGAAGATTTACAGTAGTGTGTGAGTTGCCTTGGATACATGTATTCCATCTATATGTGCTTCATTGCCAGTCTTCTTAAGCTTGTGCCTATTGTTCTCACAGATTTGTTGTTCAGTCATTTTCGTCATGCCCAACTCTTCATGACCCTATGTGCGGTTTTCTTGGAAAAGATACTGGAGTGATTTGCCATTTCCTTCTCTGGCTCATTTTTATGGATGAGGACCTGAGACAAACAAGGTCCCACAGCTAGTTAGGACAGATTTAAACATAGAAAAATGAGTCTTCTTCACTTTAGGCCTGGCACTCTATCTACTGTACTAACTAGGTATTGGTTCTGATACTATGGGTATATGTGGGGAAAATAATCCCAGATTTATGGGGAGAATATCTTCTAGCTACTGTTTCAAATATATTAGTAAATGCTGTTAAGTTGAATTACTTGAGTCCATTGGTAGACTGTTAAGAAGCACACTATTAGGAGCTAGTAAACTATTCTTTTAGAAGTAGCCATTTACACGACACTGCAGAAACCTGAGAGTAGCACCAATCCTTATTGCAATGTGAATGTAGATTGAAAGAGTGACTTAGAAGAGGTATTACATACAAATGAAGAAACCACGACTGAGAAGTTAAATGACTTGCTCAGTCACACAGCAACAATCACAAAGTATCTGAAAGATTCAAATTCAACTCTTTCTGACTGTATGCATACTGCTCTACCTATTACAAGATGTTATTTCCTTAACTGATCATGTTTAAGACATAAAGAAATTATGTGAAAAATATAAATAAGACCAATAATAAAAAAGATCATTTATAGACCATAGTATGAAAAATAATTATTTGTGAAAGAAATATGAGGAAAAGATGCTACAGCTAAATAAACATCTAGTTCTCTTTCCCTCTATATGTTCTCAGGTTAAACAAAAAATCGGTCTATGGGTTGATTTTATTTCTTTTCTATCTAGCTTCTCCCATTGACTTAATTTTCTAATTTTTTTTTAACCAGTACCAAAGAGTTCTCCATTCCTCTTCTGACTTTATTACTGACTCTCTGGATGTTTTTTTTTTTTTTTCTATCACACTACAGTAGCTTTCTTACCATGAAAGTTCATTCCATCCTTGCAGTCTCTTCCTCTGATTGGCCAGTTTCTCCTGTAACTTCCACTTCAAAGTGGAAGCCAAGGCCAGCCATATTCATTCCTTCTTTCCTTCTCTCTGCCTCTATTCCAAACTTTCTAGATTTTTTTCTCCACCTCCTCAATATGGTTTACCTTTTTGCTCCCTACCCCTCTGTTTTAGCTTCTTTTTATGAATTGTCATCTTCACTAGATTGTCAATTCTTTGAGGGTAGGGACTTTGTTTTTGCTTACATTTATATTCCCAGTGCCCAGTACTTATATGGTAAGCATTTAACAAATTTTCTTTAACTTGAATTGATTGATTTTGGTAAGTATTATGTTGTAATAATAATTTAGATATAATAATGTGATTTCCTCTCCATTTGAACATTTTTCTATCATATTTTCAAGAATCTGGAATATTTCCCCCTCCTAATAATTATTGTTTTTACCTAATTACATAAAGTATCTAATCAGTTATTTAATTGGCATAGCAATAAATCAATTAAGTAATTTAGGTAGTATTAAAATGTTTATTATATTGGCATGATCTGGACTTGAGTTGTAGATAGATATCTCTCCAATTATTTATTTTTCTTTATTTCTATGATTAAAGCCAGTCAGCCAACAAGCATCCATTAAATATTTACTATCTTTCAGGCACTGGACTAACCAGTAGGGATAAGAAGAAAGGCAAAAACATTGCCCCTCCTCTCAAGGAGTTTGAATTTTTGAATTTTCATGAGGGAAACAATTTGTTAATAATTATATAAAAAATAAAATGTATGGAAAGTAGGGTAAAAATAATTTCAGAGGCAAGATGCTAATAGCAGGTGCTACTATTGTAGAAGATAGGATCTGAGGTGAATCTTGAAAGAAGTCAAACAAGTTAAGAGGCAGAGATAAGGGAGTAATCCAGATGTGAAGCACAGCTAATAGAAAGAAATAAAGTCAAAAATCAAGTATTATATGGAAAGGAACAGAAAGAAGATAGTGTTGATTGTAATTCATGGAGGGAAGCAAAGTACGACAAGATTGAAAAATTAGGGAGGAGTCAGATTGTGATAAATTAACTGCCAAATAGAGAATTATATCAATCATCTTGTTGATATCAGAGTCGTGGGAATTTATTGAGTGGTGGGAAATATGGTTAGACCTATACTTTAGAAAAATCATTTTGGTAGCTGAATGGAGGATGGTGTGAAGTGAAGAAGAATTTGTGGCAGGGATATCAATTAGAAAGATATTTTAATAGTACAGACATCTAACAGTAGTGAAAGATAATAAAAAGCAAAAGCAAAAGTTTAAACTTCTTGTCTCAGGAGGAAATTTCTGAAGGGAGCTCTAGAACGCAAAGAGCTCTGCTCACAGAGATTAGTGATTTAGAGTTGACTGGAAGTCTGCCCTCTCCACATCCTTAGATTAGAAATCAATTTATGTTGGGTACATTTTTATGGAACCCTGCTGCATTTAGAACAATCCAACTGGAGATCCAGACAAAACATTTCCTCTGGGTTCCTCCAACATTTAAAGCAATCAAAATCTCTCCAAGGAATATTTAGCAACATATAGGGAAATTCAAAAGTTAATTTGAACTTATCTAATATTAGGAAATGCTAGCTTGGTTTTAAAAGTAAGCAAACAAATGCACATGAGCCCCCCAAAATTTGGGGCTCAATTTAGGTCTGGACCCATGCACACAATGAATATATTAATGCAATTAAGCTCAGAGAAACTGATTTTCAGAGAGAGGTTTTGGGCTTTTTTATCTCACCTCTGGCTCCTGATACTCCTACCCCAGAAATTTTGGAAAGAAGTTTTTGAAGTTTGTATTACATGTATGATGTCTCCTCAAAAAGGAGGAATAGAATGTTACTCAATGTACATGTAATCAAATAGAGGATAATTATTTCCTTCATTCACAGATGAAAGGTTAAATAGAAAAGATTCAAAAGCATACTTTGTTAGAAAAAACTTAAACAACCTATTGTAGCAAATACTTATATCTACTATGATAGTTTCCTAAGTGATTAAGAAAATCTTTAACCAAAAACTTCAACATCAACACATAAAGTAATTTATTAGATTGCAAAATTGGCATTTCACATGTTCTGGACCATATAAACAATTATTTTTCAGTTCATGTGTTCTGATAAATCTAGCTACCAAGTGGATCTTCCTCCAAGAGGCATTGGAATAGTATTAGGGCCTCCTATCAAAGTGAAAATGGCACCAACAGAGGTCCTTGGCTTTCCCAATCTTTGAAAATTAGAAAGTTGCTTCTAAAACTGAATATATTTACCTTAGGTCCTCTGCTCACTTACATTTAAGGAAGAAACAAACAAACAAAAACAAGGAATATGGTTAATGTGTTAGATAAGTGGGAAAACTCAGGTCTTATTCTAAAGTCTATGTTCTTACCATTATATCACTCCTTAGGAAAGGAGTTTATTATATCATCTTAGATTTAGTCAAGTTCAACCTTAAGTTAAGGGATACTATAGCAACATAATATAGTTCTACTTACAGTTTAAGATTTCCTAAAATTTTCCTGTCAGAGTTCTGTGATATCATTGCTTTGGGTACACTGAATAAAATGTGGAATCATAGGTTATTGGATTTTTAATGACCTTAGAACAGAGAGTGTAAGAATAGAAAGTGACCTAAAAGATCACCCTATCCAATCTCCTCATTTTATAGATTAAAAAAATTAGTCATGAAAAAATATGGGCCATATTAGGTATACTTGCTTCTATGAAAAAGACACAGTAAATAAAGTCAAGCTAGAGGAATATTTTGAAAATTTTTTTCTTCAGTCCAAGATTTTGGATAGCAGAGATTTTTGTCCTAAAAGCCAGATACAATTGTTCAATTACAACTGATCAATTTAAAATTAATAAACAACATCAAAAAGGATGATTAGGTAAGATCTCTGAAGCACAGAATTTAGGGTTATTTCACTTGCATTGTCATTTTCTAGGGAAGACTACCTATACTAATGTGAAACATGCCTATCAAATTTATAAATTACACAAAAAAGGGAGAATAAATAACACTGTAGGTAAAGTCAAGGAAATGAAAAGATCTTGCCAATCTAGAGCATTGGGATAAATCTAATAATGTGAGATGCAATAAGAATAAATGTAAAATTTTTTCATTTGGCTTTTAACAATCAAATTCTCAAATACAAAACAGGAAATAAAAAGCACTTTGCAAATATCAGAGGGATTTAATGAATTGGAAACCCAGTGTTAGTAAGTAGTGTAATGTGGCTACCAAAATGAAACAAAAAAATCCAAATGAGACTTGGAGCTTAATTAAAAGAACCAAAGCTTCTTGGTGTAAGAAGGTAATAATTCTCTTTTTTATCCTCATGAGAACACATTTGGATTATACCACCATTAGACTATTCCCTCCTTCAGAACAAAGGTGATATTATGGTTCTTTATATTTCCAGTATTTAGCACAGGGCCTGGCACAAAAGTAAGTGCTTGATAAATGCTTGTTGACCTATTCGAAGTTCTGGGGACCACAGTTTAGGAAGGACATTAATAAGTTCTGGTAACTAGATTATGAAGGTCCTTGAGTTCATTCCATAATAGGATTAGTTGAAGAAACTAAGTGATATTTAGTTTAGCAAAGAAAAGCTTCAGGACTTGAGGAGTAGAGTAATTATTACTATTTAAATATCTGTTATGTGGAATATTAGATATTTTCTGTTTGATGTCAGAGGAGAAGACCTGAAAAAAATGAAAGGGCTGCAAAGAAGTAAATTTAGTCTTTAATCAGGAAAAAAATCCTAGATATTAGAATTTTCCCAAAGTGGAATTGGCTATCTTGGAAAGTAGTGGGTTCTCTCTTCTTGAAAGATTTCCAGCAGAAGTTGTATGACTATTTATGACTATATATGATTATATGTTCTCATGTATATTGTTGGTAGGTCAGTTTTTGAGACATGGATATAACTATCATGTTATCAGACAGGTACTGAGGTCTCTTCCTCTCCAATTCTGAAAGTCATGTGATTTCTATCACCTATCAAAGTAGCTGTTATTTTTTTGTTACCACTAGTAATGTTGTGCCACAGTTCTCTTTTATTGTCCTGCCTCAGTTTCCCTAAATTATTCTGACTCAGTTTCCCTTATTTTTCTGCATGTTTACCTAATTGGTCCTGCCTTAGTTTCCTTAATTGTTCTGCCTCAATCTCTTAGTTGCAACCCACCCTCCTCTATTTCATTAAGACTGGTATAACTCAGAGGTTATAAATTGTCAATGTGTAAACTCAAAAAGGGGAAGTCCAGACTTTCTGTTTCTAGCCAGACACTTTCTTAACTCCCAGTTTGTTAGAATTTATGGTCCTATCCCCCAACCTGTCAGAACCGGATTAATGGTTCCTGCCTGGAGATTCCCACTGACCAGAATTTGGACTCCATTCCCCTACCCCTCCACCCCCCACCTTTGTTTAGCTACTGTGTATAAATATGTCATTGAGAACTCACATTCACTGCTGGATGCTGGATTCTTGGAGATGATAGTCTCATTCAGCCCTGGGACCAAATCATGGATCCATTTGGTCCCAGTAAATCTTTCCCTTTCAAATAAAATATTAAAATCTCTAATCTTTATCTTGCCTCAGTTTCTCTGGCATTTCAGTAAATGTCAAGTGTCTGAAGCTATATTTGAACTCAGATTCTTCTAGTTCTAAGACCAGGGCTCTATCTACTGTTACCTGCTCCTCAGCTAGATATTAAGGAATTCTCATAATTAGTTATTGGGAATTTCAGTAGCCAATGACTATGTTATCTAGATCCTATGGCAGGGGAGAATTTGCCCAAATTCAGAGATAGCTGTTTGGATCAATAGGGAAAGGACTGAAAAAACAGAGCTTAAAGCAAGGAGGCAGTTGGGGCCCCAATACCAAATCAAAATTGAAACCAAGAGGCAAGCTGTAAGGACAGCTAGAAATAACATTCCAGGAACTGCCAAGTTTGTAAAGCTTGAAGAGGCTAACAAGATTTCCCCCAAGATTTGATTAGGAATCAAGAGAGAATAGAGGCCAAACTGATGGGGAGTGCAATTCAAGTATTAGAGTATGAGATAGTCACAGAAGAATGAGAATGATTGCTATTCAGGAGGGATGTTTGTGCTTTTATTTTAAATGATAAAATGGTGGATATTTCTTGAAGGATGTTTGTCAGAAGGCCAAAACCTTGACATAGATAATCAAACCCCTGAAGTGCAAAGTTTTGATGGATTCCTTGGTGAGGCTGCAGGTATTTTTTGCTAAGCATTGAGCATGTTTAACTATTCTATTCAGGAACTGAGTGATGAGAAGCCAGCTCTGCAAAAACAATAGTAGCTCAGTCATCCTCTTGATGATGTTTAGAAACATGGCCTAATTTTATGTTTTATAATTCAAATTCATAAGGTTATAGAGTCCCTAAGTGTCCCAATTAGTCAGTTTGCCTTGTTCAACAAAGCTGTTGAAAATTATTGGGTATTAAAATTTAGCACTCATCCCAGAGCTCATTGGGGATTAGAGAAGCTAAGAAAGCATCTTCTGGTAGATACTTAATGGTCCTGCAGAAGTGATGGGGCTCAAAGAGAAAAAAAAAAGAACTTTTTGAAACCAACATACAATGATAGCAGTGTACAAGTCACTGAGGACCAGCTATGAGTTGAAGCCAGGGTGCAACAAATCTTAATCTTTTTTGGTGCAGTGTCAA
Organism: Sarcophilus harrisii; assembly: GCF_902635505.1. Taxonomy (NCBI): domain Eukaryota; kingdom Metazoa; phylum Chordata; class Mammalia; order Dasyuromorphia; family Dasyuridae; genus Sarcophilus; species Sarcophilus harrisii. Next base: position 368,276,811 of record NC_045427.1, on the reverse strand, counting down.
TCAGCTGTTACTCCCTTGACCAGAACAAAAGGAGTCCACAGTAGTGAAGGGAAAAATCCAGAGACTTTTAGAATGCATCAGACAAGGAGCAATGACTATCCATTGACAACACTAGGATGAGGTCTTTTTGGAACTGGGTAGAAGTTTGGAACTGTTGGGTAGTTAATTCTTGGTTGTAACCCTAGGTCCTTTGCCTTCCAGAATATAGTGTGCCCGGCTCTCCAATCCTTTATTGTAGAAGTATCCAAATCCTGTGTAATCTGACTGTGGCTCTTTAATACTTGAATTTTTTTTTCTTCCCTTCCTCAAAATGCCCATCACATGTGGCTGCTTGCAGTATTTTTCCCTTTGTTTCTTGATCATCTCTTGAACAATGCTATCCAGGCTCTTTTTTTGATCATGGCCTTTAGATCAACAATCATTTAAAAATTCTCTCTTCTCAATCTATTTTCCAGGTCAGCTGTGTTTCTAATGAGGTTATTTCACACTTTCTTCCATTTTTTCATTCTTTTAAATTTGTTTGACTGAATCTTCATGTTTCATAGAGTCATTAACTTCCATTTACCCCGTTCTAGAATGTATGATTTTCTTCAGTTAGCTTTTGTATCTCATTTTCCATTTGGTTAATTCTACTTTTGAAGGTGATATTTTTTTCAGTGGGTTTTTTTTTTCTTGCATTTAGCCAATTGTATTTTTAAGGAATTGCCTTAAAGCCACTGACTTTTTGCATCTCTCATTTCTTTTCTCAGTTCCTTTTCTACCTCTCTTATTTGCCTTTTAAAGTCTTTCATGAGCACTATTATTTATTATGAGCACTAAATATCACTATTTGAGATTTCCTTTGAGGACATTTTGTCTTTATCTGAGTTGGTGTTTTGATTTTCCCTGCCATCATAGTAAGCTTTCTATGGTCAAGGTTCTTTTCTCTTTCTTGCTTCTTTTCCTTTCTTTTCATCATCATCATCATCATCTTCTTCTTCTTCCATCTTCTTCTTCTTCCTTCTTCTTCTTCTTCTTCCTTCTTCTTCTTCTTCCTTCTTCTTCTCCTTCTTCTTCTTCTTCTTCTTCTCCTTCTCCTTCTTCTCCTCCTCCTCCTCCTCCTTCTCCTCCTTCTCCTCCTTCTCCTCCTCCTCCTCTTCCTCCTCCTCCTCCTCCTCCTCTTCCTCCTCTTCCTCCTCCTTCTTCTTCTTCTTCTTTCTTCTTCTTTCTTCTTCTTTCTTCTTCTTCTTCTTCTTCTTCTCTTTTATGGCCAAGCTCTGCTTCTGGGGTAAGAAGGACACTCTCCCAAGCTTCCTATACAGTTTTGAACCTTAGCTTTGAGTATGGGAACCCCTTGTGTTTGTAGGGGGTAGCTTTGCATGCTTTTTTCAGGAGATTGGTTTCCCAGAGTTTGCCTTCTGAGGTGGGACTGGAAGCTGCTCTACTGATTTGCTTTTCTACTGATCCAGGACCAAGGGTTTCAATTGCTGATTTGCTGTGATTAAGACCCTTTTCATCTGCTTTTCCAGAGTCTGTCTGAGCTGGGTTGAATATCCTTTTCACCCTGGGAAGACTGACCTTTTTTTAAGTTTTTCCAATCTATTTTGAACTGGAGAGTGATTTCATTCTGTCAGATTCTGTTCAGCGACTTGGTTTCATGTGATTTTTTTAAGGGAAATTGGGAGAATTCAAGTAGCTTCCTGGCTTCACTCTGCCATCATGGCTTCATTTCTGAAAGTAAAAAGTTATCTCTTTAAAGAGCATTTTGAGTTTTGAGGTTTCTTGTTATTCATTTGAAACTTTATTAAAAGCCAGACAGTTATCAAATCTGTGCCATATCTACTTATTTGAATACTCGTAGGGATTTTGAAAGAGAGACATGACAACCCAGAAAAAAAGATATTTGAATTATTGAGATTGGAAACTGGCAAACGTGATAAAAGATAGTTGATGTTGTAAACTGTGAGATGATAGGAACACTAATACATTGTTGGTAGAACTGGTAATTAGTATAATTAGTAAAACTAATTTGGAAAGCAATTTAAAATGATGCAAAAAAGTGATTAAATGTCTGTTTTTTTTTCTTTTTTGGCCCAGAGACTACCCTATTAAATTGTACATATAACAAAATAACACTAAAAAATACGAAATTTGAAAAATCAAAATCTCAAAATTTTTCATGTAAGTCCAAAGAATAGATTAATAAAAATAAAAGGAGAAGAAAAGATTCTAATTAAAACAACATGAAGTTCTTTAAAAAATAATAAAATAGTCTAACTAGTAGCTGAACTGATGAAAAAGGGAAGAGCAAACCTAATTACTAGTATTAAAAATGGAAAATGAGAAATCCCAAGAGTGAAATAAAGGACATTATTTAAATTTCAATCAATTATATACTAATAAAATAAACAGATTAAATGGATGATTATTTATAAAAATATAAAATATCCAAATAAAAAGAAAAAGAAATGGAGGACTTAAATGACCCAAAAGAAGAAAAAGAAATCGAACAAGGTAGAAATGAATGCCCTAAAAATTATCTTGGGACCTCATTGACTTTCAAGCAAATTTTATCAAATATTTAATGAATGACTCCAGAAGTATGAGGACTATTTACAAAAAATAAGAGGGAAAAGGAATACTACTAATTTCCTTTATATAAAAATATCATCATTTACATAGAAAGATTCAATATAAATATTTCTGCTGAATATTGATGAAAAATTTAAAAGAAAATGTTAGCAAAGAAGTTTCAATAGCATGTTAAAAAGATTAGGTTGCAATTATAAATAGTTTGGATATATCAGGAATACAAAGTTGGTTGAACATTCAGAAAATAATAAATAATTAAGTTTATTAATACAAAGCAACAAAGTCATATGATTGCATTAATAAAGCTGAAAAATCTAGCATCCATTTCTATGAAAAAAAACAATAGAAATATATGTATAAGTTGATCTTTTTTTTTTTTTTTAACATAGTAAGTGTTATAAACCTGAAACCAATAGTTTGCATTCTTTGTAATGAGGTGAATAGATGCTCTATAAAATCAATGGTAAAGCAAGATTGTATATTTCCAATACCATGATTTGATACAATGCTACAACTACTAACTACAGTGATTAGAAAGAAATTAAAAGAACAAACATAAGCCGAATTTTTTTATGAAGGGCATAATAAAATATTTAGACATATCCAGTTAACTAAAAATAAAATAATAACTTTAGAAAACTTTCCTTATACAAATAAATCTATGTGAATCATCAATACTTTGGTATATTATCAAAAAATTCAATAGGGAGAGAGAGAATAAGAAATTTCATTTAAAATAACTGCTAAATAGTTATGAGCAAGTAAGATAGAAAAATAGTCATTTTTTCATGTTTCATGAAATCTCAAAACTCCTCAAAATCAAAATTTGGACAAGATATAAAGCCATTTCAGGTTTCTTCACAGAATAATACTCCAAGGAATCTGACAAGATAACATGAATTACCAGCAGAGAAGATTAGTTCCTAATCACTTATATACTTACTCAGAATTCTCTATCCTACCTGACCCTAAGTTCTTCAGCATCCCACCAGCTTGTTCCACCAGCACTTTTTTTTCTTTTTGCCACTGCTGAGGTCTTTGCCAGTATGACTTGTACCTGTCATCATCGCACCATACTGTAATAATTAGCAGCGGATTTCAACTTTGCCCATTCACTTGTGGTAAAGATGAAGGCATGGAAAATTTACATCATTCCCCACTCTCCATCTCCCAGTCATGGGAGACAGCCTGCTATAGCAGTATTCTGCCAGAGAACAAATGAACAGTGGGAAATGAAGCAGGGCATATGTAGAGTTGCATTAGACCTATAAGGAAAGAGAGTTGGCATCTAGCTCAGACTCTTTCTTTCCCACAAAGAGTTACATAGGGCAAGAACTGGGGCCCTAATGAAACCCTTATTTCCTGACATGAAAAGAGAATGAGGGGCAGCTATGTGGAGCAATGGATATAGCGAAGTCAGGAAGAACTGAATTCGAATATGGGCTCAGCCACTTAACACTTCCTAGCTGTGTGACCCTGGGCAAGTCACTTAACCCCAAATGCCTCAGCAAAAATAAATAAATAAATAAACAGAGAGAGAATGAGACAGATTTGTGGTCTAACCTTGGGGAGATTTGCCATCCCTCTCACCATTTTAAGTCTATGATTCTAAGTTCCCTTTCCAGTTCTATTACTGTTTTCTTTCATTTATATCAATAAAGACTAGAAGATTTCATGGTCACAATAACAAAGGGAAAAATAACAAATAATAACCAAAAATAACAAAAAAGTACACAATTAGCTAGCTGACTTGACTGGATTATTTAGAGACTAAAGTGAATCTGAATGTATCTAACGACTGGCATATCCTTCTCTAATAGAACTAAAACAAGGTAGTCAGCTTTATATTTCAGTCTGGTATATCATTAGGCTCTACCATGAAATCCTGTAAAAGATTATCTGGACAAGCAGAAAATTTTAATGGCTTAAAGTAAAAGGGAGGAGGCAGGAAATTTAGATGGCATCTGTGAGGGAGAAAAGGCACAAGTAAAGCCCAGCATGACTAATCCTGAGAGACATAGCATTTTTACTGTAATTCTGACTTTCTGTTGGGAGGCTAAAAGTGATTGAAACAGAGCTAATTGTAGACACTAATCATTAAACTTCAACTTCATTATTTTTCTCTACAAAAGATGCATTCTCGACATATTCTTCAAAATCTGCAGAGGTAGGTTTCCTTTGAAGAAGGTACATAATGTGCCTAGTCAAACAGCCTTTTATTTTTATACTTAACCTCCCTGGGGATTGTGCAGCTATTTCAACAAATATTTAATTATTTTGGCAGTTTGATTTATCAAAGATAATTCGTGGGGTCATGGGATATAGAGCCAGAAGAAACTATTGTGATCACATAATATAGGCTCTTTAAACGCAAGATTCATGGACCCCAAAGATTTCAGGGAGTCTGTGAAAAAATTATATCTTTATTTTTTTCTAACCTTTAACTAATATTTAGCATTTCCTTAAAATGTTTTAAAAACATTATTTTGAGAAAGGATCCATAGTGTGTGCCAGAGTATCAGAATTTGGATAAAAAATGCATTTTATTTAACCAAAATTTAGCATTTTCTCAAATTAAAAAACAAACAAACCTTTATTCTGAGAAAAGATAAGTAGACTTTATCAAATTATCAAAAGAGTCTACAACACACACAAAAATGTTAAGAACCCTGATATAATTTTTTTATGATGAAACTGAATTCTAGAGAAATAGATTAACTTCTCTAAGGTTATAAAAGCTAGTAAATGGCTATCAGAATTGGAACTCAAGTCCTCTGATTCCAAATCAAATACCCTTTACACTACATCAGACGATATTTGATGTCATTGGCAAATTAAGTATCTTTAGTATATATTCTAATATTAAATAGACATATATGCAATATGTAATTGAACAATGAATACTAGAAATTTAGGAGATACTTTTGTCATACTTGTGTACTACGTTTTTCTAAAACCATTTCAATAACAAGAATGGGGCAACACTCAGTAGCGATTTAATAAATGCTTGTATATCATTTAATCATTTTCTAATAACTTCATCCAACACTAATTATTCCCATCTTTTATGATCTTCTTAATTTACTGACAGTGAAATGCAAGTTCAGAGATGTTTTGACTTTCCTTTTTATTATTATCGGTCATTTGGAATAACCTTTCATAGGATCACAATTTGCAATTCATATTTTCACAACTGTTTGTTCATATGTTTTAGCCACTTATCCATTGAGTAATAAGTCTTGGCATGTGAAAATTTTCTATTTGTGATAATCATCTAGGGAATGGTAGTATCAGGAGAGGAGGAATCATGTGACCATATGCAAGACAGAGGCAGAAGAATTTCTGGTTAATTTGATAGTTAAAAACATGGAAATTGACAGCTATAAAATAATAGAAGAGCACAGAAATTTTTGGATAAAAAGAGGAATTCTGTGACCTAATGCAAAAGAGGAGCTCATGGATTTTCAATGGGTCCTTGCATCAAGCAGAGAAGTTCCAGGAATAATCAGGAAAAAACAGAACTATTAAGAACCAAAGTTTAGAGAAGAAAACCAAGACCTTGATTTCCATTGATACTGTGAGTTCTATGGACTATGAAAATTTTGGGAAAAGAAATTAACTCTCTACTGAATCTCCTTTTGTGAAGAATTCAACCAGGATAATATTATAAATCTGCAGGTAACTGTATAACTTGAAGAATTGGTTTACTTGAGGAAGATAAATAAAAAAATGATACTGTTTTCTCCTAGACAAGGGGAGACAGTATGCACTTTTAAGGACTGATCCTTTCCTTGTCTCCCTCACCCCAAGAATATAGATTCACTAGAAAAAAAAGTTATTGGACTATTAATTGGTTTAACTGTGAATCTTTTTTGGTAAAGGGTTAGAGAAATAAAAAAAAATCATATATTCAATGGGCTAAAGCATAAGCCAAAGAGAATGATTTGCAAGAAGTTCCCTTAAACTAAAGACAATCTTTGGAATTTGAGCGCTTTGGTTCTTGGTTATGGTTCACATTTCTCATGAGGATTCTTTGAACATCTTGAAGACTTTACTTCTAATGTATTACATAATAATCTATTGTAGCTATATTATTTAATGGGTCATAATCATAGAAGAAATATGTGTGATAATAAAAAAGATCATAATTCAAAATTTAGAAGATTTTTTTTATAAATACAATAAATGAAGTTTGAATAAGAAGGGAATATAATGTTTGGGAGGAAATTTTTGCATCAAAAAATCTCAGATAAAAGTCCTACAGGAACAACACAGATATATGAGATTAAAAGCCATTTTTCAATAGATAAGTAGTCAAGTGAAGACATATAAATAACCAATAACTACTTGAAAATGTTTAAATAATCAGACAATGCAAATTAAAATAAACCTGAAAGATATTAAAAGAAGGGAAAAATCATTGTTCAATAGGCTGTTGGAAGATAAGCATGTTAAGTTACTGCTGATCTGTGAATTGGTTCATCATTCTGGAAAATGATTTCAAATTATATAAGAAATGTTATGAATTCATTCAAACCTCTTTGCCTATGAACCCAATTCATCAGTCTTTATTACAAGGAGATTACTAATAGTAAGAAAAGTCCATGTATATGGAAATGATCATAGCAGAATTATTTGGATAACAGGAAGTTGGAAGTGAAATATATTCCTAACAGTTGGGAGTTAGCCAAATAAGCTGTAATATTTGAATATAATGGAATATTATTGTACCTTAAAATGATGACTAAGAATTTAGAAAAATGTGAGAAAACTTCTATGGAGTAATATAAAGTGAGAAAAGTAGAGTCAAAAGAAGAACATATACAATGGCCATAACAACATAAATCAAATAACATAGAAAGTAAGAAATTCTGGTGAAACATAAAACAAGCAGTATTGTTGCCATATTGCTACTGTTAATAGATGGATCCCCCTATTAATAATCCCTGAACTACCCCCACTCCCACGCCAGGAATACACTTTGTAAAGAGGCTTGTTTGGTTTACAAAGTACTTTTTGTGTTAAAACACAATCTGCCAATACTTTTTCTTTTCACCTGAAGTCTTCTCTGTACAACAGCAGGAAAAAAAAACCTGTCCTTCCTCAAACCCTGCTGCACTGATTGCCTACTTTGCTTAACACAAATAATCAAAAGTATCTGAGACCTTATTAACATGGAAATTCTTTCCAACAACAGATTGAAACTCATGCCTACCCTTTATATGTAACTTCTTCCAACTTGACACTTCCCATTGAGTGAATTTCATTCGTAGTTCTTAGAATTATGGTTTTCATGATGTTCCAGTGAGTTATGAAATCTTACATAATTTATAACTAAAATATCTTTTACATTTGCTTTCTTTCCCATATTCCCATTACAACATATTACTCTCCTACACACATGTCATATTCCTGACAAATTGGATTATTCTCTGCTGTGTAAAAATGCTTTACCCTTTTTCTTAACTGTGCTTTTGCTCATGGTATTCTACATTACTAAAATATTCCCCTTTCATCTCTATTTAATTTTTACCCATATATTTAATGTCTATGTATGATACAGACAAATAGAAGAAGAAAGTTACTGTCATTATCTTTACTATGGCTACCATTCTCAACATCAACAGGTCTATGTGTTCAAGGCTTTATCAACTTCAGGTGACAAAAGGCCCTTCTACACATTGAAAATTTTTGTAGTCCTTCCCTTGTCAACCTACAGGAAGGAAGAGCTCCATTTTCATCTTTATAGTACATTCTTAGAATCTATCTTTAGGCACCTGATAATTAGATGGGTCTTGGATGTGACACCACTATTCAGAATACTGATTACCTTCAGATCTATCTGAAGGAGTCACCTGCTCCCTCTGCCTTAATTGGCTTTCAGTTAATGAAGTGCTATTACTAGAATTCTCTGATTTTCATAGCTTTACTTTTTCCTGGGCTTTGTCAATTCTATGTTTATCTGAACTGGCCCCTTAATTTTATTTATATTATTCCATCTTAGTCAACTCATCCCCATGCCCTTTGTTTATATATATTCCTTATAACTACCCCAATAGTGATAAAATTCTTAGGAATTACAAGTATCATATTCCCATGTAGGAATATAAATAGTTTAACCTTTTTGAATCCCTTATAATTTCCTTGTGCTGGGTATTCTGGAATTTGTCTACACTGTTCTTGGGAATTTTTATTTTTGACTGTCTTTCTATAGTTGATAAGGGGATTCTTTTAATTTCTATTTTTATCCTCTGGTTTCAGAACACAAAGACAGTTTTCCTTGATAAAATCTTAAAATATAATGTTCAATCTTACTTCCATCTTGAAAACAAACAAACAAAAAAGAAAGAAATATGACGTCTAGTCTCCTTTTTTTTAAAAAAAAAAATATGGCTTTTAGGTAGTCCAAAGACTCTTAAATGATCTCCTTAATCTATTTTTCATTCAACAACTTATTTCACTTTTTCTTGTATTTTTTCCCATTTTTTGATTTTGTTTTATTGTTTCTCTGTGTATCATGGAGTCATTAGTTTCTACTTGCTAAATTCTAATTTTATTTTCTTCAGTGAGCTTCTGTACCTCATTTTCCATTTGGCCAATTCTACTTTTTAAGAAGTTGTTTTCTTTGGTAATTTTTTAAAACTTCTTTTTCACATTAGGCTAATTCTGATTTTCAAGGAGTTCTTTTTTGGATTTTTGTTCTTTTAACATTTAGACAATTCTGGTTTTTTTGGGAGGTGTATACACACACACACACACACACACACACACATATATATATTTTCTTTTCTGTGTTTTTTTCTTATAGCTTTTTATTTATAAAACATATGTATGGGTAATTTTTCAGCACTGACCTTTGCAAAACCTTCTGTTCCAACTTTTCTCCTTCTTCCCCCCACTACCTCTCCTAGATGGCAGGTAGTCCAATACATGTTAAATATGTTAAAGTATTTGTTAAATCCAATATATGTATACATATTTATACAGTTAACTTGCTGCACAAGAAAATTCGGACCTAGAAAGAAAGAAAAAAAGACCTGAGAAGGAAAACAAAAATGCAAACAAACAATAACAGAAAGAGTGGAAATTCTATGTTGTGGTCCACATTTATTTCCCATAGTTCTCTCTAGTTATAGCTGATTCTCTTTGTTACTGAACAATTGGGACTGGTTTGAATCATCTCATTGTTGAAGAGAAACACATCCATCAGAATTGATCATTATATAATTTTGTTGTTGCAGTGTATGCAGTATGATCTCCTGGTTCTGCTCATTTCACTTAGCATCAATTCATGTTAGTCTCTTCAGACTCTGAAATCAAACTTTTGGTCATTTCTTTTTATTATTATTATTATAACTTTTTATTGACAGAACATATTAATGGATAATTTTTTACAACATTATCCCTTGCACTCACTTCTTTTTTGATTTTTCCCCTCCCTCCCTCCACCCCCTTCCCTAGATGGCAGGCAGTCTTATACATGTTAAATATGTTACAGTATATCCTAGCTACAATATATGTGTGCAGAACCATACAGTTCTCTTGTTGCATAAGAAGAATTGGATTCAGAAAGTAAAAATAACCTGGGAAGAAAAACAAAATTGCAAACAGTTCATACTCATTTTCCAGTGTTCCTTTTCTGGGTGTAGCTGATTCTGTCCATCATTGATCAATTGGAACTTAATTAGATCTTCTCTTTGTTGAAGATATCCACTTCCATCAGACTACATCCTCATACAGTATTGGTATTAAAGTATATAATGCTCTCCTGGTTCTGCTCATTTCACTCAGCATCAGTTCATGTAAGTCTTTCCAAGCCTCTCTATATTCATCCTGCTGGTCATTTCTTACAGAACAATAATATTTCATAACATTCATATACCACAATTTACCCAATCATTCTCCAATTGATGGGCATCCATTCATTTTCCAGATTCTAGCCACTACAAAAAGGTCTGCCACAAACATTTTGGCACATACAGAGGACCAACTGTCTTTACAGATCTTTACAGATGCCTCCAAACATAATATTTGTGCTGTATACTCTTGTGACTTAACTATCAAGAGAGTAGTCAGAACTCCTTTTCAGTCCACTCAGCAGAATGAATTGTATATAATCATTCTAGTTCTTACTTATTATCCAGTAGATCTAAATATAATATCTGATTTGGCCTATTCAGTAGGTGTGGTACAAATAATTGCCACAGCCCAAATAAAATTTATAGCTTGTAATATATATATCAGCTCTTTAAGGAACTTCAAGAGTAAGTGAGAAAGCATCCAGGTAAGATTTATATCTTTCATGTCCACTTACCTAGTGGACTTACAGGTACTGTTTTTCATGGACATTCAAAGGCAGCCTTCTAACCATATTGGCCAATACTCCTTTATTTCAGGAAGCGCAAGAATCTCATTCTTAATATCATCAGGCTGCTGGAGCTTTACATTTCCAATTTGAGATAACAAAAGAGGAAGCTAGGAGCATAGTAAAAGCCTGTACAGCTTGCATTCCTTTCCACGCCCCTACACTGCCTCCAGTTATGAGGCCCATGGTTTGAGACCCAATGAAATGTGCCAAATGGATGTGATCCACTATGAATCTTTTGGTGTCTGTCTTTTATTCATATTTGGTAGACACCTTTTCAGGATTTACTTTTTCAATACCCGCAGCAAAAGAGACAGTCCGAGTAGTCACTGAATTCCTTATACAAACTTTTGCAATTATGGGTGTGCCACAAGCAATAAAAACAGATAATGGGCCTGCATATAGTTCTAAACATTTTGCACACTTTTGTACCACAGTACCAGATTTTACACACCACTGGAATACCCTTTAATCTTCAAAGATAGGCAGTAGTAGAGAGGAGAAAAAGACACATCAAGACACTCCTCCAAAAATAAAAGAAAGGGGGAGCCACAGGTAACCCTAGAGAACTTCTAAATTTAGCTCTTTATACAATTAATTTCTTGATTTTTTTGACAAAAATGCACTGGCTCTGGCAGACAGCTTTTATAACCCACTAGAAGGGCAGTGTCATGTGCAAGTACCTCTACTATCTTTAGATAATCACCAGGTGATGTGAAGAGATCCAGAAAGTGGTGAATTGAAGGGACCAGATAGGTTAACTACTTGGGGGAGAGGGTTTGCTTATATCTCTACAGATGGAGAAGGAATCAGATGGATGCCAAGGAGTTGCATTCACCTTGTTCATCAGAGAGAGATGGAGTAGACGCTTCAAATAAAAGAGAAGACCCAAGAAACATCAGGTGGTTCCATCACTGATTGTGCCCACCACTGAAAGAGCATGGCAGGTATGGCAATTGACTCATGGACATCAAAAATTATTAATGAGATTGATGTAGGACTTGAAAACCCTCAGGAATCATTGGATTCCCTGAGACATGATAATATTGTTGTATGACTTGAAAACCCTCAGTAATCATTGGATTCCCTGAGACATGATAAAACTGTTGGAAGACTTCAAAGTCTTCAAGAATCATTGAGTTCCCTGACACATGATTAGACTGTAGTAGGACTTCAAAATCTACAAGAATCACTGGATTCCCTGACACTTGATGAGACTGTTGTAAGGCTTCAAAATCTGCAAGAATCCTTGGATTCCCTAACACATAAAAAGACTGTTGAAGAACTTCAAAAACTTGCAGGAATCATTTGATTCCCTGACACTTGAAGTAATGGACAATTGATTTTTTGGACTATCTCTTGGTTGCTTAAGGAGACGTATGTATGATTATTATTTACATAGCCTCCTTCCAGGACTTCTGGAAATCTTTTACAATACAAAGTTGATTCATCTTGTTTGTTATATCACTATTTGCATATACAATTCATGTTTGTTACACCCCATTGAGCCTGCACTGGCTATTGGGAGAGTCATCACTACTAGCCTGTGCTTTATTGCTATGTGCTTGTGGAATACCTCCCATGCTGATGGGTTTGTGTATACCTGTTTCTAGTAGGACCCTTCAGCCCAGAAATCAACTAACAATATCTGGCTTGACTCCTTACTTCCTTTTGATGTTTTTCTTCTCTTTTCCTGAGAAGTCAGGGAGGGCGTGATCATCTCCTTTTTAGTTCTTTCACCTCTCTTCCTGAAAAGTCAGGGAGGGCGTGACCACCTGTGTTCTAAAACAAAAGAAAGTGGGAGATGTAGAAGGCTGAAATTCCAAAAAGGTATGCTTGAATCAGACAACCAAATACTTAAGGCTAATTTACCTACTTGGTGTGAGATAATGACTCTATTAGCATATTTGGAGGATGACTCTTCTCACAATTAGCATTTGCTGAATGTTTGGTGTTAAGATAATCTTAGGCAAGGGATACAGGGCAAGGGGAGAGAGGCCTAGGATGCAGTGAATGACCTTGAAATCTTTTATATGTCACTTCACTCCATAGTATCTTCTTCAGCTGCTTTCATGGCTATCAAAATAAATTGGTTAATCCACCAATTCTGTGGGTGGGGGAATCTTCATTTGCTTTATGTCCCTAATTCATTGACTGTCCCAATAGGGTGATATTAAGCAGAGGTAAAATCAACAGACCTTGCTTACATCTTGGAAGGGGCGGGAGTGAAAGATAGTGAGGAGTCAAGTATAACTCCTAGTTTGCAGTACTGAGGTACTTGGAAAATAGTGTCATCATCTACAGTAATAGGAAAGATAGAAGGTGGGGAAAGTTTAAATGAAAAGATAAGATTTCTGTTTTGTACATGTTTAGTTTAATATGTCTACTAGATATCTCATTTAACATATCTGAAAGGAAGTTGGAGATGTAAAATTGGAGTTCAACACAGATTTTAGGAAAGGAAAGATAGATTTGAAAACCATCAGTATAGATAGGGCAATTAAATCCATAGGAAGTGATGAAACCTCCAAGTATAGAGATATAGAAAGAAAAAAGAAGAAAGCACAAGATCGAACTTTGAGGGACATCTATAGTAAGAGACATCTATACATAAGCTTTGATCTGGATGAGGATCCAATAAAGGAAATAGAAGTTGTCAGATAGGTAGGAGGAAAACCAGGAAAGAATAATGTCCTGAATACCTAAAGGCTAATTAGTATAATTACAGATTAGTGTTATAGGCTGGGTGTGATGCAAACTGGTCTTTGAGTTTAGTTATGATTTTGAAATTAAATAATACATTTGTAGGTCGTTCAAGAATTAGCAAAAGAAAACTTTCTTAGTTATAAATGGAGCTCATCTAAGTTGATGCTGTACACTTTTCAAAAGACCTTACTTTATTTATTTTTAATACACATTGTTTATGAATCATGTGGGGGAGAGAAGAATCAAAACAAAAGGGAAAAACCATGGGAGAGATTAAAAAAACAGAGAAAAGAAGTGAACATAGCATGCTTGATTTACATTAAATCTCCATAGTTCTGTTTCTGAATGCAGATGGCATTTTCTGTTCAATGTCTATTGGGATTCCTTTGTATCACTGAATCACTGAGAAGAACCAAGTCTTTCTTAGTTGATCACACATTCTTGCTGTTATCATGGTTCTGCTTGTTTTGCTCAGCAAAACATCTGTCTAGGCTTTTCTAAAATCAACTGGTTCATAATTTTTTATTGTTCTATATGCTCTATAGAAAACAATAACATTCCATTATCTTTATATATCACAGCTTGTCCAGGCACTCCTCAATGTTGGCATCTACTAATTTTCCAATTCTTTATCACCCTAAAAAAGAGCTGCTACAAATATTTTTGCACCTGTGGCTCCTTTTCCCTCCTTTATGATTTCCTTGTGATATAGACCCAATAGTGGTATTGCTGAGTCAGAGGGTATATATAGTTTTATAATCCTTTGGGCATAGTTCTAAATAGGTTGGGTCATTTCACAACTCTACCAGCACCACATTAGTGTTCTAGTTTTCCCACATTCCCTTCAAAATTTATCATTATTTCTTCCTGCCATTTTAACGAATCTGAGAGGTGAGAGATGATACCTCAGGATTGTTTTAATTTGCATTTTTCTAATCAATGGTGATCTAGAGCATTTTTTATATGGCTATAGAGGGCTTTAATTTTGTCATCTGGAAATTGTACATTTATATCTTTTGACCATTTATCAATTGGGGAATGACTTGTATAGTTATAAATTTATATATACATATATATATATATATATATCTTTTTATTTACAAGTTATATGCATGGGTAATTTTACAGCATTGATAATTGCCAAATCTTTTGTTCCACTTTTTCCCCTCATTCCCCCATTCCCTCCCCCCAATGGCAGGTTGACCAATACATGTTAAATATGTTAAAGTATAAATTAAATACAATATAAGTATACATGTCTTAACAGTTATTTTGCTGTACAGAAAGACTCAGACTTTGAAATAGTGTACTATTAGCCTGTGAAGGAAATCAAAAATGCAGGCTGACAAAAATATAGGGATTGGGAATTCTATGTAATGGTTCATAGTCATCTCCCAGAGTTCTTTTGCTGGGTGTAGCTGGTTCAGTTCAATACTGCTATATTGGAACTGATTTGGTTCATCTCATTGTTGAAGAGGGCCACGTCCATCAGAATTGATCATCATATAGTATTGTTGTTGAAGTATATAATGATCTCCTGGTCCTGCTCATTTCACTCAGCATCAGTTCATGTAGGTCTCTCCAGACCTTTCTGAAATCATCCTGCTGGTTATTTCTTACCAAACAATAATATTCATATACCACAATTTATTCAGCCATTCTCCAATTGATGGGCATCCACTCAGTTTCCAATTTCTGGCCATATAGTTCTAAATTTGACACAGTTTTTACATATTTTAGAAATTAGACATTTATCAGTAACATTGGCTGTAAAGGGTTTTTCCCCCCAGTTTTGAACTAGACCTAGCTTACTTTAGAGATTATTTTTTCCACCTCGCAGAAACAGAGAACATATTCTTTCTTGTGCAGAAACCTTTCAAATAGCAAAATTAAAAACCAAGATCTCATTATTTTTGTCAGCTTGTGGAATTCATGTGTGAAATCCTGGATATTTTATGCTGTCCTAATATAGAATAAATGATAAATTTTTGTGGAGTAAAAAAGTAGGCAAAGTGGGTTACTAGAATAAAAAAAAATTCAATATAGAGAGGAGAACACTGAAACCCACCACATAGAATATAGTAATATAAAACAATGTCACAACTAATATAGGCTTTGGAATACAAGATGGGAGAACGCAATATATCAAAATTGGAAAAGACATGGAAATTATAAAATGTTTCATCTAGAAGAGTCCATTAGCATGGAAAAACTATTAGGATATAGAATATCATATATAAAATGGTCCTTAAATTCAAATTCATAATTTAATTTTATTTGAAAAATATTTTATTAGCTTCTGACTTTCATTATTTAACTAAATTTTTTTCAATTAAAAATTTGACTAGTATGAAACATAAACATTTCAGTTTATAAAAGGAACAACAGAAAAAGGTTTGTTTTTTAAATGTTAATTTCTAGTGTGTACAATTTTTTTTAAACTCACATTAAATTTAACATAATAGTAACAAAGTTCCACTCTAGTCTTTGCTCTTCCTGAATTTTCTTTACTTTGTTCTGTGTATTGCATAACATTTGATTGATGTCCCCTTTTCTTCTTACTTTTTCGAAATTTATATGACTATCCAACTCTCTTCCTCACAACTGCTGGTCTAGCAGTCACAAATAAAACCCTCCTTTATACCAAATAAGCACCATCAAGCATAATAAAGTCATGCATTGGCTGTATCTGAAAATGTATATCTCATCCTACAGTTCTTGTCCTTTTTCTCTTTGATAAGATATGGGAAGCCTGCTTCATCATCAGTCTTCTGAAATCATTGATTATTCATTGCATTGATCAGGGATTTTAAGATTTTCAGGGTTTTTTTTTACATTATTATAGTTATATAAATTATTCTAATATGCATTACTACACTCCGTGATATAAATTAGTAGTTTATACAACATTTCCCATTGTTTTTCTACATCCATCTTGTGAAAACAAAACCATTAATCTAAAAAAAGTGTAGATGACTGAAATTAAATGTAGTTGGATATAAATACTTGTTTGGGCTGATTTACTTGGCAGAAGTTGGTTGAGGGAGAAGTCCAAAATTAAATTCTGGGAATTGAAGTTCAGAGAAACAGTATTTTCCCTCCTTCCCTCCCTATATTGTTCTTGCTTTCTCTCTTACCTTCTGTCTCCCTTTGTCTCTCTCTGTTTTTCTCTCTCTCTCTGTCTTTGCCCTTGAGTCTCTCTCTCAATGGCCTCTCAAATGAATGTGATGGATATCAGACAAGAAAAGAGAAATGCTTGTCATAAATATTCCCATATTGGAGACCATTGATATATATTAGTGATGGAAAACTTTTACTTTTCTTCAATTGTCTCTTGCTAGTGCCTATTTTCTGAAAGGAACTTTGAATATGTTTTAATATGTTTTTATTTCAATAAGCTCTTTGTATTCCCAGATTTTGTTTCACATAAAAATAATTATAGTTTATCATAACTTCTTATATGTTTAAATGTATATTATTATTTCTCTGATGAAATGATATCAAATGGAGGATGTCAGTGACTAGAGGAAAATACACAGAATTCAGTCAGGTCGAGGTTTAAACCTCTGTCTAAAACATTAAAGGTTTTTTCCTAATTAGTGACTTCATAAGCTATGCATTTGAGAGGATCTTATAGTACTGATTTTAAACAAACTTAGATAACTTCAATGAACTTAAAAAAAATGAGAAAACTAACCTGAATGGTGGAAGGGGAGTCTTTTTGCTGTAGGCTAGAAAGTGAGTAATGATTAATATGTCTGGCATTTTAGAATACCTCAGGCAAAGTTTTCATCTCTGAGTGAGGGGTGAGAGAGAGATATTGCCAAAGGGAGTTCTATATCATACTAAGTCACTGAATGGCAGGAGAATTATGTCATCTGGAAATATTCTGCTTCTGCCCATTTACCTGTGGGAAGAGGAAGGTAAGAAAAGCCTCATAGCAAATCTGCTGCTTACATAAACAAGGCATAAGACTTATCTAAATTTGTTAAGTCTTTTAAGTTTTTTAAGCAACTAAATACTGATCAAGACCAAAATGCATTATTTACAAATTGTTGATTATGCTATAAGATATCAGATAAAACAAACTTTAAAAAATTTTGGGACAGATATGGAATTTGTAATTTTGGGATATATAAAACTCTCAGAAATGGAAACTCCTTTTACTAATTCATATTGGCATAATTTCTGTCACTTACTGTTTTAGAATGGTTCCCATACCATTAAGAGATTGAGTTATTTGTCCAGAATTATGCAGTAAATATGTCAGAAGTTGTTTTTGCTTCCAGTATCTCTTGGCTTCAAGGCCAGCTCTTTATCTACTTCTCTATTCTTTTTATATGACAGATAATATTATCTATTCTCATAAGCTATTTGAATGTAATCTGAAGTACCTTCATCTTATCTTGGAAGGGAGAGGTAAAGAGAATCTCTCTTCCACTTTTCTTTCTCAGCACTGGATCCTATGTCAGCCTCATATAACCCTAGTTAAAATAAATGACTCCCTTAACCTTTTTGCTCTTTGTTTTTCCTCTGTGTAACTCCAGATGAAATGTGGTACACTGGGTACCAGAGATTCTAATTTTCATCAGCTTTAGAGGAAAGTATGTTAATCTGTTTGTGTTCAGCAGGTATACAATGATTCTAATACATACAGAGTTTTGTAACTACACAGAGCTTTCTCACATATGCTCATCTTTATATTAGTGGCTCATCAAAGGTAGATTTGACTTGTATAAACTTACTCTTTTGAAAACAACATTTAAGTCTCAAGAAACTAAAGAGTAAGATGGACATTGGCATGAGGAAATTTCTGTAAGGAAAAATAGTCTCAATTTCTAGTCTTGAAGATTCTTGAAGTAAATTGAAAGATCAACAAAAGACCTTAAAACAAAAGACTAACAGCCTCACATATTAAAAATAGTTTCATTATATTTTCAATGGTTAAAACCCACAAATGCTAGCAAAATTAACAATTGGCAACATGGTAGTTATGAACAATTAATAAATAACCCATCCAAGTTGTTGGAACTAGGCATTCTGAGATGATTCCTATTTCATTATTATCTGAGTCTGAATTATGATACAGAGAATTTGATTTCTTTAGCCCCCTTGCTCTATACAATAATAGACATTTTATTTATTCTTTTCTTAGCAAAAACCATGAGCACTAGCAAAAAGAAGAAACAGGCATATTCCTCCAGGCTGTTTAAAATAGAATTTAACTATTTCAGAATTGTTCAAATTGCTGAATGCTGACAAAAAACAAAAGAGAAATACTAGATAAGACTTCTGTCATTCTCAGGAAATCACTATTAAAACATGAATACATGTCTAGCACATATAATTATTCATCAAAAATTAGAACTAATTCAATTAATTATTCACATCACCACCTTAACCTAAAAAAATTATATATTCCTTGGTTTCTGCCTCTAGACAGAACAATAACAGTGTCTAACCAGCTATAGAAAAATGAATTGAATTTATGGACATAAAATAAAATAAATATTTTTGAAAAGATATGACTTCCAATGTGAAATTAAAATTATTTGAAAAGAAATTGGAAAAGACATATGTATATATACATGTACACACATATGTACTATGTATATATATATACATGCATTTCTATGTACACTATATATATATATATCTACTATATTACTATATATATATATATATATATATTTCACTAATGTCATTTATTTGGAAATAAAAACTTCAGATACATCCACATATTCTTTTGAATGTTCTTGTTCTGACATTCTTGATTTTAATTTAATGTGTATCATAAATTTTTATATCACAAAGTTGATAATTATGGAGCCTTGTTGGAGATCATGATTGCTAAGCTTGCTCTTCTTAAAAAATTTACCTGAGGCATATCAAGTTCTGTTCTAGTTTTTAATTTAATTTTGTAAATATTAATGGTTTAAGTGTGTTTCTTATGAAAAACCTATTATTGGATTCTACTTTCTAACTCATTCTGCCTCCCTCTGTTTTATGGATGAGTTCATTCTGTTCACATCCGTAGTAATGAGTGTTTATTGTTTTCCCTTCTGTTACATCCTCTTCTAATTATTCCTCTGTGCTACCTTTCTCTTTCTTCAAAGCAAAAGAAGATGAGAAAAATTGTGGGGTCAAAACCAGTAATCTACAATTGAAATAGCATGATACAATTCACCTTCCTTTCCTCTCTTCACCTAAAACCAAGTCATTATCCCCTCACCCTTTCCTCTATGGTTATGTCTTCTGACATATACCAATTTTGAGAAATAATTTTCTTCTCTTTCTTCCTCATTTCTTCCTTAATATTATCATTTTCTCTTCTCATTTCTCTCCTCTTTTAGAACCCATAAAACAATTTTCCCCCTTTCCTTTATTCTCTGAGAGCCTTGAAGATAGTGACATTCTGAAGGAACACTTATCTTTCTTCCCCCTATTTGAATGTAGAAACTTGATTATCATCAAGCCCTTTCTAACTGCTCAAATGTATCATATATTTAGGTTTCTCTTTTCTCAGATTTTCATGCTTCAAAGATCCTACCATACTCTCTAACTTACTTATTTTTATGAATATGGAAATTTGGGAATAAAGAAAGAAAGCATATTGCCTAAGAGTACACAACTAATTTATAAAAGAGATGAAACAAGAATTCAGTTCTCTTGACACAGTGCAGGGATCTATTTACGTCAATACTCAATCATCCTTGAAGCACTGCATGTACATAGAATAGATGGTTTGGGGCTTCCTTTTTGTTTTTGTGTTATCCTTAGGAATCAGGTTTTTGTAGACTCAGATGAGTTCATTAGAAGGGCATCAAGCCAAGAGATACAACCTGTTTGTCAGCTTTAATGAGCTGTTAAACATACATTTTAACTGACAGTAAAGAGTTCTGGGTATCAGAATTTAGAATGGGACAGTAGATAATGAAGGTTTGGCAAGAATACTAGGCTTCTTGGAAGCCAATAGCATTATGAAAATAAACACCAGATGGAAAGGAGGAAATTAAGTTGGGAATGATTGCAGGGAAAAAAATCTTGGTGAAGTGGTCATTACACTCCCTGCATGTTCTGTAATAGACCACAAAAGAGGAACAAACAAGTTATAAACTCTCAGAGCCTGTCCATACCCAAATGAAGTCTTTTTACATTGATCCAATGTAAAATAATTTCTATCCAGGCAGATGAATTATTATATGATTCAGCTGAGGAACTGAAAATTATAGTATTCAACAAATGAGAAGGCTTTGAGATGAGATAGTATGTGGTGTAGAAAAAATAACTCTAGACTAGGAGTCAGAGCTGTAATCTTGACCTTGACGTTAACTTTATGGAAAACTTTGGCAGAATACTTCCTGTCTCTGGGTTTCATTTCCAACAAATGGAATGTGAGGTTCAGAGAATAGATAATCTAAAGTTATTTCCAGTCATAACATTTATGGTCAATCAGTGAATTAATAAGAATCTTCTCTGTGCCAAGTATTGTTCTGGGTACTGAGGACACAAATACAAAACAAAAACAATACAACTAACTCTTACACTCAAACAGCATATACAAGGGAGACAATATGTATATCTGTAAAAAATACATAATAAATATAAAGATAACATACTACTGGATGAGACAACACATTGAAGATTTCAACTTCAATTCAAATGTAAAGATTCTTTATTGTCATTTCCAATGAGAAAATCCTGTTAGTTTTCTGTTGCTGGACTACTTGACAGTACAAAGAACTTTCTTTTGCAAGGCATGATTGAAGATCTGTAGTTTCTAAAACTTCAAATTAAGTCCAAAGGAATGGTAAAACTGCCTTCCTGTGCATGTCTGTCATTTCAAAGCCAAAGTGTTTCTCTCTACAACCTCCTTCAAATGTCATCTATCCATGTATCTTTTTTAAAGTCTCTGGAATTCATTCAGTAAATCCCTTATGAAGATGCACACTATTCTTTTAAGAATTCTTTCACTCAAGACATATATGTGCCTTTATCAAGACATATATGTCCACCTCATCTGGGAGAAAGTGTGGTTAAGGAATCATCTAGGTGCACCTCTTCATAGAATACAAACAATTTCTAAAAGGCAAGAATTGCTTCTTCTCTGTCTTTGTATTCCTATCTCCTATTATAGTATCTTGTAAAATGATACTTAAGGGAAGGGGTAATAATGTTTATTAAGCTGAATTGAATGAATGGCCCATAACCTTATTTTTGCCATAAGGCAGATTGAAAAGAGTACTGAACCTAAAGTCAGATAAAGTGGGCTATAATCCAATTTCTTCTATTTGTCAACCTTATAACTATGGAAAAGTCTTTTTATTTTTCTACAGCTGAGTTTCTTCATTTGTAAAGTGGGATTAATAACCCCAGTGTTGTTTACTTCACAGGGCCCATGGCTCCATTATGAACTGTTCATGTTGTCATCAACAATAAGTATTCATAAAATACCAGCTAAGTGTGTGTGCAATGTGAATCTTCACAATTCTTAGTATGGGTGTGGAAATGACTATAGATTCCCAAAGGCTAGTTCCATTGAGTAAAATTTCTGGTAGATCCTACCGAATGGGAAAGGCTTGACAATATGACCACAGACTGTCTTATATATCTGTCATCTAAAGACCATACTAAATTTGGAAAGGCTCATGATTAGAAATTTGGCCTTAGGATGATTTGAGGGGGATCCAGAAATTAATTTGTTTGCTAATGCACAGAGGATAAAGTTAGTGAAGATAAAGTGAAACTGATTGATGCTGGTGAAATTTTGGATCCTTAAAATATTGATGTCAATTTTATCAAAGAGGGATTTTTTTTTAATTTGGTAGAAAGAATGCTGGACAGTTTTCCAACTCTATATCTGCACTCTAAATATTGTTAAATGCCTACTTGGAAGTTAATCATCCTTTAAAGTAATTTGCCCTAATAACTAGGGTCATGATAGAAGTTGAAAGTAAATATGAAAAATAGGATTTATTTTTAGCCTCACTCTTCAGGTTACTCAGTGTTAGGTATAGACTTCTGGGGGAATGAGCTGTAGTTGAAATATGTGAAAGGAATTAATGCATTATAAGTTAGTTACAAGTGAGGTATAAGGAGCTTTCTGTGAGGTGGTGATAAGCACAATAATGATAAACTGATGCGGGTTGATTTATTCCTTTCTTTCTGATTCCCAATCCCTCCTTACCTGATGCATTATCAATCCAGGAAGCTAGGACCTTTGATTCACAAATCCTAGTCCCTTTGAATTCCAATAGAAGATCTGGGCCTATCCCAGACCCAATGGGGATATCCTAGCCCAAATGGGGATCCCAATGGGATCTGAGCCAACTTGGGCTGTACCAGCCCCCATTCTAATGATCTGCTCAGGTTTCCCAACCCCCACCAAGCAAACTCAAGCCCTCACTGAAAGCCAAAAGAAGCCAACCTGGAACTTAACCCACAGGCCCCTTTAGCTAAATCTTTCATTATAAAAGAGCCAGACTGGAATCCTCTCTTTGCAGAGGTTCCAAACATGCCAGCCTGGCATGCCAGGGATCTCTATCTACTGGAATCCTGTTTCTGGTGCCCTCCTCTCTTTATCCTCACCTATTTCCTTAACTATACTTTAACCTTCCTTCCAAACCTCATAATAAACCTCTTTTATCAATCTAGCTTTTGGGGCTTGTAATTCCTTTACAGGGGACTCTGCACCACTTCTAGATCTCATTTAACTCCATATGCTTACGCTGAATCAAAAGGGGTTGCAGGGGAGCTCTATTTGACTCCCTGTACCCCAAACCTGCCACTAGACCTCAATTATATCCTAATTTCATTTAGATACACCAAATCTAGACCTCATCAAAGCCACATGAGTAACTCTTTTGTGTGTAAGCAGAGTGTAAGGTAAAAAAATGTTTGGACAGAAAGCCTGTAGTCAGTCAAAAAATTTTTGTTAAATACTAATTATGTTTCAAGCATTGGGCACTGGGGATTCAAAGATGGTTAATAGAGAATCTCTGTTCTCAAGAGGCCCAGTCTAATAAGAGAGACAACATGCAAACAACTGTGTACAAAAAAAAAGGTATAGTCAGGTATTATGTATATGTTTTATATATATATATATATATACATATATGTTATATATATATATATACATATATGTTATATATATATATATATAACAAAAGGTATATGTAAGAACTAATCAACAAAGCAAAAGTCTTAGAAATAAGATAGATTAGAAATAACTTTTTGTTGAAGATGGGATTTTAACTGAGACTTGAAGGAAGCCAGAGAGCAGAGATAAGAAAAGGGACCATTTTAAACACGGAGGTCAGTTGGTAAAATAAAAACCCTGGTTTGGGAAATAAAGTATTTTCTTTGAGGAATATGGAGGAATAGCAAGGAGATCAAAGATTTAATAGTGTATGTGTCTATGTGTGATAGTGTGTAATGTGTAGGAAGACAGGAGGTAAAGAGTGCTAACTCATCAAGGAAGAATCAGAAGCTATAGAAATCAGGAAGCTACCATCTGGAAGCTATTATTCTGGATGGTAACAATAACTTGGCATAGAAGCACCAACAAGCAGTTTGAGAGATGAAAAGTAGCCATCAAAGACAACATTTCAAAAAGCTGAGGACTGGGAAGAAGCAAGCAATTTCAGCAAGAAAGGGGCTCCAAGAAATGGAGGTAGGAAATTATGAAGTATTGTCAGTTGCAAGAAGCTGGAATCATGAATTCATACTAGAGAAATATTTCAACTCAAAATTCAACTTTTTCTTACTGTGAAGCATGAATTCTCTTACAAAAGTCTTTTGGAGATTATACTCATTTGTCTATAGAAGGCATAGCTGAGAATGATTCAGTTGTTAGATTCTGTTTCTTATTTACCCATTGGTTTATTGAAATATTTTGCCATTTGATTTGTAAGAACTTAGACCAGGGACAACTAGATGATGCAGTGAACAAAGCACTGACTTTAGAGTAAGAAGGACTTGAGTTCAAATCCAGTCTCAGACACTTAACATTTATTAGTTGTGTGATCTTGGGCAAACCATTTAACCCCAATTTCCTTGTAAGGAAAAAAAAATTAAAGAACTTAGGCCAAATATGGGTCCCTATGTTGAACCTGAGTAGTGACTTCTAACAATAAAATCCTGCCATTCTTATTATCTAATTCTGTGAAAGCATAATTGTTAGGAATCCCCCTGGCACTGAAAATACCAGCACAACAGAACAAACACGTGTTCTCTAAATTTAAAGCAAGAGGATTTTATATTTTTCTACCTGATTCTCATCCATAAAGACAGGGATGCACGCTCCCAGTCTTCTTTTTGCCACTTCAGTTGGCTATAACAAATAAGATTTTTAAAGTATGTTGAGAATCCATTATGCTGCTTCAAGAAAAACCCTGGTACTGGTATGAGTGTCTTTGAGGAGCCTGTGGTATATTCGTCTTTAATTCTTAGCATCTAAGAGAATATTAATTCATTCAAAATTTATTATGTTCTTCCTATGTACAGAACAAAGGCTACACAGAAAAATCCTATCTTCTGGTCTCAAAGAAGTGGCAATATAATGGGAGGAAGACACAGGCAAATGTTTTTGATATATGAGAGAGTGAGATGTGTTTGATGTTGAGGCAAAGTGTTGTGAGAGAGCACCTAGGAAGGATGAGGAAAAGCTCATGGAAGAAGTGGCAGCTAAGTTGGGTTTTAAATAAAGAAGCAACTTGAATAAATGAAAACTGGGGAAAAAAAGGAAGTCTATTTTAGGAATGCAAGACTTCAATTTGCACCTTTACTTAATAAATGCTTGTTAAATTGAATTGGCAAAATTTCAGTATGTACCTAAGACACCCCTAAGACTTTGGCAAAGAGTTGAAATTAATGCTTGAGGAAAATATTTTTAAATGCTACCTTCTCTTAAGCATTTAATAACACTGTGGCACTGGAAAGAGAGATATAGCACCCCATGACAACAGATGTAAGTATATTCCCATGCTTTAGCTGGCTTAGAATCAACTTTTTCTCCTTTGCAGTTTTCACTTGTTTACAGCAAGTACCAAAAATATACCATTGGCTTTTTTTCCTTTCAAAATGTTTGGTGTTGTCAGTGGGTCTATTGCTGAACTCCTTACTCTGACGAAAAATGTCAGTTTTGTAAAGCATGTGCAATTAGATTTCCTTGGAAAATGCAGTTCCATCCTACTTCAAGATGCTTATCAGACATTAAATGCATTAGACTGGAGTTTGGAACTCTTGGGTTTAAATTTTTGCTATGACATTTATTAACAATGTGACCTTGAGCTACTCACATTGACTCAGTTTCCTTATTTGAAAAAAAGGGCATGATATATTTACATTCACAATGGCTGGTGAGAGAAAGCACTCTGAAATCCTTGGAATGCTCCACAAACATGTGAGTTATTGTTATTGCTGGTATTATTATTAGTCCTGGTTCTACCATTAATGGGCTGCATATCCTGAGATAAATTACTTTCCATCTCCTGGTATTTTCATCTTTAAAAGAAGAAGATTGAGCTGGATCATAACTAATTTCTCTTTCTACTCTTAACTATGTTCTAAAGGCCACCTTTAGTTTTAATCTGCTATGGAAAATGTTTCTAAAAGTTACCTGGGGACAAGAATGCACAGTCTCAGAAGAATCACAATTGTAGAGGGGTTGTGTAGCAATGGTAGCATGACAGGATACATAGAAACTTAGATTTCCCCCCAAACATCCAAATAAAGCTCTGAAAAGGGATCCAAAAGGAAAATAAGCAGAATCAGCTATAAACTCTTCTACCTCATCCACGGCTATTGGAAAAACCTGCCAGAATCCTGCACAGATATAAAAGATAGATAAAGCCAAGAGAAGTGGAAGAAGGGGACAAAATAGCATCTTTATTCTTTTCCGCTCAGCATAGGAGAAAGACCTGTAGAATAGCCCAGCAGGAAATAGTTGTGCTCCTAGATCATGAGAAAAGTAGAGAAAGTGCTGGCAGATCCCATAAGAGAAAAATTTCTGAACATCTGTGGCATAACAGAGCAGAAGTGTGTGGTGTGTGTGTGTGTATGTGTGTGTGTGTGTGTGTGCTTGTGTGTGTGAGTGTGTCCCAGACCCCTGGGTTACAGCAAAAGAAAAATCCTGAATAGTTCAGGCAAGGTAACAATCTGGATCTGTGGTAGGAACCACATTTGGAAATAAGTTAACAAGAAATATTTTTAATTAAAAAGAAAACAAAAAATAAGGCATACAATGTCAAAAACAACAGACTTAGAAATTAAATGAGGGATAACCTAAGAATTACTGAATGATTTGAAAATCATATCAAAAAATAAAAATTTGATGCCATTTCTATAAATCATAAATGAAACTGTCCAAATTTCTTAGAATAAAAAGCAAGATGAAAGGAGAAAGAGTTGATACCACCCCAGAAGCCCAAATCAAAACTCTCTGGAATGGTATAATCAAAATCCAGAACTTCCAGGTCAAAAGAAAAAATTTTCAAACAGCCAAGAAGAAAAAAATTGAAATACCAAGAAACTACTGTTAGGTTCATATCAAACAGATATAGTTGCTACTACAAAAAAGAGAACTTGGAATATGGTATTCCAGAAGACAAAAGTTCTTTAACTTAAAACTAAAGCTTAAAACTAAAAAAAAAAAAAAAACTTAAGCTTAAAACTAAAAATAACATATATGGCAAAATTAAGTTTAATCCATTGTGCCAGGGACAGAGAGGGGAAAATGGAATTAAGAGAGGATTTCAAAGCATTTCTGATAAAAAGGCTCGAAATGAATATTTATGTTAAATGTAAATTTAGCCATTAAAAGAAATGGAAAGTTATGCAAACTTGCTTAATGAGAAGGAGATGAATCATTTGTTAATGAGAAATCAGTGTTTCCTCAGAATCTCAATATTTTCAAGGGGCATAGACAAAGATGAATAATACAGAAGGTCAGGGTGGAACAGAAATGGAAGCTAGAAGAGACCATACTGAAGAGGGAAGGAGTAGAAAAAGGAAGAAATCACCATCATAAAGTACAGATGAAGAAGATGGATAGCATTCAAAAATAGGAAAAAAAAGCAGAAGAAATGACATTTCAAGAAACTCAATTTCATCTGTACAAAACAAAGGAGGGTTGAAAACAGTTACATTTCTTTAGCTGCTCCCACCTGCCTTCCATCATCATATACAATTATTCAGTTCCATACCAATAAAACTACCAAGGATTTATTTTAGAGAGCTAGAAAAAACAGTAACAAAATTCATCTGAAGGAACAATCAAGAATACCAAGGGAATCAAATGAAAAAAAATATCAAGAAGGGAAGTCTGGTAGTTCCAGATTTCAAACTGCATTACAAAATGGTAATCATCAAAACAATCTGGTGCTGGCTAAGAAATAGAGTGTAGGATCACTGGAATAAATTATGTACACAATATCCAGTAATAAATGGCTATAGTAAATGAGATTTTTTTCATCTACCCAAAGAACCAAGCTTAGGAGGTAAAAACTCAAAATTTGACAGAAATTGCTGAGAAAATTGGCAATTAGTTTGGCACACACCAATATCTCATGCTATATATCAAGATAATGTTAAAATGGACAAATCATTTGGACATAAATGGTGATATTATAGGTAAATTAGGGGAATATGGACAAATGTACCTGCCAGATCTATGGATCAAGGAAAATTTATGACCAAAGAGATAGAATTACAGGAAGTAAAATAGATAATTTGATTACAAGAAATTAAAAAAACCCTTTTGCACAAACA
The DNA here is from genome assembly GCF_902635505.1 of Sarcophilus harrisii. NCBI lineage: Eukaryota > Metazoa > Chordata > Mammalia > Dasyuromorphia > Dasyuridae > Sarcophilus > Sarcophilus harrisii. The sequence continues at coordinate 368,248,400 of NC_045427.1, read as the reverse complement.
TGAAGCCAAAATTGCAAGGAAAACAAAAATAAAACCCAAGGAAACAAAATTACAAGTATTTCTGATATGTCTCTTTTCTTAAATATATATATATATATATATATATATATGGAAGTGAATCAAATTTCTATAACTTTTTGTTTTTTCAAAATATGTGCAAAGATAGTTTCCAACAAGCATCCTTGCAAAACTTATGTTCCAAATTATTCTCCCTCTCTTCCCACCTCCCCTCTCCTAGACAGCAAACAATCCAATATAGTTTATACATGGGCAATTCTTCTAAACATATTTTCATATATACCATGCTGCTCAAGAAAAATTAAATCAAAAGGGGAAAAATTAAAAAGAAAAAAAAACTCAAGCAAGCAAACACAAACAACAACAAATGTGAAAATATTATGTTGTGATCCACATTCAGTCTCCATAGTCCTTTCTCTGGATACAGATGGCTCTTTCCATTACAAGTCTATTGGAATTGTCTTGAATCATTTCATTGTTGAAAAGAACCAAGTCCATCACAGTTGATCATCACATAGTCTTGTTGCTGTGGGCAATGTTCTTTTGGTCCTACTCATTTCACTTCATATCAGTTTATGTTCGTTTTTCCAGGCTTTTCTGAAATTAGCATATTCATCATTTCATATAGAATAATAATATTCCATTGCATTAATATTCTCTAACTTACAGAGCCATTCCCTAACTGAGTGGTATCCACCCAGTTTCTAGTTCCTTGCCAATACAAAAAAAAACCAAAAAACTGCTACAAATATTTTTTGCTCATGTGGGTCCTTCCCACTTTTTATGATCTCTTTGGGATACAGACCCAATAAAGACATTGCTGGATCAAAGGGTATGTACAATTTAATAGCCTTTTGGGCATAGCTCCAAATAGCAACCCAGAAGGGTTAGATTCATGTGAGTCAAATTTGTAAAGATTAAAACCATTCTTCAGTTGATAAATGGTCAAAGGATATGACTAGGTCATTTTCAAAAAAAGAAATGAAAGTTATCTATAGTCATATAAAAGTGTTCTAAATCACTATTGATTAGAAAAATGCAAAGTAAACAACTCTAACTCTGAGGTATCACTTCACACCTATCAGACTGGATAACAGAAAAGGAATATGACAATGGAGGAAGGAATGGGGAAAAATTGGGAGACTAATACATTCTTGGTGGAATTCTGAAATCATTCAACCATTCTGAAGAACAATTTTAATTATATCCAAAGGATTGTAAAAGGATGGTGCCTACCCTTTAACCTCATGATACCAACAATAGGTCTGTATCTCAAAGGAATCAACAAAAAAGGAAAAATGAATAATTGCTGTTTATGTGGAAATTGTGGGAAAGCCCATAAACTGGGTAAATACTATTGTGTTATATAAAATGACAAGCAGAATGATTCTAGAAAAATCAGAGAAGTTTTATATGAACTGATGCAAAGTGAAGTAAACAGAAACAGGAGAACATTATACACAGTAATATAATAAGAATGATCAACTGTGAAAGTCTTAGCTACTCTCATAAATTCAATGATCCAAGACAACTTCAAAAGATCCAAGATGAAAAATTTTATCCACCTCCAACTAGAGAACTGATAAGCTCTGAATGCATATTGAAGAATTTAATTTTTTTTTATTTTATGTTTTTTAAACATGACTAATATGAAAGTATGCTTTGCATGACTTCATGTATATAGTTAATACCCGACCTCAAGGAAAGAGGGAAAGAATTTGGAAATCAAAATTTTAAGAAATGATTGCTAAAATGTTTATAAATGTATCTGAAAAATATTTAGTGAAGTAAATAATAAATATTTTTTTCAAAAAGGAATATATTTATGATTAGGCTATTGAAACATTAGAAAGATTATGCATTATGATCAGGTTGGATTTAAGCCAGATATGTAAGATTGGTTCAACATAACTAATACAATGAGACATGGTCACCTATGCTAGTAGACCCTGGTATTTATAAAATAAGACTGGTTGATCTGTTGAGTTTGAGAATTCTGAGCTATAGTAGAGGTAAAGTCTATCAGGGGTCAGTTTTAAGTCAAGCACTAATGTGATAAGCCTTTGACAAGCTGCCTAAAGAAGGGTGAATCAATTAATAATATAAACAATTTGATTATCAGTAACTAATAATCATTAATTATCAATGGATCATCTCATGAGACACCTCTGGGCTAATGTATGGCAAATTAAGAGACAAAATAAAAAGATAAAAGTTCATAAAGAATTTACATTACATTTTAATGAACCTTACCAAATCTTTAAAAAATATGATGAGTCAAAAAGAGAGTACTTGGAGAATAACTGAGCAATTCAATTGTCCTAATTAATCCTGCATGAATTTCTGGAATAATTTTATTCATAGCTGACTTGAATTTTAGTGCCATAGGCTTTGGACCTATGTCAACCACTACTCTTTCTACAACACACAAACTCCATAACTACTATCATTTCTGGAGTATCTAAATCCTTTGGCCTTTTCACTAAACGAACTGCTCTTGGAGGCTCAGGATGACAACTCTCTAAAGTTCACAACTATCTGTCCCCCAACTACTCCTCATTTGTGGTTCTCAAGTAATTTATGTAATGGTAAGTTTTGTCAAATGTATTGAAACCAAAACCATTGGCTCTTTGGGTCTTTCTGTCTTTAATGATCACAATCACTACAATACATTAGATTAGCAAAATTTTTGTTCTAGTATCTTCTCATCCTTATAGAAGTCAAGGCCTGAAAGAGCTAAATGAATGTCATATATTTATCATATATATAATTATTACTAATTATCAGATTCCTATTATCAGGAATAATTATGAAAGGTTTGCAAAAATATCGATAAGTAGGCAAGTTCATCTCACTAGTCAGCCTAAGCCAGGCCTCCATTCCTTACACTTAGTCTAGCTCCTTCCCTTCCCTCATTTTTCAAACAGAAGGAAAAGAGGATTGATCTGGGACATAGCTATGAATTCTTTGTGCACAATATAAGGGCATTTAAAAATTTTTATGTGGAGTTCCTAAGTCCTGGGGAATCTTCTTGACAGAAAATTTTGACTTCTTCACTTTTTGTAATCCATCTTGGAAACTGCTTAGGTGGCAGCAGTAGTGAAGAGGGGATTTGAATATATTTTCTTAAGTGGATTGTTTGTTAAAACCCTCAGATGCTTAGTGATCCATTGCATCAGATGGTGAATATTAATCTGGATGACTATATCTTCCATACTTGGAATAGATTAGCCATAGAATCAGAAATAGAAGCCAGGTCACTTGATCTCAGTTCAATGGTCTCTCAACCAAAAACTTTATTTAAACCAACCAATAAGCATTTAATAAGCACCTACTATTTACCAAATATTGTTCTAGGTCCTGGTGAAATAATCTATGGCATAAAATGATGATAATAAATCACACTAATGGATTTCATTTGTGTAGTACTTTAAGGATTGCAAAGCATTGTCCTCACAGAAAATGTTCACTACTGTATTATAGTGAGGAAAATATGACACATAAAGTTGAAGTGATTTCCAAGTTATAGGTCATCAATAATGTGTCAAAGCTTGGACTCACATCCCCAAACTTCTGAGTTTAGGACATTTTCATGATACCATATTCTTTGTGCTTCACCAAATTATCTCTTAGAGAATGCTGTTTAATTTTTTAGTTACCATTTCAAAATGAATGGGTTAGAAAGATCTAAGCAGTGTTAACATGGAAGCTTTTGATGCTTCCAAATCATAATGATCAAAAAGAGTTCAGCTTCCTGTGGCTTTTTCTGAAAGTGACCTTAATAATATTGGCTAGATTGTCTTCCATATTTTAATAGCAGTCTGGCAGTGAGATCATGGCAAATAAATTTAAGTGACATGTGAAGTATGGTCTTGGAATTTAAACTATAACAAAGAACTGTATTTATTAGGAAGGTATGACAGGAGCTATATTGACCTGAGTTCTTGAGTCATATTTATAGGACAAAAGCTTTCTTGGCAACCAAATGAATTATTCTGGGTTTTTAAAGACTAATAGAATGAAGTCAGTGAGAGCCTCACTTGAGGATGCTGAAGTTATTGCAATCTTACCTGGTTATTTTGAAGTTTATTGGCAATATTTGTTCATTCAGATGATGTATTTCCCTTGTCAATGGAACATACAGCCAAATGACGCTGGACTTGGATTCAAATGTTCAGCTCTATCATTTACTGTCTGGGCAGTTTTGGTTCACTTCGCCTCTGTAGATCTTTCTTTCACTGTAAAATTGGGATATAGTTTATATTATTTTTTATAGGCCATCATGGATGGTCATGTTTAATAAAAATGTGAGCCATAATAATCATCTTAATCTAATTCCATTTTACAGAAGAAGAAACTGAGGCCTACATCTTAGCATTTAATAGTCTTTGCAATCTGCATTCAATTTACCTTTTAAACGTTACCTCCTTTGCTCTACTTCATGTTCATACCAGTCAAAATGGAATACTTATCAGTAGTCCTTGGTCTTATCCTGTTATCTTCCATCTGTTTCCCTTACCTCTTTGGCCCTGGTTGTCTCTGAATAGATATAAATAACAATTGATATTTTGGCCAGAAACTCTGAAGGTCTTCCCAGATCCATTTTTTTTCATTTGTCTGTTCATTTTTGACTATTCTTCACCTAACTTTATTCACTGAATGGTCGTTGCCTCAGTCAAAATGAGATCTGTTAAGGATTTTAGTTTAAAAAAGGCCAAGGTTTCCCACTGCATCCAGGACCATCTCGAGTCTTCTTGATCTGTATCTTGCTGGACTCAGATGTTTCTAGAGTCAAAAGTAAGTCTAATAACCTTACTCTCCCTCAAATACAATTCGTTTGCATGTCACAGCATTATTTCCTTAATGTCAAAGTCATCTTGGAATGAAGAAAAAGCAACAGCTACCCCCAGATTCGTGTTACTTAATCTCAATAGCCTTTTTTTTTTTTTTTTTTTTTTTTTGCGCTGTGTACCAATTCTTTTATTCTTGATTGACTAAACACTCCCCTAGCTGGGGCTCCACCATTATGCATTCCTCAAGTTCCTAGTGTCATTCAACTCCCTTAAACCAGAACCAATATGATTTTAATTGGCCATCAAGAGGTGGCAAATAGACCAACCCCAATTTGGTCATGTTTGAGTCCTAAATGACTCGCATTGAAGATAAATAGCAGTCATTTCTGCTTTGGCCAGAAATCCTGAGGGTCTTCCCCTTTTAGATTTATTCATTTATTTATTTAGATTTTTTTGAACTAGGTGAAAAAGAAGATTCTTTGCCTCAATTGCTACCCAAACTTAATCACTGAAGGGTCTGGCCTCAGTCAAACTGAGACTTGTTGAAAACCTTCGTTTAAAAAGACCAAGGTCTTCCATTGCATCCAGGGCCACCTCCAGTTATCCTGATCTATATCTGGTCACTGGACCCAGATGTATCTTGGAGGGGAAAGCAAGCCAGTTGATATAGTATAGCCCTCCCTCACTTAAATCCAATTCACCTTCATGTCATGGCATCACCTCCCTGATGTCATGGTCCTTTGCAAGAATGAAGGATGACCAACAACAATATAATCCAAGAAAACCCAAGCACATCAATTGAATTAATCACGCAATAGTTTAAACAAAGTATAAATAAATTCTAAATCAGCTTGAGGTGATTATAGCGTTTTGGCTATGTGATGTAAGGCACTGATGCTACATAAGAAATTTATTGTGCAGACTAAAAACATCAGATAACCCTCTGGGTCTATGTGTAAAAATAGAAGTCAGTCCAGTGGTGAGTTAGTCATTTGGTAAACCAGTCAAGTGATGGAAGATTTTCCCTTTAGAGAATTCCATTTTGAGAATTAGAGACAAGTCCTGAGAAAGATTTATTTTTGGAGAGGTTAGAGATTCTGTTTGTCTTTATTCTTCCCTCTCCCTTACTTCCTTCTTCTTCTTTCATTGACCATGTCATCAAAGAAGAAACTGGACCAGTAGCAGACAACACATCCAAATGGGAAACAAGATCAGAGAAACTGGATTTTCAGGAAATAAAACTTCTAGCCCAGAGTGATAGGTACCCAATAAAGTCCTTCAGGAAGCATGGCACATTATGGTGGAGAGAATTGCTAATTATGGACTCTACAAAAGTACTAATGATCCTTTGAACACAACATAAATATAAATTTAAGAATAACTTCAAAGGAATTTTCTCTTCAAAGAGAGAAAATAACTTTTAATAATTATGCATTATAAGTTACCTCTCTGATATATTGTTGTCCTTCATTCTCGAAGAGAACCAAATTGACCCTACTATACTGGGGTCATGGTAAAGTATGTCCCAGTGTGACTGGTCAGACCAGTACAAGTTTAGAAACCTACCCCACAGGTTGGGAACAAATAGTCCATATCAACATTTGTACTAGAAATGTCTCTAACTTTGTGCATCTCACATTTCTTTTGTGCTATTGTAATTCAAATGGAAGTGATTCAGTTTCTTGGCATGATACTAGTAGACTCTCCAAATTTCACAGATATAAAACAATGAAGTCTACACAATTGTTCTGTAGACCTTTAGTTGGGTAGGCAGACTAATATCTCTTCTCTCCCATACTTTCCTTCAAAGCCTTCCAACTACTGAGCTAGCTCTGACAATATATATATCAGCCTTATCATCTTACATTTCTTTTGTGCTTGAAACACAGAGTAGCATCCCTGCCTACCATGATGAGCTAACTAGGGTAAAGATTTGATGAAGCAGGAAATCTTTAGGCCATCTTTTCTAGCCCCTTCTTCATGACAAGAGGCCTTTAAAAAACTGCTCAGATACCAAGAGGATTGTCAAATCCCAGTGCTGCTTCAGGTCAGTGAGAAGATATCCCTATATCCTAGGTCACCCGTTGGCAGAGTTGTTTCTTCAGCTTGTGATTTCAGTGTATATCTGCACTTGCTGTTTCATCACTTGTCTATTGCCATAGGACTTTAAAATAGGTTAAATTGGTAAAGTGGTATGGGTGATGTTTTTAACTCACACATTAATTGAATTTAGGTGAGACAGAGTTCCACTGAGTCATCAGTCTCACTCTCTCTTCCAGAATAATTGAAATTCAATGGCAAGACAAAAGTCAAGATAACTAATGGTAGTTTGGGGTCAGTCAGTAAGTTTTGTATCTTTGCTGTCTAAACAAGCTTTAAGCATTCTACCGCCTTCATGACCCACTGGAACAAATTGTTCACATTCTGCCCATTCTACCGGGGGAAGTCTTCACATGCTTGGAATAGACACTCCCTCCACACTGCTCACTGATAGGTTTGAGGCTTATTAGTTACCCTCAACCTGGTTTAGCATATCTGACAAATCAATTTACTGGGATGTGGCCACTGCATATGTTATTGCATCTTGGATCCACAGATGAGAATTACGTGGAAGGGCACCAAATATGGAAAGAAGCACAGCAGCTCCCAGAGAAATCAGTCTTACCTGACACCCATACACTCCATACACTCAGTGTTATTGAATTCTAGGTTGGTGCCTACTCTCCATAAAAACCTTCTATTTGAAAGATGAGTGTGACCTCCAGTTTGAGTGAGATATTTTGTACTGACTGTTTTTGCTATACCATCTTGGTAAATACATTTGCTAAAAAGTCAATTGTTTACTGGATTGTTGTTAGTGAAAAGCAAACTAGTGGGATTATCACCTTAAATCCTGAGCTGAGACTAGTTGAAGTAATCATTTGGAAAAATAAACAGCCAAAATTACCACAAATATGAAGGAAGAGGCCCCAGAAAGAGTTCTTTACTTGAGATGGAACTTCTTTCTATTCCCATCCATTAAATTTCTTATCTTTCCTCAACTTGGGTTGTATCACATTCTAAAAAAAATCATTCCACTCCATCTTGCTCAAGTGATCATATATCTCTCAAAGTTTTCAAACCACATTTCCATAAAAGTCTTGTTGCAAAAGATAACATAAATCTCCCCATTCCCTGCCCCCACAAAAGACCCTCAAGAAAAATAAAGTTTAAAAAAGTATGCTTTAAGTCTGTATTCAGGCAATTATTTCATTTCTGGATATGGATAACATTTTTTAACATCTCCTTCAGAGGAGTCTTTGATCATTGCATTGCTGAGAATAGCAAAATCACTCAAAGATGATCATCCTACACTGTTGCTGTTAGTTTGTATACAGTATATTTCACTTTGTTTGAATTCGCGGAAGTCTTTCCAGAGTTTTCTAAAAGCATTCTGCTCATCATTTCTTATAGAACAATAATGTTTCATCATAATCATATACCACAACTTATTTAGCCATTCCTCAAATGATGGATATCACTTTAATTATCACTTCTTTGCCTTGAAACCTGTAGTGTGAGTCATGCTAACTAGATCTGAGCATGGACAAAATAAGAGAGTTCTGCCTCAGAGTCAGAAAAGAAGCCCCTGCAATCTCTTTTTAAGCAGCCCTTTAATTCTCCTATTAATGGTCTGAGATCTTCAGAAGCCTCCCCTGTAGCTGTTACTGCCATTGCTGTTGATTCAGTGGCTTTCAAAGACTCCTTCTCATTTATTGAGGCTCCCCTTACACTCTTATGCAATAAACTTTTCCAGACAACCTTCCAAATTATCCTTGGTGCCTGAGGTGTCTAGAGATTGTTGCCACTGCATCAATTCAGAAGCCCCAAGCCAGGCCCCTGGCTTGTTGGGACCCAGGCTGTACTGGCCCTGCCTGCACTACAATTGTACTCCAGTCCCACCTTCGTATAACAGACTCCTTATGCTAGCCTTCCAAACCATCTTTGACTAGAAAATTGTTCCACTGTGTCCTTTTGTAGGACCTGATGCTCTAAAATTTGTGTAAAGTCATTACTTAAAGGTATTCAGAAGAGTTTGGGAGAGAACTTTGACAAGTTCCTACCTTCATTGTGCCATCTTGTCTTCACCTCTATGTGTATCCCCAATTCTTTACACTTAAGTGTGTAAGTAATTTTTTTTCTTGAATCATTTGACATATTACTTGTGCAAGACCATATCAGTTAAGGTCAAGGCTGGTATTCTAATCCAAATTTTCTGGGCTTTGATTCCATGTTGAAGGCTCTATATATTTTCCCTAGTGGTGTGCTGGTATAAATTTTGAATATTTGAAGTCTCAAGAGCCCAGTTTGAACTAGTTTCAGTCATCCTTGCCTGTATCAAATTGCCTCTCAATAAATCAACCAATCAAGTTTTTATTAAATGCAAACTATACTCCATGCATTGTGCAAGGCACTGGATATACACATATGACAAATGAAACACCATCTTCTAATAAGAGATTACTCGCTAACTAGGGAGATAACAAAACCCTTTATAAGTAGATCTTAGAATAAGTTTACAGAGAGCAAATACAACTAAATGCAATGTAGTTAAATATCTGCTCTTTATAAGAAACAACATGGTTTCCCAGAGTTTGCTTACTGAGCTGAGACTGGAAGCTGCCCCGTTGATTTGCTCCTCTACTGAGCCAGGACTGAAAGTCTTAGTTGTTGATTTGCTGTGATTAAGATCCTCTCACTGGCTTTTCCATACTCTATCTGATCTAGGCTGATCACCCTTTCTACCCCAGTGAAACTGAACTTTCTTGAAATTTTTTCAGCATATCTTGAATGGGAGAGTGATTTCATTCCATCAGACTCTGTTCAGAGGCTTGATTTCATGTGGTTTTTGAGGGAAACTGGGAGAGTTTGAACAGCTTCTTGACTTGACTCCACCATCATGGCTCCACCCCAAAAGTAATTAAATACAAAGTAATTTGAAGGAGACTTGTAGTTGTGGGAGTTGGAAAATCAAGCAAAATTATTTTGTGTTCATTGGTGGTATCTAAAAATCTGTGTTTCATCCTGTAACTACAGCTCGTAACTGTTCAATGAAGTGCCAAGATACGCTATTGCATTAGCCTTCGGGAGTTGATTGGTCTCTGCAGCAATCAGAGTTCTTAAATCTTTCATGATTTCACTTTTGCACATGTGAAATCACTTTCACATGATTTACTTTTGAGTAATTACATGTCTGTTCTGGATCTAATTCCATTTATTGTGATGGATTGGATGTATTTTCTGTTTTTTAATTTAGCTTTGATGTATTCACTATTAACTTGGTTCAAGTCCATGCCCCCAGAAACTCTTAAAATCTTAACAAAAATAAAAGTCTAGGAGGCAAAAGCAGGCCATGTTCATTCTCACCACTATTTTAATTTTTTACTATCAAAAACTGGTCACTTACTTGAAGGGAGGAGTCATTTAATTTTTGTTTTTTGCATCCTTAGTTCATGTATGTAACACATTATTAGGTACTCAATAAATACTTGTGGATTGACTGACTGATTCACCTTTAGAAATGCACATTTCTCACTACATACCCAGGCCATGGAACATGATGTCAGTTTCACAGAAGAAATAATTGTGTTCTTTAGTGAGCATTGGAAGAAATGTTAAGAACACTGGACATTTACTTTGGAGGAATCAGTAATACTTTCAACTAAATCATGCTCAGAGGCACTGTGATATCAAGGGCAAAAGGCTAAGAACCATGAAAAAACTTGGATTCTACTTTCATCTATACTACTAGCTGAGGCAACTAGTACAGAAGGAGATGCACTTTAAAGTCAAATGGTCATAATGACTTGATGGTCATTAAAGTCAAAAGACCAGGCTAAAATTGTTTATTAAAATTGTAACTAGCCATGGACAAATCACTTCTATTCTTTGTGTCTCCGTTTCCTTATCTTAATCAATCAACTAATACACATTTATAAATCAATAATCAATTAATTAATCAATAAACATGTAAGATAAACAGATTGAATCCTATGATTTCAATTTTTTTCTTACTCTAACATTCTATGAGTTATTAGCTAAATGACTTTGGACAAATCATTTTCTCTGAAATTCTGCCATGTCTAAATCACACAGCTGTATGTTCAAATGAGATAATGGCACAGTGTGTGGTATATAATAGGTACTTAATGTATACTTCTTGAATGATTGTTTATAAATAAATAGTTCTTCATAGTTATAAAGTTTTGGCATGTTTGTTGAGGAGTGTGTGTGTGTGTATACCACATTGCTAAATGGCTACTTTAAATAAAATACTTTGCATCTTCACATTTCCAGAGTGAATCAATTAATAAATAAGAGGCTGGAATTAAGAGGACAGGAAAAGGAGGGAGGTTCTTTAGAGAAATAGCTACACATAAGGAAGTCTTAAAGAATAATTACAGCTAAGATAATAATGACTTCTATTAATGTAGCATCTTAAGACTGATAAAGGGCTTTCTTCAAAATAACTCTGGGACAGAGATGATTTAAGTTTTATTGCCATTTTATCAATGATAAAACAAGTTAACAAAGAAGGATCACTAAGAAAGTGAAAGAGTCAGCTCTATAAAAGTTGGTTTTCTGACTTCAAGTCCTGGGCTCTTTCTACTATACCATAATATAATGCCAAAATGAGTAACAAGTTATAAATTTCAACAAGGGCAGAGGGAGTCAGTCACTGGCTGAGTGAGATCTAACATCTTCCATGGTTGATTTTCCTTAACAGTGCTGGCGGGTCCCTTTTTTGGCTACCTCAGCTTTGGGTCTAGGCCTGTAAATTCTTGGATTATTGACTGGCATATTGGCATGGAAAGGATCTACTTATATATCAACAAGCATTTATTAAATATTTACTATATTCCAAGCATATAGTAAATCATTGGATGCTAAGCACTATATTAGGATAGGAGAGAGAGCTCTTGATGGGCAATTGTAAAAGCTAGTGTTAATGAGATGCATTCTTATAGTTTTCTTGTAGCAGGATAGCATGGCTCATGTCTTAGGGTTCTCTCTGAGACTAGGTGTCCAGGAACATACAGTAGCAGTTATAGTCTCTCTATGGGATTATTCAAACCCCAGGGATACTCATCCAGCAAGCATAATGGTAACAATAAAAATACTTGACATTTACATAGTAATATAAGTTTGACTAAGTCCTTTATGTAACATTGGCTCATTTGATCATCATATTAACAATCATCTCTCATATTTCTTTAGAACTTCATATTTCATATAAAGAAGCAGAGAGTTGACCTGATCTGCAATCTAGAAAACTCTGGGTATCTCTGATACATATTGTCTGTGAGGACCTGAGAAAGCTATTTAAGACTATTAGTTATGGAGTAAATGCTAATTTACTAATTTACCTAATAGAGAAAAATCCTTCCTGGGAACTTCCTTCTCTAAATTAAGTTACAGGTGCAATCCTATTAGCTCAGTATTTTCATCCTCAAAACCTTATGAGAAGTAGTATAGGTACTGTGATCTTTGTTTTAGAGATAAGGAAACCAAGCCTCACAAATATGATGTTACTTACCCATGGTAACACAGTTAGTAAGTAATCTCAGAGATCTATGACTCTCACTGAAAAGAGTCATAGAATTTTAAGCTGGATGGGATGTTAAAGACCATTTAGTCCAACCTTTTTTTCTGAAACATAAGGAAAGTGAGGGTGAAGTGAGCAGTGTTTTACCTAAGTTCACGAATGTAATAAGTGATAAATTCAGAATTTGAATTCAGGTTTTCTGACTCCAATGCCAAAGCTCTTTCACTGTGTCTTTATTCTTTTCTAATAGCTAGCTAGCATTTATATAGCCCTCTAAGGCTTGCAAAGTAGTTCACAAATAATATCTCATTTTATTTTTGTTGTCAGGAATGGTTATTTTTGAATTTCAGAGCACACATTATAGTCTCTTTGGCTTAGTAAGTTCTAGAACTGAAAGAGGCTTTAGAAATCACCTGAACCAACCCTTTCTCTTTATAGGTGGAGTTACTGAATCTTTATGACTTGCCTAAGATCAAACAGAAAGTTTTGTATCTAGTGTTAGATATAGTTTACCCCTCACTTAAATGGGCCAAATAGTGTATGTGCTACATGCCTTTCAGGGTTCTTGTGTTAAAAACCATGCCTAAGTGTGAAGGGGTCAGTGGATTCTCAAAACCACCCACAGCTGTAAATCATAACACACTCAAAAGGAATTGCAAATCAGCCTTTACTGATGCAGATGCTGCTTGTGAATTGGGAATGAAATAAATTGGAGGGAAGAGGGAAGAGGAGAGAGGTCAGAGAATGCAACTGCCTCTCAGTCTCCTTGTATCGTTATCATCCTCTCACATGAAGGATCTATTCTGCTGATCAGAATTAAATCCCCAGCAGCCACTAGCAGGTGGTTCCCATAACAAATGGTGCCCAATGTGGGGTACAAGAAACAAAAAATCAGCAGTGCTTGAGAGCTGTTTGTGAATAAGATCCTCCCAGAAGAGTTCCTTCAGTAACCCGCAGGAAAGGAAAGGGAGAAGAGACCCAGTAAGACTTTTTCAGTTGGGGTAATTAAAATGGGCTAACACATCAAAGGGTTGAGTCAGGAGACTGATGAGGGACTTATGAAAAATACTTACTCTAATTACAATCCTACTTTTCCATTTGTCAGAAAGTTTGCCTCCATGATGGACTACTCCAGTGTTAGAACAAATTACATCTCACAAGATTCAATACTGCTATAGCATCTCACCCTGCAACCATCCAGAGGAATAGATGGAAAAGACTTTGATAGTGTCTTTTGCATTCCTCAACATTCAGACTCAGATAACAGTTGCAATATTGGACAAATTTACTGACATGCTATCGGGGGAAAATAATCGTGTTCCCATAAAACAAAAATGGGGAATTGTTAAGGACCATGCCTAAACATGAAGGGGCAAGTCTATTTTTTGAAAGCTCCTACAGCTGTGAATCATAACATACTTGAAGGAATTGCAATTCAGCCTTTATTGACACAGATGTTGCTTGTGAATTGGGAATGAAAAAAAAATTGGAGGCAAGAGGGAAGAGGAGAGAAGTCAGTCTTCTTGTATCATCATCATCCTCTCACATGAAGAAGAGATCTATTCTGTTGGTCAGAATTAGATTCCCAGCAGCCACTAGCAGGTTGTTCCCATAATACCCAGCAGCCATTAGCATTCCTGTAACATTCTTGTAAGGAAAGATTTTATACAACATAAAACACTTCAGAAAAGTGAGTTATTATCACTCTATTCTAGAAGTTTAGCCAAACATTATATGCATTTTAATATTTCAACATTTTAATATTTTAATTTTGGAGAGCAAAGAGGACTTAGTTCTAGAGGCTATTCTAGAGACATAGACAAAGACACAGGATAGAAAAAGAAATATAAGATAGAGACAAAGAGTGAAAATTTGAAAAATAATAAGGTGAAATCAAGTAAAGGAAATTTTAGAAGGAATAGTTGCTGGGAAAGTAAACATTGAGCTTAGTCTGTGGACTATTATCTTTGAAAAAGCAAGTGAAGCCCCTAAAATTTAAATTTTCTTCAATATGAATTGAATTAAGTACTCCACAGGGAGGGCAATCCTTCTTGCACAGAAAGTAGGTAGGAACAACTGTGTGGAGATTTCCATAATCAGTTTTTTAACTTTAACATAGTTTTGGCATCTCTGAAAACCAAATGGATAGAACAGACAAGGTTATAAACTTAGGAGATTATAAAAAATACTAGTACATTCTTCAGAAATAAAGAATTTCAGAAGAGCCATTAGTTTAAGGGGAAATATGAATTCACTTTTGGACATATTGAATTTAAGATATGCCTAGGACATCCATTTTGAAATAATCAATAGGGAATTGGTGATGGAACATTGAAGCTCAGAGTTTCATATACAGATTTTGGAGTTATCACCATAAAATGATAATTAAACACATGAAAGTTGTTAAGATTGCTAAGAAAGAATTTGTAAAAAGAAAAGACTGCCTATGCCAGAGCTTTAGGGAATATCTTTTCTTTTTTTTATTATAGCTTTTAATTTACAACATATATGCATGGGTAATTTTCCAGCATTAACAATTGCAAAGCCTTTTGTTCCAATTTTTCTCCTTCTTCCCCCCACTCCCTCCCCCAGATGGCAGTTAGACCTATGTTAAATATGTTAAAGTATATGTTAAATACAATATATGTATACATGTCCATATAGTTATTTTGCTGCACAAAAACAATAGGACTTTGAAATAGTGTACAATTAACCTGTGAAGGAAATAAAAAATGCAGGCGGACAAAAATAGAGGGATTGGGAATTCTATGTAGTGGTTCATAGTCATGTCCCAGAGTTCTTTCGCTGGGTGTAGCTGGTTCAATTTATTACTGCTCTATTGGAAATGATTTGGTTCATCTCATTGTTGAAGAGGGCCATGTCCATCAGAATTGATCATCATATAGTATTGTTGTTGAAGTATATAATGATCTCTTGGTCCTGCTCATTTCATTCAGCATCAGTTCATGTAAGTCTCTCCAGGCCTTTCTGAAATCATCCTGCTGGTCATTTCTTACCAAACAATAATATTCCATAACATTCATATGCCATAATTTATTTAGCAATTCTCTAATTGATGGGCATCCACTCAGTTTCCAGTTTCTGACCACTACAAAGAGGACTGCCACAAATATTCTTGCACATACAGATCCCTTTTAGGGAATATCTTTTTCTTAGGTGTGATTTGGATAATGAATGCACAAAGGAAACCAAGAAAAGACAAACAGGTCTACAGAATTAGGAAATAGTAGTGTCAGGGCAATCAAGAGAGGAAGGGATATTCAGGTGGAGGACACAGGTGGCAGTGTCAATTGTGGCAGATAAGTCGAGGACTGAAAAAGACCATTAGATTTAGCAATTAAAAATTTTTTGGTTGATCTTGTGATGAAGAAAGCCATTTAAACTCAGAGAGAGGACTGTGGGAACAGAGTGTGAATCACAACATAGCATTTTTACTTTTTTGTTGTTTGCTTGCATTTTCTTTTCTTCTTCATTTTTTCCCTTTTTGATTTGATTTTTTTGTGCAAGATAATTATATACATATGTATGCATATATTGAATTTAACATATATTTTACCATGTTTAACATATATTGAATTACTTGCCATCTAGGAGAGGAGGTGAGAGGAAAAGGGGAGGGGAATTGGAACAATGTTTTGCAAAGGTTAATGTTGAAAAATTATCTGTGCATATGTTTTGAAAATAAAATGCTTTACTAAAAAATTGTTGGTAACTCTGGAGGTAGAAATTTCAACCCAGTTATGAGGTAGCAAGCCAAATTGTAAAGGGTTAAGGAATAAATGAGAGTGAAAAAGTGAAGGCAGAGAATATAAAATTCTGGAGTGGAAAATAAGAAAGATAAGACAGTGTACAGCAGTCTACTAAAGTGTTTAAGAATGAAGGAGTTTTTGTAACATTTGAAGGCAATAGGGAAAGAACCACCATAATAGAGAGAAGTTGAAGATTAGAGAAGTGTATAAGATTGAGGTTGAAATCTTCTGGAGACATGGAATGAATGGAATCAGGAGTTTTCCTAGGCAAGTAGAAGAGTTGCTTCATTGTCAGAGACTGGAGAAGGGTGTAAGAAATTATTTTAAATAGTTTTGAAATAGAAAGAAAATTAAGCTTAGAGTGAATGTTTTCAAATTTTTTTAGTAAAATAAGAGCAAGTTTTTCTTTTTTTTTTTATTTTTATTTTTTATTTATTTATTTATTTAATAGCCTTTTATTTACAGGATATATGCATGGGTAACTTTACAGCATTAACAATTGCCAAACCTCTTGTTCTAATTTTTCACCTCTTACCCCCACCCCCTCCCCTAGATGGCAGGATGACCAGTAGATGTTAAATATATTAAAATATAAATTAGATACACAATAAGTATACCTGACCAAAACGTTATTTTGCTGTACAAAAAGAATCAGACTCTGAAATATTGTACAATTAGCTTGTGAAGGAAATCAAAAATGCAGGTGTGCATAAATATAGGGATTGGGAATTCAATGTAATGGTTTTTAGTCATCTCCCAGAGTTCTTTTTCTGGGCATAGCTAGTTCAGTTCATTACTGCTCCATTAGAAATGATTTGGTTGATCTCGTTGCTGAGGATGGCCAGGTCCATCAGAACTGGTCATCATATAGTATTGTTGTTGAAGTATATAATGATCTCCTGGTCCTGCTCATTTCACTCAGCATCAGTTCGTGTAAGTCTCTCCAGGCCTTTCTGAAATCATCCTGTTGGTCATTTCTTACAGAACAGTAATATTCCATAATATTCATATACCACAATTTATTCATCCATTCTCCAACTGATGGACTTCCATTCAGTTTCCAGTTTTTAGCCACTACGAAAAGGGCTGCCACAAACATTCGTGCATATACAGGTCCCTTTCCCTTCTTTATAATCTCTTTGGGATATAAGCCCAGTAGTAACACTGCTGGATCAAAGGGTATGCACAGTTTGATAACTTTTTGAGCATAGTTCCAAACTACTCTCCAAAATGGTTGGATTCGTTCACAACTCCACCAACAATGCATCAAATGTCCCAGTTTTCCCGCATCCCCTCCAACAATCATCATTATTTTTTCCTGTCATCTTAGCCAATCTGACAGGTGTGTAGTGGTATCTTAGAGTTGTAAGAGCAAGTTTTTCAAGTGAGATATTCAGATAATCAGATCAATACTCATTTATTGAGCATTTACTATAATCAAGGCAAAATATAGACACATTTATGTATATTTATATGTATATAAATGTAGCTAATAAAACAACATATATGTATATGCATATGCATATAACAATACATATGTAATTACATATACATGCATATATATGAGGTATGTACATATGTATACAACACACATATATGTGTGTGCATGTGTGTGCGTGTGTGTATATATATGTGTACATACCTTATATATATATATCAAGTTAAATAAATTCTTAAAGGAGTATACTTGTGTTGAGGAAACTCTGGAAATGTTTCTTGTGTAAGATTGGATCTGAGTCTTGTAGAAGCCAGGAAATGGAGGCAAGGCAAAAGCATTCTAGGCAGAAGGGACAGCTAGCAAAAGCCACTAAGTTAGGTGATTAGAGTATCTTATGCAAAAAAACAGCAAAAAAAACCCAAAACAAAACTTGATGTTGTTGAATCATAGAATATGTGGAGGGGAGTAAGTGGAGGAAGTCAAGAAAGGTAAGTAGAGGCCATGTTAATGACTTTAAAAGTCAAACAGTGAATTTTACATTTGATCCTAAATGTTATTGGGAGCCATTCCACTTTGAAGTGGGGAGCAGGAAATGAATGGAACTTTCAGAAAAGAAGAATGGTTTGCAATAGCTTCTATTGGCAGTGAGACAGATAATCAATTAAAAAAGAATAAAAAGACTGCTGTACTGCAGTGAGGGTCCAGCTAAGGTTGGGTAGTATGAATTTATAATGTACCCCATCAGCACAGCTATATGATTCTAGCTCCATTTAGTAGTGTATAAGGATGGTGGGGGTAATATGGAACTGAGGTTTGGCAAGAGATGAATGTCAAGTAATAAGACAAATGGATAAAGAAGGTAATGTAAAATTGAATTGTCTAATTATAGAATCAAGAACAGAAGAGGCAAGTGAAGTCAGAGCAGTGGAAATGGGAAAGTATGAGGATGGAGAGATTAGTGTTCTTGATGGTGGTGTAGTAGGCTAAGGCATAAAAAGAGAAGAAGTAATAGTATAGTATGGTTAGTTAGAGGAATGTTGTTTTTTAATCAGGGAAGTGGAATACTCATGGGTGATGACAATATCTAGTGACTAATGTTAAGCAAAAAGTAGGTTATAGAATTTAATAAGACTGAGGAATTGGGAAGCCAGAGAGTTTGATAGTGTATCAACATGGATTTTTAAAGGCAAGAGTTGGAAGGGAAAGGAATTTGATTTCCTTGAGAAAGAAGAAGAAAGACTAACTTTTTGGAGGGAGGGGAGTTGGAGCAGTACCAGAATACTATCCTCTTCATTGTCTGGAGTAAGTCAAAAATTTTGATACTACAAACTTCAATGGATAAAATCTTGCTAAATTAGAGTAGAAAAGGTAGAATATGGAATTTTCATTGGCGAACAAAGAATACTCTGACTTCTCTTTCAGTACTAGAGTGATGGAGTAGAGGGAGTTTGAGTAAATGTACAGCCTGTGGTGAGAGAAGGACCAGGGATTCACTGTCTTCAGTGGGGAGAAAAATCCAAATGAGGTACAGTAGGTTGAAAGAGTAGGAGAGAAAAGATCTAGGACAAAAACATTTTTTTCCACAACTGAATAGGAATTCCAGAGTCTATAGTGAAAAGGATGGGCAAGGTTGCAATGCAGCATGGGTTGGGATAAAGGGGAAGAGGATAAGGCAATTGGTGATGGAAGATGGGGATAAAGTTTTTCTAATGAAAACGATTGATTAATAGAAGGATTGGGAAAAAAGCAGAATGTAGGAAAATATTAGTTATTGGATAAAATGGTGTGTGGTAGATGAAAAAAATAGTGCTTGGTTTCTAAGACATGTTGTTGCTGGAAAGGGCTATGTGTGTAATGCCTTATTCACTCTTTGCTGCTTGTTCTTTGAAGCAGTGAGAAGGAGGAGTAATCTGGAAAAGTATGTGGTTATTTTTCCCATTTTTTAGATGAGGAAATAAGTTCAGAATGGTTAAGGTGAATTCTGAACACAGATCTACTGAGTCTACATACAATGCACTTCACACTAAAGAAGAACTTCACTATTTTGAAATTTAGTCTAGGCTTTGCTGATTTTTTTTTTTGCTTCTGAATAAAAAATCCATCATGAGTCTATGCCAAAGGACTCCCTTCTGTGCAAGAGGGTACAAAGACCAAACTCACCAGTGGTAACTGGAGAAACAGCTTGCCTAGCAGATCCAGCCAGGATTGCTTCATGATAAATGGTTTCAGGGGTAAAGTGCCAAGAACTGATCACTCAGCATGGTTTCTCTCATGCTGTGATCTCTGCTCCAAAGAGAAGGAAGTTACAGCTCTCTGAACTCTTCGTTTCCAGTCAACAATGTCTAGAGAATTCTCACAGGAGCAATTTAGATGATCTTGTCACTCAAAGAACATTTTAATTGACTTGACAGTGCCTGTTTTTGAATTTTTAACCCCCACTATGATAATGGGTCTTTAAAGGAATGAACTTTCAATCTCAAAAAGAGAAATCAAAACAGAGCACTACCTCAAAATGCTAGATTTTGTGAAATGTTCAAGAGACAGGTAAGCATGGAAAACCAATGCTTATTTTGATAAGACAACAACTGAGCCACATCTGCGGTTTACCAAACTTGATAAAGTATACATCACTCCATTCTATTGATAGATTATTTCATACAATCAAGAAAATTTAGAACTGGAGTGGTCCTTTAAATCATGGAACCTTAGAATATTAGAGTCAAACACTTCCTGAGAAACATAAAAAGAGAGAATGCCAAACAAAGAACCTTAGAATCACCAGACAATAAATAAAGGTGGAAGGAAACTTAGAAAACTATTTCTACCATCCCTCACCTTGCAGAGTAAAAAACTGAAGCACAAAGAGTAGGATTAGTTTTTCCCAAGATCACCCCTCTATTCAGTGGCTGAACCAGAACACAATCCTATATATGCTCAGTAATTAGATTTTGATACTTCCTCTTTTACTTCCACTGTCTTGGAGGCCATTTCTTATTTGCTTTAACTTACTGAAACAGTATTAAGCTATCCATTGAGGGTAGGGGCAGTGGTGGTAGAAGAGAATGGAATAAGCATTTAAAATGTCTACTATGTGCCAGAGACATTTACAAAGTTAATTCTTTTACAAATATCTTCTCTGATCCTCACCACAACCCTGTGAAGTAGCTGTTATTATCCCCATGTTATAGTTGAGGAAATTGAGTAAAACAGGTTATATGACTTGCTCAGGGCCATATAGCTAGTTAGTGTCCAAGACCATTTTTAAATTCAGGTCTTCTGGCGCTGTATTTGCTATCCCGCTATTACTAGCAAAACTGGAAAAGAGTTGACATTACTTGACTAGAAGCTGCCTAGGATCTTGGCCTTGAACACAGTTTCTTTAATCTCTAAAACCCTGCTCAGGATCAAAACCTCACATACAAGTCTCTTAACTATTACTACCTTTGCAACTTGGGGCAGCTAAGTGGTGCAGTGAATAGAGCACCAGCCCTGGAGTCAGGAGGGCTTGAGTTCAAATCTGACCTCAGACACTCAATACCTCCTAGCTTGTGACCCTGGGCAACCTCTATACTGTCATTGCTGTCCCATTACTTGATTCTTTTTTTTATTTAATAGCCTTTTATTTACAGGTTATATGTATGGGTAACTTTACAGCATTGACAATTGCCAAACCTCTTGTTCCAATTTTTCCCCTTTTACCCCCCCATCCCCTCCCCTAGATGGCAGGATGACCAGTAGATGTTAAATATATTAAAATATAAATTAGATACACAATAAGTATACATGACCAAACCATTATTTTGCTGTACAAATAGAATCAGACTCTGAAATATTGTACAATTAGCTTGTGAAGGAAATCAAAAATGCAGCTGGGCAAAAATATAGTGATTGGGAATTCAATGTAATGGTTTTTAGTCATCTCCCAGAGTTCTTTCGCTGGGCGTAGCTGGTTCAGCTCATTACTGCTCCATTGGAAATGATTTGGTTGATCTCATTGCTGAGGATGGTCAGGTCCATCAGAAGTGGTCATCATCTAGTATTATTGTTGAAGTATACAATGATCTCTTGCCCCTGCTCATTTCACTCAGCATCAGTTCGTGTAAGTCTCTTCAGGCCTTTCTGAAATCATCCTGTTGGTCATTTCTAACAGAACAATAATATTCCATAATATTCATATACCACAATTTATTTAGCCATTCTCCAACTGATGGGCATCCACTCAGTTTCCAGTTTCTAGCCACTACAAAAAGGGCTGCCACAAACATTCGTGCACATACAGGTCCCTTTCCCTTCTTTATGATCTCTTTGGGATATAAGACCAGTAATGACACTGCTAGATCAAAGGGTATGCACAGTTTGATAACTTTTTAAGCATAGTTCCAAATTGCTCTCCAGAATGGTTGGATGTATTCACAGTTCCACCAACGATGTATTAGTGTCCCTGTTTTCCCACATCCCCTCCAACATTCCACATTATCTTTCCCTGTCATTCTAACCAATCTGACAGGTGTGTAGTGTTATCTCAGAGTTGTCTTAATTTGCATTTCCCTAATTAATAATGACTTGGAACATCTTTTCATGTGGTTAGAAATAGTTTCAATTTCTTCATCTGAGAATTGTCTGTTCATATCCTTTGACCATTTATCAATTGGAGAATGGCTTGATTTTTTATAAATTAGAGTCAATTCTCTATATATTTTGGAAATGAGGCCTTTATCAGAACCTTTGACTGTAAAAATGTTTTCCCAGTTTATTGTTTCCCTTCTAATCTTGTCTGCATTAGTTTTGTTTGTACAAAAACTTTTCAGTTTGATATAGTTGAAATTTTCTATTGTGTGCTCAGTAATGATCTCTAGTTCTTCTTTGGTCATAATTCCTTCCCCTTCCACAGGTCTGAGAGGTAAACTATCCTGTGTTCCTCTAATTTGTTTATAATCTCATTCTTTATACCTAGGTCATGAACCCCATTACTTGATTCTTAATGATGAGTGCTTAAATGTTTGTGATTAATCTTGGCAGTCATGCACTCCACTCAAAGGCAGGTGGTACTCCCACATAGTAGAGTTACTTTTCTAAGCTTCACTTCTTTTGTGGATAGGTGCTCACTAAATTTAGGAATGTGACTGATATATATTTTTCTTATTAGTATCCTTACCAGTTTCTTACTCACCAAGAAAAGCTTTCTCTCTTATTGCTGCATTTCAATGGACTTTAATCCATTGGATAAAAAGGATAATAAAGGATAATAAAGTTGAGCACACAAGTAGGACTTAAATATATCATTGTTTCTCACTGTAATAGAAAAAAAAGAATAACCAACATAATGAAATAGCTATCATACACACTGTTTGTCATTATTTCCCAAACTCAGGCAATCTTTGATCAATTTGGAGTCATGTCTATAAGCAAAAAAGTCAGGATTTTCCAGTAAAGATACTGGTGCTTAGACTCAGATGCTGAAGCTTTTACCTTTCATAAGCTTTATGGATAAGCTTAATGTAAATGATTTGTCAAATGGGACACAAATATGACTCCCAATATGTGTTTAAAATCTAAATATCAAATCATGTCCCAAGTGATAAAAAAAATTTTCATATTCATTAGTGTTGTTTCTATTAAACCTTTCGCTGTTATGGTTAACAGTTTAAGAACATGGCACTGGTTTAATTAGGCTTATTCACACATGAATAGGCTGAACCTTATTTAGCTGAACCTGATTTTAAAAATGGAAGACTTCTGAAATTTAAATATATTTTAATTTATTTTCTTTTTGCTGAGGCAATTGGAATTAAATGACTTGCCCAAGGTCACATAACTAGGAAGTATTAAGTGTCTCAGGCCAGAGTTAAATTCAGATCCTCCTAACTTCAGGACTGGTGCTCTATCCACTGCACCACCTAGCTGCCTCTACATTTTAATTTCTTAGATGTAATAATTGTACATTCAAAAGGTTTAAATAAGAGAAGACTAATAGAAATCTAATCCATGAATTGGCTAAGTATTTTAACTTGTCATGGACTTAGTGGGAAAGGGAGGAAAGGAAAAAAGCTTACTATGTGCCAGGGACTGTGCTGTCTTTTTTTCCCCTTTTACAAATATCCCATTTGATCCTTACAATAACCTTTGATATAGGTGTTAATGTGGAGATACTCTACAGTTGAGAAAGTTGAGGCATGTAGAGATGACTTGCCCAAGGCCATATAACTAAGAAACTAGGTAAGTGACACAGTTAATGAAGTGCTGGGCTTGATATTAGGAAGACTCATCTTCATAAGTTCAAATCTAGTCTCAGATAGTTGCCAGCTGTGAGACCCGGGGTAGGTCACTTAACACTGTTTCTCAATTATTCATCTGTTAAAAATAAAAAGAAAAGAAAAAAAGGAAAAGAAAAGAAAAGCTAGAGAAGGGAATGGCAAACCATTCCGGGATCTTTGCTAAAAAAAAAAAAAATCCCCAAATTGGCCACACAGCGTTAGATATGACTGAAATGACTGAACAACAACACATCTAGATAGTGTCAAAGATTGGATTTGAATGCATGTCTTTCTGATTGTAGGCCTGACATTCTATCTGTCATGTCATTTTGCTACCTGCTATTTTCAAATGGATAATCTTGAATATTTTCTTTTTTAAAATTTTGATAATATTTTATAATTCCAAATACATACAAAAATAGTTTTCAATATCTTGGATATTTTCTACACTCACAACTAAAAAGCATATACAATGTCAAAAAATTAAAATAGCATATATCTAGATTTCATGCTGGCCACTTTGATATAGAAGAGAAAAAGTCTCTTAATTGTTATATCCATGAGCCTCATGCTATAAGGCATAGGGTAAGACAATAGATATTCAATAGAATATTAGAACAAGAGAATGCCAAGTGATATTCACTTGCTTCTCAGAGATAATCCAACTGTTCATTTCCAATATCGTCTTTTTCCTTACAGGAAAAATACAAATCAACTCCTCTCACAGGCCACAAAGAATTTCCTCACTTTTCTAAGAATAGATATGAATACACCAGGATTAGCAAGTTAGGACTATTAACTGATAACAAAGTTAGAGCTTAGAACCATAAAATACTGAAAATCAGAGTTGGAAGTGACTTTAGAATCTTAGAACCAAAGAACGTTGGGGTGGGAAAGTACTTTGTTATCATAGAATTTTAGAAATGAAAGATCCAGTAGATAAAATATCAGATCTAGAAAGGAACTTCAAAGGTTCTTTGTCTTATACATGGGGTAACTGAGGTCCTGGGAAGAAAATTTGACATACCCCAAATCACAAAAGTCAGTGACAAAAGCTAAATTAGAACTAGTCTAACAATTAATAGATAGTTATTCTTTTCACATTGTTTCCAAGGAAGTTCATTTCATTCCTTTTCCCAGTTTACCTGGAGAGAGTGACTAAGATGGGCTTTTTTCCCCTTTCTGATACCAAAGAAAACTCCCCTGTAAGCATCTCACAGCCTTCAGTTTGCTTGCAGCAAGTGGTCCTTTGGGGAAAAACTCAAATAAAATGCTAACCTAAAGCGTATGTCAACTATTAAGAAAAAAGACAAAATCAAGCAGGATGACCAGGGAAGATGCTGATTCCAGTTCTTTCCCCTCAATAAGAACTGTCAAGTAAACTTTCCTCTGAAATAGATTTAACTTCATTTAATTAAAATTTCTATTCCGGTATCCCTGTTTTAGAGACATAGTAATTGGCAAATTAGTAATAGGGCATTTTGGGAAGTATACACAACTTAAAAAAATCAATTTCATGGTTTCCAAAGTCTAACTCCTTCTATAATTTCAATGTAATAACAATAATTTATATTTTTATAGCTCTTGACAATTCACAGAATACCTTTCTCAAAACAACCCTACCATAAAGACAATGCAAAGGTCATTTCCTTGTAAAAGGGAGGAAGTAGAAACTTAGAGAAACTTAGTTGTTTGTTCAAGGTTGAAAGATTAACCAAGTGAAAATAGTAAAAATGAAAACCTAAGTCCTCTAATGAGGGTGTATTCTACTGACCATACTACTTTCTCATTTTGTGGGAAAACCAGTAAATTAGGAAGCTACAGATTAGTGTTCTCGGCTTTGCTCTGTTACTTACTGGTAGTGTGACCTCAGTTAAATTAAGCCTTTTTGTGCCTCAGAATCGCAGAATGTCAAAGGTAAAAGCAGCCCCAGAAAGGATCAAGTCTAATTCCTTCATTTTACAGGAGAAAAAACTGAGTCCCAGAGTTATAGGTCAAGTACCATGCCTAAGATCATAGTCAGTTTCAGAACTGGAGCTCATCGGGATCCTGACTTCTTAGCTAGTGCTTCTTCCCAGATATTTCATGAATAAAATTGGGGAAATAGTGGTAACCCTTTTTCAAGGCCTAAACTGGGTAATACTATATAATTATGAATTATGCCATAACATGGAAGTGAATTAAATTAAATTAAAGTGAAGGACAGTTGTGCAAGATCACCTGCCTCACTTTTCCCTCCAGAACCATCTGGGTCCAGTGGCCCGATATAATTTAGTGTAACTGGAGATGGCCCTGGATGTAATGGGAGACCTTGGCCTTTTTAAGCTAAGGTTTTTAACAGGTCTCAGTTTTATTGAATCCAAACCCATTCAGTGATTAAGGCTAGGTAGCAATTGAAGCAAAACTTCTCCTCTTTCACCTATTAGTCCTCCCCCTAAGCCCCCATCCAATCTAAATAAATATGGGAGGGAAAGACTTTCAGGATTTCTGGCCAAAGCAGAAACAATTGCTATTTACATTCAATCTAAGTGTCTAAAGCCAGATTTGAACTCAGAAAGATGAGTCTTTCTAAATTATATAATTTATAACTATCAGTAAACATTTTTATTACTATTATCACCATTAATTATCTTTTCTGGTGGAACTTTCCAACTCTATTATCTATAAAATATGTCTGATTTATGTTTTAAATAAAAAATGCAGAGTTTACACCAACATTTCCCATGTGATCAAACAATTTTATAAGGTGATTATGAGAGGAGGTGAGGAGAAATTATTTGGAGGAGAGAAATGGTTCTTTAAGAGAGAAATTATATACAGTATTCTAAAATAAGTATTAGAAAAACAACTTTCCCTGGGTTTCTGTTTCTTCTTTCCTGTTACTTTCCTTGATAATAACAAGAAAGACTATATAAGCAATTTACTTCCGTGAAATCATGTCTAACACTGGAGGCATATGAAATCCCTGGCACTTTGTCTTACTCTATTATAGGGGTGAGTCACTGTGTGTATGTTTCGGTCATGCTTTATAATCTGCTTCAGAACCCTGATGACTATTAAAGACAAAAATGATGACCCTCAAAATGCAATATTAGTATAGTGTTATGTAATGGAAATATCACTGACTCTTTAATCAGGGGATTTGCTGCAGGTGTTGACCCTTCCACGAAATTGTTTTCACTAAATTGTGCAACCTTGCTTCTCATACATAAAACAGAAAGGATTAAAACATATCTCTGGCTTTGCTCTAAACTTCTTTGAGTCCATGGATATTGAGATAGCTGCTTAATTTCACAAATTTTCATTGAGTGTCCACTATATCTAAAGCACCAAACTAGGCACTGAAGGGATTGTAGATTGGGGATAAGTAGGCTGATTTGGTATGTAAGGTTCAATATTAGAACAAAATGAAATACTTGTAGATGTTCTAAGAATGAACAGGAGATTTAATTAACTATAGAAGGGGAAGGATATTCAACTAAGAATATTTGGAAAGTATACTACATAGATTAAGTTGAGTCCAGCCTTCCCAGTAAGAATGACATAATTCTATGTTAGCTTCTGACTGGCAAAGCATCAGGGAACAAAAGCTGAAGCTCTTTGTGATTTCTTCCCAACTCCCAGGTATCTAAGAAGTCAATTCAATAATCTGAACCTTAGTTCCCTGGGACAGTTTAACCTCAAGAACAGTCTCAATGTCTTTGAAGGTAAAACAAGCTTAAGCTACATGTCATTGGGTTATAGTATATTGTTCAACCACAGAGGGAGATATAAAGATAAGATAAATAAGATACAGCTACTATGTTCAAGGAGTTTTTAGTCTAGTGGGAGAGATAACATGTGGACTCAAAAACTATAACCTTTTCTAGAATGTGGTAAATGTTACAGGTTATTAGTATTAGAAGGGAAGTTTGAAGTCATATAATCCTATAGCCATTGTAAAATGAAGTACCTAAGTCTCAGAGAACTTAAGGACTTGCATCAGGGAGCAATGCAAATTGGTGGAAGATCTCCATTTTCCCAGTCTGTTACCCTAAACTTAAAGCATAACTCAAATGTCATTTTCCCCATGAAGGCTTCCATGATGGTTAAACCTTATTGGTAACCTTTTACTCAGACATCATAGGGAACTTTAGAGAAAATCAGACATCTTTTGAAAAGAAAGTTACCTTAATTTGACACTTGGCATGGATATGACTGTAGTTGACAGATTATGAAGACTAATCCAAAAAGTTCCAAAATTAATTTGGCCAGTTAATTAATTAAATAGTTGGCAAAATTGTTTAAACCAATTCTGTTTTTAGAAGCAACACGACCTGTGACAAAAATGCTGGATTTCAATAGCTTACCTATGCCATCATCGGTCTTTTACAGCTTCAATTTCCTCATCTGTAAAAATGGTTATGTTAATTCTTGCACTGTTTTTCTTTTAGATGTTGAAAAGAAACCATTTTATAAATCTTACAGTGATGTGTGTGTATGTGTTATTATACCAGTTTTTGTTTATTATTCCCATATTACACCATAAATTTCATTAGGATGGGAATATCTCTTATATGAACATCATATCTTCTTGAGCGTATAGCATAATGTTCTGCTTATAGATGATGCTTAATAAATATTTAATTGAAAGATGTATATTAATGATTGAGGTGCTTTGAGTAATGCCTCATTTTCCTTATCTGTAAAATAAAGATTTCTATTTGTCCCTGCCTATTCATGGAATTATGGTGAAGATCAAACAAAATAACATTTTTGGAGACAATGTGTAAGTCACAAAGTGGATATATATATATATATATATATATGCAAATAATGTTATTATTAGCAATACTCTTAAAGAATAACAAAGGAAGGATCACTGAAACATTTTCATTTGAGTTGTAAGAATGTACTAAGTCAGATGATCTGGGTTTCAATTTTGTCACTCTACATAGTGCCTATATGTGACCTTATGCAAATCACCTTTTCCCTCTGTTGATCAGGTTCTTTTTTTAATCTGAAAAATGACGAAGTTGGATTACATGATTGATAAGGTCTTTTCCAACTCTAAGTTCTAGAATTGGACATGCAAGGAGAAGACAGCATCAAAGGAAGGGGAGCAAAATTATCAAAAGAAAGCATCAGGAAAATGGGAAGAATGCTTATGGAATAATGATTTGTCTAGTTTGTCTTAAGTGTAGAATACACGTTAAAAAGTAGTGCAAGACTGACAAGGTAGAGAGAGGAGGTACCAGTTTTGAAGGGCTTTGGGTGATACGATAATAATTTTTCACTTTATTAAGTTAAAATTGGAGCTAAAAGTTGAAGAACTAGAATATAACAGTATTATATCCATCCACAAAACTAACAATGATAAAAATGAACAACAGTTCAACCCCAATATTATGGAACATTTATCTTATTCTCATACTATCTAGTGTTTTTAATAGGAGTTAGTATTGGATTTTGTCAAATGCTTTTTCTGCATCACTTGTTAGTTTGGTTATTGATATAGTCAATTTTGTTAATAGTTTTCTTAATATTAAACCACCCCTGCATTCCTGGTATAAATCCTACTTGGTCATGGTGCATTATCCTGGGGATAACTTGCTGTAACCTATTTGTTAATATTTTATTTAATATTTTTGTATCAATATTCATTAGGGAAATTGGTCTATAATTTTCTTTCTGTTTTGTCCCTACCTGGATTAGGTATCAACATCATGCCTAGGTCATAAAAAGAATTTGGTAGGATTCCTTTTTTTCTTGTTTTTCCAAATTCCAAAATACTTTGTATAGTATTGGTACTAATTATTCTTTAAATATTTGTAAATCCATCTGGCCCTAGAAATTTTTTCTTAGGGAGGTGATTAATAGCTTGTTCAATTTCCTTTTCTAAAATAGGACTATTTAGGTAACTTATTTCTTTCTCTGTTAATCTGGGCAATTTATATTTTTGTAAGTACTCATCCATTTCACTTAGATTATCAGATTTATTGACATACAATTGGGCAAAACAGCTCCTTATTATTGCTGTAATTTTCTCTTCACTGGTGGAAAGTTCACCCTTTTCTTTTTTGATACTAACAATTTGATTTTCTGCTTTCCTTTTTGTAATCAAATTAAGTAAAGATTTATCTATTTTGTTGTTTTTTTTCATAAAGCCAACTCTTGGTTTAGTTCATTAGTTCAATATTTTTTTCACTTTCAAATTTATTAATGTTCTCTTTTATTTTCAGAATTTCAAATTTGGTATTTAATTGGGGGCTTTTGATGTGTTCTTTTTCTAGCCTTTTAAATTGTATGCCCAATTCACTGATCTGTTCTTTCTCTATTTTATGCAAGTAAACATCTAGAGATATAAAGCTTCCCATAAGAACTGCTTTGGCTGCATCCCATAAATTTTGGTATGTTGTCTCATTGTCAATCTCTTGAATGAAATTATCAATTGCTATGATTTGTTTTTTCACCCACTCATTCTTTAGGATCAGATTATTTAATTTCCAATTAATTTTTGGTCTATTTTCAACTGGCCCTTTATTATATATAATTTTTATTGCATCATGATGCCTTTCTGAATTTGCTTTTGAGGTTTTTATAGCTGAATACATTGTCAGTTTTTGTGTAGGTTCCATGTATCACTGAGCAAAAAGTATACTTCTTTCTCTCTTCATTCAGTTTTCTCCAAAGGTTTATCATACTTAACTTTTCTAAAATTCTATTTACCCCCTTTACTTCTTTCTTATTTATTTTGTGGTTAAATTTGTCTACCTCTGAGAGAGTAAGATTGAAATCCCCCACTAGCATAGTTTTGCTGACTAATTCTTCTTTTAGTTTTCTTAACCTCTCCTTAAGCATTTGGGTACTATACCACTTGGTACATATATGTTTAATATTGACATTACTTCATTATTGTTGGTACCCTTTAGCAAGATATAGTTTCCTTCTTTATCTTTTTAATTAGTTCTTTTTTTGTTTTTGTTTGATTTGAGATCAGAATTCTACCCCTGCTTTTTTTTTTTTACTTCAACTGAAGCATAATAGATTCTGCTCCAGCCTTTTAACTTTAATCTGTATGTATCACTTGCTTTAAATGTATTTCTTGTAAACAACATATTGTAGAATTCTGACTTTTAATCCAGTCTTCTATCTGCTTCCTTTTTATGGGAGAATTCATCCCATTCACACATTTATTAACTCTGTTAGTTAAAAATTAATAACTCTGTATTTCCCATCATCTTAGTTTCCCCAAGTTATGCTTTTCTTTTTCCTTTCCCCCTTTCCCTCTTCTCCAGTATTTGCTTCTGACCACCATCTTCTTCAAACAGTCCTCACCTTTTGCAGCCCTTCCCTATTTCTTATGCCTTTCCCCTTCTATTTCTGTTTTCCTTTCTATTAGCTTCCCCTTTCCTTTACACTTTCCCCTCTTACTTCCCTATAGGGTGACCAAGTTTGTGAAGTTAAATATGTTTCATATTATCTCTTTGAGCCAAATCTAATAAGACTGAGATTTATACAATGCTCATCCCTCTCCATTCTTTACCTCAATTGTAATAGGTCTTTTTTGCCTCTTCATGAGATATAATTTATCCCATTTTCCTCTTCTTCCAATACTATCTCTTTTCTAACTCTATTTTCTTTTATATGTTATCACAATAAAATCCAATTATACCTATAGTTTCTAAGTATATCCATAACAGACACACAGTTCTCAAGAATTAAACTTTTCATATTCCCATATAGGGATGTAAGCTTTTTAACTTTTAAAAGCAACAGCTATTTTTTTTCTTTCCTTTTTGCCTTTTAATGCTTCTCTTGAGTATTCTATTTGAACATCAAATTTTCTTTTCAACTTTAGTTTTTTCATCAGAAATGAATGAAATTCATCTGTTTCATTGAATGTCCATCTTTTCCCCTGAAAGATAATGCTTAAATTTGCTGGATAATTGATTCATGGCTGCAATCCAAGTTCCTTTGCCTTTTAGGATATCAGATTCCAAGCCCTTCAATCCTTTGAAGTGGAAACTATTAGGTCCTGTGTAAAGTATGGGCTAGCTCCCTGGAGGGCCTTGGGGTCAGCCAGAGTCAGGACAAATTAAAGTCCTTGGTCTTTAGGGGGAGAAGTGAAGGAGGCAGGAAAGCAGAATCCTGGATTCTGGAGTTGGGAGTCCCCAGCCTCTCTCCTCCTTGTCCTGCCACCAACTGCCTCTCTCTTCTCCTTCCCGCTGCCCTCCGCCCTCCAATCCTTGCCTAAGATTATCTTAACACCAAACATTCAGCAAGCACCAATGGTGAGGAGAGCCATTATCCAAATATATGCTAATAGAACAATTATCTCACATCAAATAGGTAATTAGCCTTAAGTGCTCAGTTGTCTGATTCAAGCATATCTTTTTGGAGTTTCAGCCCTCTATACTCCTGGTTAATCCTGATTGTGGCTCCTTGATATTTGAATTGTTTCTTTCAGCAGCTTGCAATATTTTCTCCTTGATCTGATGATTTTTAAACTTAACTATGTTATTTCTTGGAGTTATCATTTTAGAGGTCTTTTTCAGGAGGTGATTGATGAATGCTGTCAATGGCTATTTTAGGTTCTAGGACATCAGGGCAGTTTTCTTTGATGATTTCCTGAAAGATGATGTCTAGGTTCTTTTTTTTTTTAATCATGTTTTTTGAGGAAGTCCAATAATTTTCTCCTAGATTTACATTACAAGACAACTGTTTTTCTATTGAGATATTTCACATTTTTGTATTTATTTATTTATTTTTGGTTTTCTTTGACTGATTCTTAATGTCTCATTGAATCATTCTCTTCTATTTGTTCAATTCTAATTTTAGTGAATTATTTTCTTCTCTTATCTCATTTTACATTTGAGCAATTGAAGTTTTAAATTAGTTGTTTTGTTCATTGGATTTTTTCCATTTCACAAATTATTTTTTTCAATGAGTTTTTTTTAGAAACAAATCTAGTTTGTAAGGAGTTACATGTTTTTTCCATTTTGTCAAATCTATTTCTAAGAAGTTTTCTTCCAAACTCTCCTGAAACTTTCTTATTTCCTTTACCCATTTTTCTTCTAATTTTTTAAAGATCATTTTTTAATTCTTCCAAGAGAGCCTTGTGAGAGGGGGATCAATTTATATCACAATTTGGATCTTCATCGTAAATGATTTGCCTTTAGTGTGCTCAGAGTTTGAAGTCTGTTCTTCTCTTTCTCCATAAAAACCATTATGGTCAGAGTTCTTTTTTCTTTTTTGTTCATTTTAAAAGATTGAGGTCTGTTCTTTGGGGAAGGGGAGATTGTTCCAAGCTTCCTCTACCAGCAATGGTAGCTTTTTGATGTCCTGGGTTGAACCTGCTGACTGTGTTTGATGAACATGGCTAAGTCTAGCATTATTCTGGGGTTCAGAAGTTCACTATTTGCCTTTTGTATTTGCATTGGATGTCTTACAGTTAATGTGCTGGTTAACTGGTTTCTGGTTCCAGAAGGGCAGCCAAAACTGTTGTATTTTGGCTAAGTGCCTCCCAATAGATTCTCCAACTGGCAGACATCACACCATCCTGGGTTCTTGTGCTGCACCTGCACTGCGCCTCCTCCCTTGTGCCTGTTTAAAACAGACCTTTTCTGAAGTTCTTCCAAAATACCTTCTGCTGGATATTTGTTACACTGAAAATATTTTTGAGTTCTGTCACTCCAAAACCAGTTCAGAGGCTTGATCTGCTATTGATCTAAGGGACCCAAGAAGAGCTCAGATAAAGACTTGTCTACTCTCCACCATCTTGGTTCCATCATGTTATATAGTAGTTTTCAACTCTAGTGCAACATATTACCTGAGTTTGCTTTTGATCTAATCAGCAAATCCAATGGTCTTTTTCAAAACTTATCTTTTATGATCTTTCATTTGAATTTAACTGGTGACCATTCAGAGAAGAAAACAAAAACCTAAAGACAGAAATTGACTTACTTAAGGTCATATATCTAATCAGTGTGAGATGTATGATTTTCTGAGTCAAAACCCAGTGGACTTTTCATTGCTGTTATGTCATCATCCACAAATTGTGACTATTGATGTTCATAGTTTGTGCATTTTTTTCTGCTGGCAACAATAAATAGTTTACATCATTCAGATGGAGGAAAAATTGCAGGAAGTAAGCAAAATATTGCTTGACTAAAGTCCTTCATGCAGTGACAGTTAAGGGAATCAGAAAATATTGCAGAATGTACAGTTCAAGGAGAACATTTGTTCAGGGAAACAACCAGGATTGTGTTCTTATAAATCAAGGTCCTGATCAAGGTAGTTAGCCTAAAACTATATTTAACAGCATCAAGAAATTCTGTAATTCTGGTGACCTAGTTAATAGCCTTCAGCTTTGCTGAATAATATTATTTCAGACCATGATCTCTGTTTCCATAGTTAGGATACTTATACATAAGGTATCTTGGGATGCAGGGAATTATACTATGAAAATGTTCTTTTGAACTATTTTGTGTTAAGTATATGTGAGTGTATGTGTGCATGTGTGCTTGTGCATATGTGTGAATGTTTTCATGTATGTGTGTTTTTGTTTTCTCTCTGGGCCAGTTCCATAAGGTCAAAAGTTTGTTTTTGTTTTTGAGAAGAGAAGATTTGTATCCTCAGTATTAAGAACACAGTTATACATATACATAAAGTATTATATTAATGGATGTTTGCTGAACTAAATGACTTTAGCAAAGTAGCAGAAATAAGACTGACCTACAAAATTATCTTCATTTTAATATGTCACCACCAAGAATCAAGGAAAGCTAACAAAGAAAAATACTCTTTAAAATTATGAGTATATAAATATCCATATATAATATGTACATTAACTTATCAAAACAAACTAGAGATCTATATAGAGATAATTAAATTATTTTTATAGAAAATTTTTTAAAAATTGGATAAATGGAAGCATATCCCTGATGCTTACATTCTTATGTGGAAAACAATCTTAGAAGCAAACTAAAAGTGTCAAGAATTTAAGAAAGTACTTAGCTTTGGGTCATGATGGTGAAGTTTGTAGGAATGTACCCTAATGGAAAATAACTGGGCATACTTCTTAAATAAGGATTATAAAAGACTTCTAATCTGAGAAAGAATCCCATGGGAGAATGACACTTCCGAAGGCTGAGTTTCAGCTGAAGTTATCTTCTAGAATCTGACTTTCAGCTGAAGTGATTTTTGGGGGCCTAATGGAAAATCTGAGGAAGTATAACATATTGGAAAAGGAAGGTCAAATAGATATAATAAAAAAATTGTTAATTAATTTACAGATTTAATGTTTGAACAATGTAACTACCAGTAGGTTAATTTGTAGAATTAGGTAAAATCATAAGATTTTTATGAAAAAATAAAGAGGAAAAATATCAATATCTATGAAAAATTGATAAAGGAATATTAGATATCCTTAGATAGATTAGATAGATTAGGTATTATAATACCTAACACTCAAAAATAGAGAAATAGATTAATAGAACAGAATAAAGAACCTAGAAACAAGCCCAAATTATTATAAAAGATTAGTGTTTAGTAAATCTTTCCTCAAACACCCTCTCCCCCACTGTGGGAAAGAATAACTAGTCAACTAAAACCACTAGAAACACTAGATGATGTTATAGCAAAACAATTTCTACAAGATTTGTATCTGTAACTTATAATATGCAGCACAATAAACTATTAATTGTAACAGCACTCTAAAATATTTTAAAACCACAAATTAGAAAGAAAGAGATAATGAAGTTGTCTGAATTCTAAAAAGAGGCATCTTTTAATCAGTGGAACTAATCATCATATAATTGATAAATTTAACTACATAAAGATAAAAGATTTAGACTACAATAAAAATCCTTGAAATTAAAAAAATACAGATTAAAAAGCAAAACTAATGTTCTTACATCCAAAATATATAAGGAAAAGATACATAAGGTTATCTATTCCCTAATGGACATGAAGGAATTTTATGAAGAAAAAAATGCAAATTGTTAATAATCACATTTTTAAAATGCTCAAATTATTTATTACTCCTAGAAATAAAACATCCTTAAGATACTATCTTATACTCACTAAAATAGTAAAATTATATTGAAAATTAAAAATCTAATCTTTGCGGGATTATGGGGGGAATAGGTACAAATTATTGGTGGGACTGAAGAAAGCATTTGAAGAGCAATAAACTGGAATGTGAATTGCAAAACTGATCATAACTCATGATCCAGACATTCTATTTCTGGGACTCTGTCTCAGAAACATAATGAAAATAGGTATGTGTGTGTGGAATTATCTACTTGGATAACAATGATCATAGTTGTCTATTTGTACCATTTAAAAAATTAGAAAGAACCTATATATGTAACAACTAAAAAATGATTAAAACATTTTTAGAGGATGGTAGTAGTGTGTGTGTGTGTGTGTGTGTGTGTGTGTGTGTGTGTGTGTAAAATCTGTGATTTCAGCACTGAGAAGAGCTCCCAATTTGTGACTGCTTTCTTTCCCTGGAGAGTGATAATACTTTTATAGCTTATAGTATTAGAAAGCTCCTCTGAGAAGATAAGTGACTTGCTGTGTTCCCTCAGCTACTATGTGTTAGAGTAGCACTTGACTCATGTGTAACATATATTGGATTACTTGCCATCTAGGGGAGGGACTAGAGAAAGGGGAGAGAGGAAAAAATTTAAAACACAAGGTTTGCAAGGGAGAATGTTGAAAACTGTCTATGTATATGTTTTGAAAATAAAAAGCTTTAAAAAATACTCAGGATCTTCTGGATGTCAAGACCAGTTCTCCATCCACTATGCCCCACTACTTTGAAATAATTGTTTTGTAAATTGTGGCACAGAAATATAATGAAGTATTAGGGCACTATATAAAACCAAATATGATATGTGCTAGATCTGTTATTTCATTGGTCTATATAGTTCCTCAGTGAGGAAACTCTCTCTACTAATGTAAATTAACAAGGTCTGCAACTCACATTCAGAGTGTTCTAGAACACTGAGAGGTTAAGTGACTTTCCTCAGGTTAAATAGCTAGGATGTTAGAAGGAGGATTTAAACAAAAAGGTCTTCTTAGTTTCAAAGCAATCTTTCCATGCTCCATGTCAGTTACCTATCCATAAAACCAATGTAAAAAGAAATAATGAGACATTTATATTAGATGATGCAGAATGGAATCAGCAGAATCAGAAATGTGTAAGTGTTGACATGAAACTATTTTATGGAGAAGAAAGATGATAAGGAGTCATTTTAGGAGCTTCACATTACCTCTAGGATAAACATGGTTTATATTTGAAATCTCTTCTCAACCTGGTTCCAACTTACCTTTCTTTCCTTGTTATGCATATAATCACTAGGTGGCACTAGCAAGCAAGGAAGACAGTTGTCAACCATCCCCTGAGTCAAAGGACCTGTTTGAATGTGCTCAGGGAATTCAATCCCTTTTCTTTAGTAACTTGACTGCTGTTGAGCAATATGAATGTGACATTTAAATTTCATTCATTTTGGGGGAGTGAGAGAGGAGAAGGTATCATTTGTGACCTAACTGATGTTTTTTGGCCTCCTGGACAAAGCATTTGATTAATATTAAATTTCTAGTTGTTAATTTCAGTTGTTAGTTCCAGTTGTTAATGTTGTATCCAGAGTTGAGTAGTATTACTATCAAACTTTGACAAGTAGCAGCTAACTTGTCACTGATCAAAATACAGGTTAGTAGCTTGTTGTCAGTTGATACTTTCAATTTGGCTCAATACATACAGAAATCTCTAACAACATACACCTTCAAGGCCAAAGACCCCAGTTTATATATAGGCACCAAGTGTCACTGTCACTAAGTCCTACATCAAATCCTGTTAGTCTCTAAGGACCCTTATTCTCTTGGTTAAACAACAAAAAACATCTTATTCCCAAGACATCCAGATTGGATATGTGCAGACAAATGGCCAGCTTGGATTTGTGAAGAATTATAATGGTGTGTACATGTTACATGTTTCCTTAGTAAGCATACTCCTTCATTCATAATTCTCCATTTAGCTTTGTAGGCTTGAGATATTTCCATTTTCTTCTCCCTCTGTTTATCTCTATAATCATGACTTGCATGAGAGTCATTCCACTCAGAAAAGCATCAACATTTTTAATAAATCTGTGATAAGTGTCCAAATCCTAAAACAGTTCTTAAATCTAAAATGTTCTATGGCTATAGCAAATTTAGGATCATTTTAATCTTTCCTAGGTTAGTTTTCATATCTTGTTTAGATGTTATGTGCCAAATGCAAGTTTCAGAAGAGCTTCTTTTAGCTAATCTAGTACTTTCAAAAGATTTTCCTCTTGACATTCCAGTTTCTTTGTAAACAAATTGAAGGAATCTGCCCCCATTTTGCCCTATCTTTTAGTCTCCTCGCTTCTCTCAGGAGGAGCCAGAATCTTCAGGTTAGTGATCATCTGCTGGTTTCCTGGTTAGGTCCCCTCAGAATCCACCTCCTCTTGGAAAGACCTCTTAACGTTTAACCACCTGCTCCATTAGTTATTCCTTAGCTTTCATTTCCCGGTTTCTGAAAGTTGAGAACTCTGTCTTTAGCTTCTGAAAGTACTAGTCATGCATTTTGGTCAGACTAATATAGCTGTAGTATCATGTGTCAGTCCAGAAGCTACTATCCTCATGCCTGAAATTTTCCACAAATAACCAAACTCTCTTACCTACTTCCCAGGTTACCATTCCCCTTGGTCCTATCTCTGAGGTAATTTCAGTCCTAAAAAATCCTCAGTCCCAATGTATTTGTGGTTTAATTGTCCTCTGTGATAATTTGTTGCCTCCCCCACCAAAAGAAAAACTTTTACCACAGGTAAGTGTATGCATGTATGTGTGTGTATGTGTGTGTATGTGTGTGGTCTGTAACTGAAACACATATACCTACTGTGGTAACTAAATATCTTAGTTTCTTATCTATAAATTTATAGAATAATAATAATATTTGCTCTAAGGAACTAGACACTGTGAATGCCCATTAGTTGGAGAATGGTGGAATAAGTTATGGTTATGGACTATATTGTTCTATAAGAAATGATCAGAAGGATGACTTCAGAGAGGACCGGAGAGGCTTTGTGAACTAATATTATTGAAGTGACTAGAACCAAGAGAAGACTACAGCAACAAAAAGATTATATTGTGATCAATTCTGATGGACAGCTCTTCAACAGCAAAGTGATTCAGGGCAGTTCCAATAGTCTTGTGATGGAGAGAGCCATCTGTACTCAGAGAGAAGACTGTGGAGACTGAGTGTGGATTATAACATAGTAGTTTCAGGTTTTTTTTTTTTTTTTGGTCGTAGTTTGCTTGCATTTTGTTTTTTTTTCTCATTTTCCCTTTTTGATCTGATTTTTCTTGTGCGGCATGATAATTGTGAAAATATGTAGAGAAGAATTGCACATGTGTAACATATATTGGATTATTTACCATCTAGAAGAGGGACTAGAGGAAGGAGAGAGAGGAAAAATTTCGAAACACAAGGTTTTGCAAGTGAGAATGTTGACAATTGTCTATGCGTATGTTTTGAAAATAAAAAAGCTTTAAAAAATGCTTGCTTTACCTACTTCACATTGTGGTAGTGTAATTTGATAATAAACTACAAAGCACTATTTAAATATAAAATAATACCAGTATAATTATGAGTACCTTCATTTTCATGAATGTCTACTTCTTTGTATGCTTATAACTAAATTTTATTCTTCTAATAATATTCTAATATTCTCTATTTTGATAATATTCTAATAACATTTCTGGTATCCATTAAATAAAATAGAGGAGTCATCTATTTGTAGCTCAACATATATTTACAAAGCATGTTCCAATATTGTCAGTTATGAATTTTGGAAATAGGGAAATTATAATTTCTTTTTTAATTAATTATTTTATTGAAATTTTTTATTTTCAAAACGTATGCAAGGATAATTTTTAATAATTGTTCCTTGCAAAATCTGGTGTTCCAGTTTTTTTTCTTCCTTCCATCCCCTCCCCTAGATAGTAAGTGATCCAATATATGTTAAACATAGCTAAAATATATGTAAATCAAATATACATATTTATACAATTGTCTTGTAGCAGAAGAAAAATCAGATCAAAAAAGAAAAAAATGGAAAAGAAAAGAAAATTCAATCAAATAACAATAAAAAAATAAAAATGCTATGTTGTGATGCACACTCAGTTCCCCCGGTCCTCTCTCTGGGTGTACATGGCTCTTCTCATCACAAGATCATTAGGACTGGCCTGAATCATCTCCTTGTTAAGAAGAGCCACATCCATCAGAACTGATCATCATATAATCTTGCTGTTGCTGTGTACAATGATCTTCTGGTTCTCTTCATTTTACTTAGCATCAGTTCTTGTAAGTCTCTCTATACCTCTTTGAAATCACCATGCTGATGTTTTCTTATAGAACAATAATATTCTATAACATTCATATTACCCTAGCATATTTAGCCATTCTCTAACTTATGGACATCCACTCAGTTTCCTTCATTCTGGATATTCATAGTAGATTTCATATGTGGTAGAGATTAGCTCTAGGACTGAAGAAAATGCATTGGATGTGCTATATACTTAACATTGTTGTTTGCCGTTTGTTCTATTCTTGAGGAACATGAAGTCAAGGACAACCAGCAGCTCGGAGTCTCGAACCCAGCCCAATTTCTCCCAGCTTGTCTTCCTCCCTCTCTCTCTGCCTTCCCCCACCAAAATCGTCATTTCCTATACAACACATCAGGACTTGCACGGAGAGTGGGCAGGGACCATTCTTTATCCAATCATGTATATTAATAGAGTATAGCCCAATTACTATCTAGCCTCATGTACTTGGGACCTCAGTGCATCAGCTCAAACCTCAGCCCATTACACTGCCACAAATATTTTTGTACATGTGGGTCCCTTGCACTCCTGTAAGATCTCTTTGAGATATAAGCCCAATAGAAACACTGCTGGATCAAAGGATATACATAATTGGATAGCCCTTTGAGCATAGTTCCAAATTGCTCTCCAGAATAGTTGAATCAGTTCACAAGTCCACCAATAATGTATTAGTGTCCCAATTTTCCCACATCCTCTCCAATATTCATCATTACCTTTTTTTTTGTCTTACCCAATATGAGAGATGTGTAGTGGTACCTCAGAGTTGTCTTGATTTGAATTTCTCTGATCAATTTTCATATGACTAGTTTCAATTTTTTCACCTGAAAATCATCTGTTCATATCCTTTGACCCTTTAGCAACTAGAGAATGGCTTGAATTTCTGTTGGAAACATAATATGTAATTTTGCTTTACCTCTGGTGGACCTTTTCTTCTCTTCTTGTGAGAGGATGATATTGATTCAAGGAGACTGAAAGGCAGTTGCTATTCTTTGGCCTCCCCATTGAGAGGCCATTTCATTCTCTGATATCTCTCCTCTTCCCTCTGCCTCCAATTTATTTTCCCAGTCCACAAGCAACACCTATGTCAGTAAAGGTGACTTTGCAACTCCTTCAGATGTTCACAGTTGTGGAGGCTCTCAGACACCTACTCTTACAATGCACTTAGGCATGGTCCTTAACAAATTCATATAAATTTGAGTCAATGCTCTATATATTTCAGAGATGAGGCCTTCATCAGAACCCATGAATACAAAAATGTTTTCCCAATTAATTGCTTTCCTTCTAATCTTGTCTATATTAGTTTTGTTTGTACAAAAACTTTTTAACTTAATACAATCAAAATTATCTATTTTGTGTTCAACAATGAGCTCCAGTTCTTCTTTGGTCACAAATTCCTGCCTTCTCCACATATCTGATAGGTAAACTATCCTATGTTCTTCTTATTTCTTTATTACATTATTCTTTATGTCTAGATCATGAATGAATTTTGACTTTATTTTAGTATATGATGTTAGGTGTTGGTTAATAACTAGTTTCTGCCATACTAGATTCCAATTTTCCAAGCAGTTTTTTGTCAAATAGTGAGTTCATATCCCAAAAGCTGGGGTCTTTTGGCTTGGCAAATGCAAGATTACTATAGTCATTGAATATTTTGTCTTGTGAACCTAACCTATTCCACTGACTGACTACTCTATTTCTTAGTCAGTACCAAATGGTTTTGATGACTGCTGCTCTGTAATATAGTTTTAGGTCTGGCACAGCTAGTCCACCTTCATTGGCATTTTTTTCATTAATTCTCTTTAAATTATTGACCTTTTGTTCTTCCAGATGAACTTTATTATTATTTTTTACAGATCTGTAAAATAATTTCTTGGTAGTTTCATTGGTATGGCACTAAATCAGTAGATTAATTTAGGTAGTGTTGTCATTTTTGTTATATTCACTCAGCCTACCCATGAGCACTTCATATTTTCCAGTTGATTAGATCTGACTTCATTTGTGTGGAAAATGTTTTGTAGCTGTGTTCATATAATTCCTGACATTGACTTGGCAGATAGACTCCCAAATATTTTATATTATTGACAGTTATTTTATTTTATTGTATTTTTATTTTTTAAAAATTTTAATAGCTTTTTATTTACAAGTTATATGCATGGGTAATTTTACAGCACTGACAATTGCCAAACCTTTTGTTCCAATTTTTCCCCTCCTTCCCCCCTCCCCCAGATGGAAGGATGACCAATACATGTTAAATATATTAGAGTATAAATTAAATACAAAATAAGTATACATGTCCAAATCATTATTTTGCTGTAGAAAAAGAATCAGACTCCGAAATATTGTACAGTTAGCCTGTGAAGGAAATCAAAAATGCAGGTGGCAAAAATATAGGGATTGGGAATTCGATGTAATGGTTCTTAGTCATCTTCCAGAATTCTTTTGCTGGGTGTAGCTGGCTCAGTTCATTACTGCTTCAGTAGAACTGATTTGGTTCATCTCATTGCTGAAGATGGCCAGGTCTATCAGAATTGATCATCATATAGTATTGTTGTTAAAATATATAATGATCTCCTGGTCTTGCTTATTTCACTCAGCATCAGTTCATGTAAGTCTCTCCAGGCCTTTCTGAAATCCATCCTGTTGGTCATTTCTTACTGAACAATAATATTCCATATTATTCATATACCACAATTTATTCAGTCATTCTCCAATTGATGGGCATCTACTCAGTTTCCAGGTTCTGGCCACTACAAAGAGGGCTGCCACAAACATTCTTGCACATACAGGTCCCTTTCCCTTCTTTAAGATCTCTTTGGGATATAAACCCAGTAGTAACACTGATGGGTCAAAGGGTATGCACAGTTTGATAACATGGTTCTCTTTTAACAAGGAGGTAATTCAGACCAATTTCAGTAGACTTGAAATGGAGAAAGCCATCTGCATCCAGAGGGAGAGCTATAGAGACTGGATGTGGATCACAACATAGTATTTTCACCATTTTTGTTGTGATTTGCTGGCTTTTTTTTCTTTCTCATATTTTCCCTTTTTGCTTTGATTCTTCTTTTGCAGCATGATAAATGTGGAAATATGTGTAGATAATTATTTTAAAAAAGAAACAAAAATGTGTATTAAAATTTTAATGTACATGTATAAACAGAAAATAAACAATAAATATCATGTCTTAGCTAAACCAGAAAAATACACATTGCTGAATTAATTATTCAGTGATTCTGATGCTGTGACAACTTTCTACTAAGGCTTCCTAAATTGGGGAAAATAGATTTAAAATTTTTTTCCCAGTGCATTCCTTTGAAAAGAATGCTGACAAATAAGTATTTAATTTTCCCTATCTTTATCAATCTGATGTAAAATACTTGGAAATCTTGCTAACTGCTCTTATTCAAAAGTAGATTCTTCAAATGTGTAAGAGAGGCTGCTGAGTAACAATGGATAGTGTGTTGAATTAGGATTTAGAATGACATTAGTTCAAATTCTGGCTTAGGGAGTGGAGTCAAGCTGGCAGAACAACGGCTTACCTCTTAACCTTTTCTATGATGACTTAGAAAACTGAATTTTGAGGAGAAATGCACCCCAAATTTATAAAGCCCTACACTGAATTGTGGAAGCAGTAGAAAGACATAAAGGGCAGGAGTTCAAGATTATCATCCTCATTTTCTATCCTTGAGGTGAGAAAAATCCAACTCTAACATAAAATCCAAAGTTGAGAAGTAGGCTGGAAAAATGAATAAAGAGAACCTGATCACAAATTCTGCCTCAGAGAATTATTAGTTATGTGACCCAGGGCAAGAAACATCCCTTTTTCTCACATGTGCAAAAACGTTTGTAGTAGCCCTTTTTATAGTGACAAGAAATTGGAAACTGAATGGATGCCCATCAGTTGGAGAATGGTTGAATAAGTTATGATATATGAATGTTATAGAATATTGTTGTTCTAAAAGAAATGATCAGAAAGATGATTTAAGAGAGGCCTGGAGAGACTTACATGAGCTGATGCTAAATGAAGTAAGTAGAACCAAGAGAACATTTTACATAGCAACAACAAGATTATACGATAATCAATTCTAATAGATGTGGCTCTTTTCAACAGTGAAGTGGGTCATGTTAATTCCAGTGATTTTGTAATAAAAAGAGCCATCTGCACTGAGAGAGAGCTCTGTGGGGACTGAGTGGGGATTACAACATTGCATTTTCACTTTTTTGTTGACAGTTGCTTGCATTTTGTTTTCTTTTTCATTTTTTCTTTTTGATTTGATTTTTCTTGTGCAACATGATAATTGTGGAAATATGTATAAAAGAATTGCACATATTTAACATATGTTGGATTACTTTCCTATATATAGGGAAGGAGTGGGGGAAGGGAGGGAAAAATTTTTGGAACAAAAGATTTTGCAAGTGTGAATGTTTAGAACTATATATGCATATGTTTCAAAATAAAAAGCTTAAAAAGAGAAAAAAAAGAAACATTCACTTTATGCTTCAATTTGTTTCATCTATACATCATAGAAATGTTGTGAGCATCAAATTATATATGT
Organism: Sarcophilus harrisii; assembly: GCF_902635505.1. Lineage (NCBI taxonomy): Eukaryota > Metazoa > Chordata > Mammalia > Dasyuromorphia > Dasyuridae > Sarcophilus > Sarcophilus harrisii. Next base: position 368,203,594 of record NC_045427.1, on the reverse strand, counting down.
GTGTGTGTGTACATATATATAAGATATATCTATAGCTATATATCTGCTTTGTTTGAGACTTATGGTAAAAATCTTTAAAAACTACAGCTCTGTCCAACCCTAAAATGATTAGATTTGGTTGTATATAACTGAAAAAAAAAACAGTGAGATTTTTTGGACAGGCAAAGTCAATTATATACGAAGAATTTTTTTTTTCCTGGTCCTAATAGCCTGCTATAAATAGATATCGTCTTTGTCTATCTGTATTGTCTCCTGCTGTTTCACTTTGGAAGTGGAAACTGGTTTATTGACAACCAATGGCTGTCTTTTTCACATTTTGACACCCAAACATGCTTAATCTCTTGGAGGAGTGGATGGCTAGCTGAAAGTCTCATTCTGGGGTTCTGCCTATTTTCTCCTTCAATACCCATTCTCTTTAGATATGTATGTGGACTTTGCCTATACATGAATTGGTTTTTCTTCTTGTAAACACATAAATGGTAGTGACCTTGTCTGGGACTGGCACTTGACTGAGTATCTGAGGCTTCTCCATGATCTCAGCCATACTTATTTTATTTTGTTTATTCTGTGTGAGTCATATTCTATGTTGTCGTCAGTATGACTTAAATTCCAGATTTAAAACATTTTTTCTTGACTTGTTCTTAAAGCAATTTATATATATGTAATATATATACATACATTTATAATATATATTTAAAATTATTTGTAACTAGAAGCTATTTGCAGTATGTGAAGACATAAGAACTGATAACACTGATGCAGTAATATGAGGTTTGCAGCATGCCTGCCCTAAGTTTTCTTATTTGATCTTTACAACAACCTTGTAAGGTAGTTGCTATTATGATCTCTGTTTTAGAGATAAAAAAATCAAGGTTCAGGAGATTAAGTGATTTACCAGTTAGTGTCTGAGGAAAGATTTGAACACAAATGTTCTCATATTCTTTGCATACCCCAGTCCTCTAATCTGTCTACTAGGTCATCTAGCCATTTCTTCCAGCAAGGCTACTTCTTTCAATTTCCATGAATGCCATTAAATAAGTTACAGGAACAGAAAGTGATTTAGCAACATTTTACCTGTTGAGGAATGGCATTTTTTTTCTTAAACAAAAAAGTCAAATCTCTGTGACAAAGGGAAAAAAAAGACTGAATTCAAATAATTAATACTAAGAGCCTGCCAGGGTAAAATTGGAATGGATCCCAGAGAGAAAAACTTTTTTTAAAGTTGAGGTACCAGATCCTGACTATTATTAAGAACTAAATCCTGGTGAGAATTCATTTGTTTCACTTTCAAGTATATTTCTATCAGCAGATATAAATTAATCCTTAGTTTGAAAAACATTTTATATGTGTGTGTGCATGCATGCATGTATGTATACATACATACATATATGTAAAATACACATACATATATAAAATATATAAATACATATATTATGTGTACATATTAATCCATATATGTGTGTGTTGTATATATATTACTCTATATAAATATATAAAATATATGTGTGTGTAAATAGGCAATTAATCTAAAAAAGGCTGAACACTGGGATGAGTTTATAAACAAAACAGGAATATTCTCATTTTGAGTAGAGATGTTTTTTCCCCTTGATCTGGCCAATCAAGTGAGCGGGGAAACCCTGCATAGGAAAAAAACTGAGTTTATGCTGATTTTAATGATAAGGAATCTCTGAATTTACTACAAATTGTTAAATTGGAAATTTGAAAAAAGGTAATTTTGGAACGACCATTGTTCCTTTATTCCTTCATATTTTCTTTCTCTGTCTCTTTGTCTCTGTCTCTCTGTGTGTGTGTGTCTCTTTCTTTCTCTCTGCTTCTCTGTCTCTCTCTCTCTCTCTCTCTCTCTCTCTCTCATATATATATATATATAAACTTACACTCAAAACCATCACATATATTTCACTGTTGTGGAACCCAGGAGTTCCCTAAGGCCCTGTATTGACTTTATTTGTCTTCCATACTTCAGTGAGGAATGGTAGGTATATGTCTCCTGGAAGATGTTTTAAATTAACTTCCCCTGAGTAGATATTGCTAATGCTTAGCAATTATTGCTACTGAAAGGAAGAAGTATTTTTAGAATATCAGCCTTCATTTTTAGAGAAAACAAAAATTGTCCAATGAAGCCAGTTTGAATAAGTTAATTATCTGAATTGAATTATTTAGTAAAGTAAATTTTTGTATAGGTTTATTTGTTCTTATCTAAGCACTTAAAGGTGATTAGGTAAAGAATAATTTTTGAAAGAACTAATCAGTCTAACATGTTAAATTTAAAAGAACAAGAAAGGGTGGGGCAAGATGGCGGAGAAGGCACACACGACTTTATAAGCTCTCTCATACCCTCATGACCAACATTAAATTCAGCCTCCAAAATAGCGCTTGACTGGTAAAACCCACGAAGACTCAAATACAACAACTCACCAGCAGAAGATAATATGGAATTTCATCAGAAAAGTTTTGTCCTGAGGGGTTCTCCACTGGGCACTTCCATAGCTCTATCATGCTGAATCACTTCTGGTTGGGGGGTGGGGTGGATCTTTTGCCCAGAGCACTCCCATACCTTGCTGTTTGAAGCCTGTTTACATCTTTCCCTACTTTGCAGATGAAGCTGGTAACCTTCTTGCCCTGAAGGCAGACCGTAAAGGCTTTAAAAAATGAGTGAAAAAATCAAAAGGATGAACAATAGCTTCTATACAGAAAAAGAGCAGGTTTGCAATCCCGAGGAGACTGATAGCAAATAGTCTCTAGACAATACCCAGACAATACAATTTGGGGAATGTTACCTGGCCTCCTTTACATAACGCTCTCCTAAAAGAGATCATTAAAAGTCTCAAAAGAGAGTTAGAAAAAAAATTGGGAAAGGAAAGAGAAGCTTTGCAAGAAAGTAACAACTTCCTGAAATATGAATTGGAAAAGGTAAAAAATTCCCAGGAAGTGCAGGGAAACAGAATTTGCGAATTGGAAAAGTTAAAAAAAAATCCCAGGAAAGTAGGATTTGTGAATTGGAAAAGATAAAGAATTCGCAAGAAAGTAGGATTTGTGAATTGGAAAAAGAAAATAATTCACTAAAAAAAAATTAGTGAAATGGAAAAACATTCCATAGAGCAAAACAACTCATTTAAAAACTCAACTGGACATATACAAAAAGCTAATGAAGAAAATAACTCATTAAAAATTAGAACTGAACAAATAGATACCAATGATTCATTGAGACAGCAAGAATCAGTCAAGCAAAACCAAAAAAATGATAAGTTGGAAAAAACCATGAAATAGCTATTTGGAAAAATGACAGACCTCCTAGATAGCTCTAGGAGAGATAATCTGAGGATTATTGGACTTTCCAAAAATTATAATGAAAAAAAGAGCCTTGATACTATTTTACAGGAAATCATCAAAGAGAAGTGTCCAGAGGTAATAGAATCAGAAGGTAAAATAGGCATTGAAAGAATTCATTGAACACCTTCTGAAAAAGATCCTAAAATAAAAACTCCAAGGAATATTGTGGCCAAATTTCAGAACTATCAGATTAAGGAAAAAATATTATAAGCAGCCAGAAAAAAACCAATTCAAATATCGAGGTGCCACAATAAGGATCACCCAAGATCTGGCTGCCTCCACATTAAAGGATCGAAGAGCCTAGTATCTGATATTCTGAAAGGCAAAAGAACTTGGAATGCAGCCAAGCTAAGTATTTTCTTCTAGAAAATGGACATTTAATGAAACAGATGAGTTCCATTTGTTTCTAAGGAAAAAACCAGAACTAAACAAAAAATTTGATCTCCAACCAAAGGCCTCAAAAGAAGCAGAAAAGGTAAACAAAACTCTTGAGAACTGTATTTCTGTTGTGCATATACAATATAAAAAAAAACTACATGTATAATTTGATTTTACTGATATAACATAAAAAAGGGAAGTAGAAATGGAAAGGGCATAATGTCAGAAAAGGGGGAAAGAGGGATAAAAAGAGGGAAACTACATCCCACAAAGAGGCAAAGGAAACTTATCATATCTGAGGGAATTTATAGAGGGGGAGGAACATTGTGTGAATCTTACTCTCATCAGAGTTGGCTCAAAGAGAAAATAATTGGCATACTTGGTTTACAGAAAATCTCTCACCTCATTAAAAAGGGGGAGAGGAAAAGGGAAAAGGAAAAGAGTAATAAGGGAAGGGTACAAGAAAGGGGAAGAGATTCAAAGGGAGAGATGGTAAAGAGGGTGAACGGCATGATACAAGTGGGGCACATAAGTTTAAAATTGGGAAAGAGGGTTTGGGGGGGCAAGTAAAAGAAAAGCATAATCTGGGGATGATAAGATGGCAGGAAATACAGAATTAGTCATTTGTGAATGGGATGAACTCTCCCATAAAGCAGAGGCAGATAGCAGACTGGATCAAAAGTCAGAACCTTACAATATGTTGTTTACAGGAAACACATTTAAAGCAGGGAGATAAATATGGAGTAAAGATAAAAGGCTGGAGCAGAATCTACTATGCTTCAGGTGAAGTAAAAAAAGCAAGAGTACCCATACTTATCTCAGATCAAGCAAAAGCAAAAATTGATCTAATTAAAAGAGATAAGGAAGGAAACTATATCTTACTAAAGGATAATATAGACAACAAAGCAATATCAATACTAAACATATATGCGCCAAGTGGTATAGCATCTAACTTCCTAAAGAAGTTAAAAGAGTTGCAAGAAGAAATAGACAGCAAAACTGTAATAGAGGGAGATCTCAACCTTGCACTCTTAGAATTAGACAAACCAAACCACAAAACAAATAAGAAAGAAACTAAAGAGGTAAATAGAACATTAGAAAAATTAGGTATGATAGATCTTTGGAAAAAAGTGGATGGAGACAGAAAGGAATATGCTTTCTTCTCAGCAGTTCATGGAAGCTATACAAAAACTGACCATATATTAGGACAAAAAGACCTCAAAATTGAATGCAGGAAGACAGAAATAGTAAATGCTTTCTTTTTAGATCATAATGCAATGAAAACTACATTCAACAAAAAGTTAGGGGTAAATAGACCAAAAAGTAATTGGAAACTAAATAAGCTCATCTTAAAGAATAATTGGGTGAAGCAAATTATAGACACAATTAATAATCTCACTCAACATAATGACAATGATGAGACATCATACCAAAATTTGTGGGATGCCGCCAAAGCAGTAATAAGGGGAAATTTTATATCCTTAGAGGCTTACTTGAGTACAATAGAGAAAGAGAAGATCAATGAATTGGGCTTGCAACTAAAAAAGCTAGAAAAAGATCATATTAAAAATCCCCACTCAAATACTAAATTTGAAATTCTAAAATTAAAGGAGAAATTAATAATAATTGAAAGTAAAAAAAAAACTATTGAACTAATAAATAACACTAAGAGTTGGTTTTACAAAAAAACCAATAAAATAGATAAACCTTTGGTGAGTCTGATTAGAAAAAGGAGAGAGGAAAATTAAATTAGTAGTCTTAAAAATGAAAAGGGAGAACTTTCCACCAATGAAGAGGAAATTAGAGAAATAATAAGGAATTACTTTGCCCAACTTTATGCTAATAAATTTGATAACCTAAGTGAAATGGATGACTACCTCCAAAAATATAGACTTCCCAGACTAACAGAGGAGGAAGTAAATTGCTTGATTTTTCCCATTTCAGAAAAAGAAATAGAACAAGCTATTAATCAACTCCCAAGAAAAAATCCCCAGGACCAGATGGATTTATATGTGAATTCTACCAACAATTTAAAGAACAATTAGCCCCAATGCTATATAAACTATTTGAAAAAATAGGGAATGAAGGAGTCCTACCAAGTTCCTTTCATGGCACAGACATGGTACTGATACCTAAACCAGGTAGGTTGAAAACAGAGAAAGAAAATTATAGACCAATCTCCCTAATGAATATTGGTGCTAAAATCTTAAATAAGATATTAGCAAAAAGACTATAGAAAATCATCCCCAGGATAATACACCATCATCAAGTAGGATTTATACCAGGAATGCAGGGCTGGTTCAATATTAGGAAAACTATCAGTATAATTGACCATATTAATAACCAAATTAACAAAAACATATGATCATTTCAATAGATGCAGAAAAAGCATCTATGAAAGCATACATGAACTCATGCTGAGTGAAATGAGCAGGACCAAGAGATCATTATATACTTCAACAACAATACTATATGATGATCAATTCTGATGGACCTGGCCATCTTTAGCAATGAGATAAACCAAATCAGTTTCAATGGAGCAGTAATGAACTGAACCAGCTACACCCAGCAAAAGAACTCTGGGAAATGACTAAGAACCATTACATCAAATTCCCAATCCCTATATTTTTGCCCCCCTACATTTTTTATTTCCTTTACAGGCTAATTGTACAATATTTCAGAGTCTGATTCTTTTTGTATAGCAAAATAACGGTTTGGACATGTATACTTATTTTGTATTTAATTTATACTTTAATATATTTAACATGTATTGGTCATCCTGCCATCTAGGAGTGGGGGTGAGGGGAAGGAGGGGAAAAATTGGAACAAAAGGTTTGGCAATTGTCAATACTGTAAAATTATCCATGCATATAACTTGTAAATAAAAAGCTATTAAAAATTTAAAAATAAAAATAAAAGAACAAGAAATAGGAAAATGAAAACTAGGCCTAAAGTACATTTGATATACTTAGATCTTTATTTGAAAACAAAAAAGTGTAAGTTTACTAAATTATCATTAGTATGCTAAAAAGAAAGACTATAAATATGCAAAGAGAAATGCAAAGACAACAGAGTTAGTCTAAATCAAGAGACATTTGTAAACTATTAAAAAATCTGGAAATTTGACTTAAAAACCCACAAAGGCTTCCTAGCTGTGTGACCCTGAGCAAGTCATTTAATCCTAACTGCCTCAGCAAAAAAAAAAAGAAAAAAAAAAGAAAAAAAGAAAAGAAAAGAAAAGAAAAAGGAAAAGAAAAAACCCTCAAAAGATATGCATAGAAGAGGATCTGTCTGATATAACTGTTTGGCATAGGAGACTATGAAAAGACAATTTTTCTTCAGGATTTGAAGACATGTTTAATAGTATTTATATTTAACTTCAGAGTGGCTGGTATGGTGGTGGTCTTTTTAGGAAAGAAAGCTGGAATCATGGAGTAACTGGACTTAATAGTGTGGTTGGTTATTTCCGCTCCCCCCCCCCCATAGTATGATACATCTAGGTTGTAGATTAAACTGATGAACAAAAGTGTCACACCTTTGTAGCAATGAAATATTCTGTTCTAGGATTTTGAATATAACCAGCATATAATTCTCAAATTGGAAAAGACATGCATGGAGTTTTTGCCATATCAATAATTTGGAATTGCATTTAACTTAAATCCAGATTATTAGATTAATGATGAGTTCTGTTTAATTATTCTTAATATTGTTTTAAATTAAAGCTGTATTTATGAGGTAATTGTGGAAAATATTATAAAGCTCTGTAGTTAATAGTTGAGAATGACACTTAAAATTTGAGGTGCTATGGGATTAGATCTGGTGTGATCCAGATGCTCACAAAATTAAAAAAAAAAAAATTCTAGAAGACAGGATGTTCCCTCTGGCTAATAAGTGGCCAAATACTTAAAATGTGGCATTTTTAAAGTTAATATGGACTTGACAAACAACACAAAAGACTTTAGAAAGAAAAAAAAATCAAGTGAAACAGACATAATACCTATGTCTCTAAAATATAGTCCTCAATCTCTGATTCTCCAAAAGCAGGAAAAACAAATATAATTTTACAGCTTAGTGGTACAGTAGATAAAAAGGTGAACCTGGATTCAAATATCTCTCAGTTCAAATCAGACCCCAAATTCTTATTAGCTGTATAAGTAAGTCATTTAACTTATGCCTCAGTTTCCTTACTTGTCAAATGGGATAATTATAGCAATTACCTCACAGGATTGTTTTAAGGATCACAGGAAATAATATTTATAAAATATATAGTGTATTCCCTGGCACATAATAGGTGCTTAAATATATGCTTGTTTTCTTCCCTATCTCTAGCTGATGAACAAGCTAGAATACAACTCAAGTGATGAAATATTTTCACTAGTTGTAAGCATAAGTATAAACTGAAATCAGAAATGAATAGATTTTAAAAGGTTCTCTGAACATGGTAAAAGAGAATTTGATTTAGACTTTAAAACTTCAGATTGATTATGACAAAAAAAAAGTTAATGGATTTTACAAAATTTACCCTTTGAATATCAATAGAATAGAATAGAAATCAAGAGAATATTAGGTAAGCAGTGATCCATATATCTCCTTAAAAGGTGCCTCCCATTCAGACTGCATGGACTCTTTATAAAAGATGGCCCCTATCATATCTTTCATTGAACAGATAATTTTGAACCTGAAGTAAAATTGGAATAGACTTATTCTGGCTTTGTAAAAGATGTGAAGTGCTCATTGCCCATGAAAAAGCCACAAAATGATGGATTTGCCTCCAGGGAATAGATTGCTTCTGTTCCCACTCTTTTGCATGTCAGATAAAGTTACAATTTAAAGAACTGGGAAACTTTGTAACCCTGAGCTGTGTTTGTTGGATTATTGGACAAGTGACTATTACCTGGTTATGGCTTAGTCAAAAAAGTTGAAGATTTAGAGACTGAGTTGGATATTAAAGACTGAGTTAGAATAAGTCAGGGCAAGATCCCCACTAAGGGATCTAGGCCTGTATCCAGAAGAGCTGGCAATAGGAAAGGTTAAAGACTTCCAGCTATGGTGGTGGTGTATAAGAACAAGGAGGAAATCAATTCTCCTACAGACACACCATTAAGCTTTAAAAATGCGCCAATAAGAAATATGGTAAAGCAAACTGAAGAACAAAGTCTATAAACTTCTCCATAATGTACAGAACAGCGAAGACTCTCAAGGGCCTGTAAAGACTCTAAGCAGAAGCAAACCAGATTCTATAGGCAGAAGGCACACACTGTGAACCCAACAATAGGTGACCAGTGCATGTTAGAAGGCACAGGTAGCCCATCTAATCCACATTAGGAGACAGATCAAGACTAGCACTCAGGTAGCACAGGGTTCAAGAGAGCATCCAAATGGTTCATGGCTAGGCCAGGCCAGTCATCAAGCAGCCTTCTTCCAAATCACAGTTGGAGACAGGGTTGGACCAGGAACCAGGCTTCTCATAGTTCTTATGTAAAAAAAAAAGACCCCAGGAAATAACTGAGAAGCCAAATCCCTGGGATCTTATTAGAGACCTGATACTAGTGACAGTAAACAACATCTGGTTAGTTATTGTTAACAAGACATTGAGACAATTACAGATTTAAGACTATGCAAGGAGAATAAGACTGAGGAGGAACCAAGAAGTGAAGCAAGAAATATGAAAATCAATGCTAAGTGAAATGATAGTTATGATAGAAAGAATAACAAAAGTTTAGAACTGAAGACGATAAATTTTACCAAAGAATTGGACTCCTTACAATGTTACAAACAAAAAGTAAACCCTAAGAGATAACAAACAAAAAGTAAACTCCAAGGGATAACAAATGGATAATAAAGCATAGCAGTTGCAATACCTTAATGAAAAACATCTTTGAAAGACTTAAGAACTTTGATCAATGAAATGACCAGACTTCATTCCAGAGAACTAATGATGAGGCATATTAACTTCCTGATAGAGAGGTAATTGATGTAGATGCATAAAACAATGTGTATTAAGTAAATGAAACTAAAGAGTACTTGCTTGCCAAGTTGACTCTCCTTTCTTCAACAATGTTAAACCCCAAAGCCTAGGTTCTAAGGAAGGGGAAATAGGGAGACTGTTGTCATTTTAAAGTAAGCATTCTTGCTCTTTCTAAAAGGGCATAGAATCTATCAGTTTCATCTAATCCCAGAACTGGAGAGGGGAGGCTTTGAGAGACCATTTGAAAGTAGAGACAAAAGTAACTGACACATAGTATGAGACCCTGATTTTGGGAGCAAAATTGGGAGAGTCAATTAAATACAAGGTCAAGACAGGCTTTGTCTCATCCCACTCTCAGATTACAGACCCCAACATGATCATTATCTATCTCTTTTCTTCCTTTATCATCCCTCAAGAGAGCTTTAAATCTTTTCTCTAAGGATAGGGGAAGCATAATCTTTATTTGTTCTAAATATTTATTTTCTCTTTAGAAACAGTATTGGACATAGATATTTGCTACTGTGAGTTTCCTTATTGGGAATTCCATCCACAAGAAGACAATGAGAGAGAAACTTCCCTGAAAAAGATTAAAATTAACAGAGAAGTATTTTGTCACAGCACTATTTCTGACTAGGAACTTTAAAAAGAAGAAATGCTTTTAGATTTTTTTGTTACAACTTCCCAGAGGAATGAGAGAATATTTACTCTACTAGTTTTTTAGTTCTGATATCCTGCTTTGGAGAAAAATAGCTAGTAGGAAAAAAAGTACCTATGTTCTCTTTCTCCTCCATCACTATCTAAAAGTCCATTATGTTCTGATTATAGATTTTAGAGAGGCATTGATGCTGTTCTTTGCTTTGTGGTGAGATAAGAGCACTCATTTCTCCATTTTTTAAATTTTCTCCCAAATAACCACAGGATCCCTCTCCTTTTTTTGCCTCCTAAATGACTGCTTCCCTATTTCCTTTCAATTCTCACTGCTAATTCACAGAACTCAAAGTCATTCTCAAGACTTTAGCACCTTTCATCTTGTAGACACTTTAATAAAAAACTTAATAGTCTCTCCTAATTCCCTAGGGAGTGAACATTTACTAAAGGAGAAAGTGCATATTAAAACATGCTGGAAGGAACAGCCTGAACTGCTCATCACTTTTTTTTAGCACTACCTACACTCAGCAAATGTGGTTGTATTTTCAGGATGAGAAATGACACATACAAAGGCAGAGTTATGGAGGCCACAGTAAGAAATATAGTATGTAGGAAGGCTCTTTGCCTAGAGGTCAGAGGGCCATAGAATAATTGAATGTCAGGTTAAAAGGATTCTTAGAACTAAAGAACTATAATGCGTCAGGGCTGAAGTCAATCTTAGAATCACAGAATTTTTAGAATGGTAGTAAGAATTTCTCCACCTGCCTACTGGTAGCTCTATTTATACTTTAATATATAATATCCATAATTACACAAATCATTATCTTCACTAAACTTACCTTTATTCCATACTTCTTTCTTTCTACTGAAGATTTCATCCAGACTCAAACTCTTAGTGCCATCTTTGAGTCATCTCTATCCTTGGTACCCCCTACAGTACTTAATCAGAAGCCAAGAGCTGTTGATTATTCCTCTATATTATCTCTAAATTTGACAAGTAGTTATTAAATGTCCATCTTATATAAATCACCATACTAGATATTGGTAACACATTGACAAAAATGAGTGAATGAAGAATGGATGAAAATGCATTAAGTACTTTGTATCTACTATGTACCAGGTAATATGTTGCCCTGGGGAACAAAAAAGAAGGGTAATCTTTGTCCTTAATGAACTTATATTTTAAGAAAGCGAATACACATAAGGTCTTGGTATTCATGGAGGTATATTTTGGACTGAGAAGCTATAGGAATGGTGCAGAGTTGAACCACAGGGAAATTAATTGTCATGATCTTCCTAAGAATGGCAGTGTAAACTTGATTATTTTCTCCAAAGCTAAGAGCAAATCAGTGGAGGCTGGTGAAAAAGCTTATTTACATCAGTATTATATGAAAATGACTAGAGAGTGAACAAAAACCCTGAACTGACCAGGTCCTCAAGTAGCTTACAATCTTCTTTATGAAAATAACATATACACTCACTTAACCCCACTTACTATCTGCGTGACCCTGAGCAAATTCACTTAACTCTAACTGCCTCCAAAAAACAAACAAAAAAAAAAAAAGAAAAGAATAATACAAAGATGTATATAATATGTAAAAGAAAGGAGAAAGTAATTTAAAGAGGGAAATCACTAATCAAGAAAAGTCTTACATAGGAGGTAGTACATGAACTTAACCTAGAAATGAACTAAGGTTTCCTAGAAGCAGAGTTGATAGGAAGATCATTCTAAATCTAGGAGACAACCAGTAAGGTGACTAAGTGGTGCAGTGGAAGTGCAGAGGAAGATTTGACTTCAAATTCAACCTTAGACACATTAGCTGCATAACCCTAGAGAACTTACTTAACCTCTGTTTATTTCAGCTTCCTCAACTATAAAATGGAGACAAAAATAGTATATATCTCCCAGAACTGTTGTGAAGATTCATATAAATAATTGTTTCCTTCTTTCTAACACAAATTTCTGAAGGAAAGAGATGGAATTTTCTATAGGGGAAGCAACAAATAATCCTATTTTACTATATAATGTAGAAGAGTTAAGAGAGTGGGTAGTCTTGAAGGAAAGGTTGGACCCAGATTATTTAAGGCTTTAAATGCCAAATAGAGAAGTTTGTATTATTCATTTCATCCCAGAATACACAAGCTTTTTGAGCAAGAGAGAATGATATATCAGACCTATGCTTGAGGAGGATCAGTTTGATAGCATTATGGAAGATGAATCAGAACAGGAAGAGACTTGTAGCAGGAAGACCAACTAGGAAACTATTCAGTATATTAGACCAGAAGTGATGATTGCCAAAATGTGGGTGGCAATCATATGAATGGAGAGAAAAGACAGATATGAGAAAAGTTAGAAAGGTTTAAGAACTAGCAAAACTTGGCAACTGTTTGCATATATTCAGTTAGAGAAGATTACAGACTCAAGAGTACTTCAGAATTAGCAAATATTGATGACTTGAAGGATGGTGGTACCTTTGACAGAAATTGGAAAATTAGGAAGAGAGATAAACTTGTTGGGGATAAACAATAAGTTCTGTTTTGGACATTTTGAGTCTAATATGTATAATCTAATCTAATAAGTCATCTGGGGGTAGTGTCCAGAAGGCAGTAATTTAGATTTGGATTTCGGGAGAGAAATGAGTGTTAGATGTGGAGATATGGGAGATAATAAATGAAACTTTGGAGCTGATGAGGGAGAGGGAGAGAAAGAGGAACAGGGGAGGTGAACACAAAGAGACAAAGAAAAGGAAGCAGGAAAGATATACAGAGAGTATTTCATTGAGATAAATAATTGAATATCATCTAGACAAACCAGTGTACATGGTTGCAAAACAAACTAGGGTTCAAGGCTCTCAGTAGACAAGAATTCATAACTTCGGTTTTTACCAAATTAAGACAAACTTTGGAAGGAATGAAAAATAGGGTGAAAAGTTTAAGACAATTAGTTTCTAATTAGAGGAAGGAATCAGGAGACATTAAGATGTAGGTAAAGCTTAGTTGAAGGGGGATGGGAAACAATTAGGAGACTGAGGAAAGAAGAGGAAAGATATTTTGTGATATTCTTTAAGTTAGGTGATTAGAGAAAGGAGTAATCTTGGGACTTCTCCAAACTCAGGTAGCTTTGAGACTTAACTTCACAAAACTAGGGATAAAAGAAAAACTGAGTCATTAATGTTATTTCAATATTACACACACCTATGCAAAGAAAGTGGATATGGTTAATGATTTAGTTAAGAAGAATGAAAAGAGATAGCCAGAAAGCAATTAGAAGTGTTTATTATATGTTTTGTACTTAATAAGTGCTTGTTTAATTTAGAAAAAAATTATGGAAATGTAATCAACAGCTCCTGGATATTGTTATAAAAATTCAGGGAAGACAGAGGATCCAAGGGAAATGGCTTTTAACAGTGTCAAATTGTAAAAAAGCTCAAAAAGGCTGAAGACTGAAAGAAGTCAATCAGAATTGGTTATTAAAAAATCATTAGTAACTTTGGAGTTTTAATCAAGTTGATGGCAGAAGAAGGAAGATATATTTCAAGGTATTAAAGAGTGGCTGTTAAGGAAGTAGAAGTAAATAGTATAAATAAGTTTCTAGGAATACCTATGGATACAAGAAGTGAAAGAGGAAAAAATCAACTCCATCATAGATGTGAGGCAGCTCCCTCTTAATTCAGCACTAAATGAAACACTCAGAAGTCATTGAATATTTAACAGAAAGAAGTTTTCTTGAGTGAGCTTCACAAATTCATCAAGATCAAAAGGCCTAAACTCTATGCAGCTGAGAATTTTGTACCTTTAGATGACAAGCTTGAGCATTCAATCTCTTAGACTAATCAGGCCAGCTTTGCCTTATTTTAGGTAAAGCTTTCTCACTATTAAAAAATGGATCCTCTCATAATGGAGGAATTATCTCTTAAAAACAAAACAAAGCCTTCTTTTTATTTTTCCAATGAACAAGAGAATCAATGAGCATAGTTTTCTTCTTTCTTTAAAAAACAAACTTTGGCAGTGAAATGAAGAAGAGGTAAGATGATAGTTTGCGGGGATGGCAGAATCAAGTGAAGAATTTGCTTATTTTTAAGGTTGACAAAAATCAGTGAATGCTTACAGGCAACCAATAAGGAGTCAATAGGTAAGAAGAATCAAAATTAGAGAGGATATCATTGAATGATTGAGGAATCTCCTAGAGGAGATACAAAGAGATGGGATAAAAAGCACAAATAGAAGGGTTGATCCTGCCAAGGAGGACTGTCTCTTTCTCCAAAACTAGAGAAAAGTAAGGGAGATTAGGGAATGATAGTTGCAGAACTGGAGAATGGGAAAACCTAGCAAGTTTCTTGGTGTGATAATATTTAAAGAGAAGAGGGGGGAGAAGTGGTATATTGGTTGATTAAAGAACAGTAGGAATGGGAGTTCCATAGGAAGCCATTCAAAGAACATTTAAAAGATCATTGTGCAACAGTGAGTATTCAATTAAAATTACATGATAAGAATTGTATTAGAATTATTCAACATGATTTTGAGACTTTCTTCAATAATGTTTAGCAACAGGCAAGTGGAATTGAAGAAGGCATGTGGAGAGAAGTCATTCAGAACTGGGGTTTGGAAAAGGATGTTTTCAAAGGAAGGAAGGAGTTAAGCATTTATTAAGCACCTACTCTGTGTTGGTCACTGTGCTGAGTGCTTTAAACATATTATCTCATTTTATCTTCACAACAACTCTGAGACTAAGTGCTATTGTTATTTTCATATTACAGTAAGAAACCTTTGACAAATAGAACCTAAATGATTAGGACAAAGTCATATATCTAGCAAATATATTATATTGGATGTGAATCTGTTCTTCCTAACTTCAGGTCCAGCACACTATCTACTTATCTACTGTGTTACTGGCTGCCTGGAAGGAAGGAAGGAATTCCAGGATATATGATAGAATAAAGGCTCTCTTCTCACTTATTTACTACTACCTTAGGTGCTCATCAGTTCTCATCTGGACTATGGTAATATTCTCCTAAAAATTTCTCTCAGTCTCTTCCCCATTTGATTAATCATTACTTGCCACAGTTTGTCACACATTATTTTGATCACACAACTAACCTACTGAAATATTTTCAGTGATTGTTCCCATGGTAACTTTGAATCAGGAAGCTTCTACTTAGAGCACATATTACACACAATCTTTACACATAAGGTTTTTTTCCCTAGACAATTGACTTTAAGTGACTTATCAACTACACAGCTAGAAAGTGTCAAGTATCTGAGGTCACATTTGAACTTGGGTCCTCCTGACTCCAGGCCATACATAAGGTTTTTAAACAAATCTATTTATTTCCCCTGTCATTTAAATGTAAACAAAAAATCTAGCATGGTTTTTTTTTTTTTATTTTGAGTTCCACATTCTCTCTCTCCCTTCCCTTCCCCCTCCTTGAGAAAGCAAGCAATTTGATACAGATTACACATGTACTGTCATGCAAAAAATTTCCATATTAGCCAACACATCAGGTTTTAAAGGAGTTATCTTTTCCTCAGGATACGTGGTTGGTGAATTGGATAGAGTGCTGCATCTGGAATCAGGAAGACACAGCTTCCTGAGTTCAAATCTGGCCCAGAACTTATTAGTTGTGTGATCTTGACAAGTCAACTGTTTGCCTAAATTTATCATCCATAAAATGAGCTGGAAAAAGAAATAGTACCCTAATCCAGTATTTTTTGCCAGAAAACCCCAAATGAAATCGTGAAGGGTTGGATATGACTGAGAAATAACTGAATAACAACAAATTATTTTCCTTTAAGGAGTAGTCTCACTTGTTATATTAATGAGGGGATGAGGCTAAAGAAGGAATAAGAAATCAGGGTTGGTACCTAGAATTCCTCCTTAGGTCTTCTGTTACTCAGTTGTATCTAACTCTTTGTGATCCCACAGACCATAAGGATCCATGGGGTTTTCTTGGCAAAGATACTGAATTGGTTTGCCTCTTCCTTCTCCCATGAACTCAGCAGATCTTTTTGTCAGGTAATCAGAGGGTAAGTGATTTTCCTAGGAAGTATCTGAGGCTGGATTTGAATTAAGATTTTCCTGACACCAGGCTCAATGCTCTATCCACAAAACCATCAGCTGCCTCATTCTATGTCTACTCTATACCTCATACATATACACCCACACACCATATCATATACAAAAAAACACACACTTGTAGGGAAAGTGAGGAATAATATTTTCCTGACAGTAAGTGAACAAGGTATCTCAAGGGTAGTAGCTTGCTTCCCCCCTTTCTATTACATTTAAGTGTGTGTGTGTGTGTGTGTGTGTGTGTGTGTGTTAATTGGGAAAGATCTTCAAGACCATCTACTCTAGTTTTCTTATTTATGAATGAGAAAACTGAAGCCGAGAAAAGTGGATGATTTTTTAAATATCTAGAACTAGTAACTAGGTTTTCTTTTCAAAACCCCATATTGTTCACTCATTCTTGACCTAGAGAAATTGTTATAAAACTTTGAACTAATATGTGTGTGTGTATGTGTGTGTGCATACATATATGCATATACACTATTTCTATAGAGAGGATTAAAGAAGAGAATTAAGAGAAAGAAAAGGAAGGAGGAAATTAATTTTTGAACATAGTACTTTTTTACACATTAAAATATTTATTAAATAATTTGAGTTGGATCACCGATTTCATTTATTTTGGAATGCTTATCATGCATATATACTGCATGCTGTATATAGAATTGCTACATGCTGTGTATGAACATGTGAAGAATGCTTTAATGTATTTCTGATCAATAGAAGTACCTCTAATCATGCTTTTTTACTCTTTGAGGTTCTTATCCATGTCTTTTTATAAAATTTTTCTAGAGCATATACCAATTCATCAGCGATTTCCCTGTAATTCTTTGAATAATTCATAAATTATACAACACAACACAGATTCTGTTCATGTACTAACAATCACTCCTTTTTATATGACTGGATACTCTCTTTTCTGGTCATATAAATCATAAATGATATGGTTTATAATGCTTTTGTGTGTAATTCATCATTTGGTAACATGCCATAGTTTTTAAGCTCACTGTTGAGCTTTATAACTCCTTTTTGTGTTGCTTACAGTTTAATTCTTTGGAATCAGTGATATATCATGATTTTCAACTCTAAAGAATCATCAGGAAGATTTTAATGTTAAAATAATGGACTTTTGCAATAGTAGCAATTATGGATCATTGTAAATCTGTATTATTTCCTAATAATAACCAGCATTTAAATAGCGCTTAATGATTTTACAACTTTTTTACACATATCTCATGTTATTCTCACAGTCCTGAGATAGTGCTATTTTTATCTCCATTTTATAGATAGGAAAACTTAAGTTAATGAGTATATACGATTTGCTTAGGATCACATAGCTAGTAAGTGATTGGGGCAGGATATGGACTTGAGTTTGCCTGACCCTATCCATTGAGGCATCTAAATGCTGACTGCCATTCTATATGATATTGTTTCTGCTTATCATATTCAACTTTAGGTTCAGATAATCATTCTTTGCTTATATAGGATATCTATCATATGTACATATATACATGTACATGAATGCACATATAGATGCATTTGCATACACATATATTTTGTATAATTGTTTGTTCTTTATTCTCAAAGATGATCATGACATCAGGGATATGATACTATGAATTGGATTTGAGTGAGGATACGCTGTGCAAGGTACTTTCTCCTTTGGAGGTATCTGGATCCAGTGGATAGATGTACATCAGGATAACTGGAGATGACTCTAGATGCAGTAGGAGATCTTGGCCTTTTTATACTGTCTACTATGTATATGATATATATGGATATATTAGTGTACATATGTACACATCTATATAGTTTTCAAAACTCTAGGAATTATTATCCCAATTCCCAGTTCCAATGACAACTTGATTCCTCAGAAATCTAGATGGCTATTTCTTTGCCTTAGGATTCTAGTGGTGCCCAGGGAGAAGTGGGGTTTTTCTATAATGCTTATCAAATCAAGCCCAATATCAATTATCAGTCAATAATGTCTCATCTTCCCTATTAGTGATTATCACTGACACCATAAGATAGTCAATTCACATAATTTAACTTTTACAAAGGGCTATTTATTAAAAAGGACATAGCAAGAACTGAAGCCACAAAGCATTTCCCCCCACAACAGTGGAGAATCTGTCCTCTGTCCTTATCAGAATTGGCAATGGCTTCAAGCTGATCTTTTGGGATAGCCTTGGGTCCAAGGCATGCTGGTGTTGGTGCAGTTTCCTTGTTCCACCTCTTTCCAGAAGCCTCTCTACCCCCAGAGCAGCCCTGCCTATCTTTTATGAAATGGAAAAGTTACACTTTTCTTAGGTTTTAAATGTTCGTTTGAAGCTTTTAATTGTTGTTAATAGGTGCTGCTAAGGGGAGGTAAATCTACTTAAACCCTTAACACTGCCAAATGTTAAGATCCCAAAATATTAATTCTTGAAGAAGGCAGCCCATTAACATGATTGAAGAAGCCCTGGACCCAGAATCAAAGAATTAAAACTTCAACTCACTGGCCTGGCTTACCGTGTAGCCAGCTTGTCTTTACCCTCTCTGAACCTTGGCCCCTCCCTCTCCACAGAGCCCAAGGAGAGCCATATAATTTCTATGATCTCTTTCCCCTCCAAGTTTTTCCTCTCTTCTTCCAACTCAAGGATATTTCCTATTTTTTCTTCATATGCTTTGCCAATAAATATTTTCTGTTCTCTTAATAAATCTCAGATAAATTGAGAGTTATAAAAAACACTAGAGATGTTTTATTGTTATTGTTCTACTAATTCATCCAGATCAGATAGGGAGAGTGTCTTCCAATTTCACCTGACCTTTTTTTTCCCCATTCCCATGTTTGAATTATGTTTAATAACTGGATATCATGTACTGAATTGACAGATTAAAGAGAGAATGAGAAGGTTGTGGGGCAGGGAGTAGTGGCTGCATCATGTGGAATCCTATAAACCAGGCGTGTGAGTAAAGCATGTATTTTTCAGAGCTCTGCTCTCTGAGAACAACATGGTGCCAGAGCTGACATCTACTCAGTGATATGAGTGCTTTTCTCCTGGGCTGTCTTTTGAAGTGCAATGGGGACATTGGGATGAGTTACTTAAAATGCTTTTGCCATCTAAGCACACTTATGATCATAGAAAATCTTACACCTTAATTTCCATAAATATAATTTATTTTTTAATCTCAAAGAATGTGAATTTCATACATTTTTGGATCATCCCTTCTTCTGCAAGGTGAGCTTTTAAATTATAAGTGATTTGGAATGACATTCTTTCTCCTTGACTGATAAATTTTTATATAAGGTCAAGAAGAAAATAATCAAGAATTTTCAGCTGTAAAAAAAAAAATCTTACACTATAAATAGTATGTGTGTGCATTTAAAAAATATGATGGACTCATTTTCTCTGATCATAAAATCAGTGGCCTCTATTTATAGCTAAAATGTTGCTAACTCCTACCTAGGAATTTTAAAAATAGACTTAGAGAAATAAGATGAGCTCAGACAGCTCTGCTGGTTTTCTGGGTGAATAAAAGAAAATTGTGAACTATAGATCTGAAATGCAAGGTCTTTATATATAAAGGTGTATCTGTCCCAGGATCCTCTTTAACCCCAAGTCTCCTCATCTCATTTGCCCTAAATTAGCCCTCTACTCATTTTGGAATAGAGTTTCTTGAAAGGCCTCCTAAATCTACATTTTTTTCCCTCAAGAGACTAAAAAAATCTATGTATCATTGTAGTTAGAGTAGCCATGACTTAAAATCCTGCCTCAGACATTTATTAGTTGTATGACTTGGACAAACCCCTTAACTTTCTTCATGAGGATAATGATAGCATGACTTCACAAGTTTGTTACGTGATTCAAATGACGAATCTATAAAACATTCTATAAATGTTAGTTATTTTTACTATTACTACTACTAAGTAATTAATAATAATGATAATATTTTTACATATAATACTAATAGTTATAATGAAATTGAACCTAAGAATACAGACTTTCGGAACTGAAAAGGATTTTAGAATAATGTCAGAAATAGAATTAGAAATACTCCTAGGTTGGGGTGACTAGTGTTTTTTTTTTCCCCAGAGAACCAATATCCAACTGGTGCAATTCTTCTTAGCAACAGTTCTTTGATCTGTTATCTCTATACTATGTGGTATTTCACTAATTGCATTCTTTAAAAATTTTAAAAATATTTTAATTCCCTTAGTTTCCTCTCTAGTTTTTCCTGTTATCTCTTCGGGGAAGAATTTTCTCTATGATTTGGTTTTCATTCTGGACTAGAAATTCTTAATGTTTTCATGCAAGAAAGGTTCCCCTTCCTCTTCCAATAAATAAACTATGAAACTATCAGAAAAATGTCCCTTGCTCAGAACCCTAAATAGGATGAATAGGGCTTTGCCCCAAGGTGCCTCCAATATTGTTTGTACTTCCTCCATGCTTGAACCTCATGGTTCCATCTTTGGTGGTTTTCTTTAAAAATAACAAGCAGGACATGTTTTATGTCAAGACAACTACTCTTTTCTTTCTTTCCCCCTGTTGTGATAACTGACTCTATTCCTTCTCCCATCTGCTTCCTCCCTGGGGCTAGGGATCATTATCCAAGTTATTGGGCCTGGGACTACACTCATTCCCCAAGGAAATGGATCAACTCCTATCCTATTATGATT